>NW_024351730.1:16318904-16497634 GCF_902729225.1 Pteropus medius
GAAGGAAAAAAGAAAAGGAAGGAAGGGAGAAGGAAGGATATATACTGTTATGGACTCCAAATTCATTCCAAGCCCTAACTTCCAATGAGGTTGTATTTGGAGTAAGGAAGTCATTAAGGTTAAATGAGTTCATAAGGATGGGACCCTAATCCAATAGGAATATGTCCTTATGAGAAGAGAAACCTGAGAACTCTCTCACTCTCTCTGTCATGTGAGGGCTCAGCTAGAAGGCAGCTATCTAAAGCAAGAAAGAGAGTCTTCACCAGAAAACAAATAACCTGGAATGTTGATTTTAGACTTTTCATCTTCCAGAATTGTTAGGAATAAATTTCTTTTGTTTAAGACATTCAGTATATTGTATTTTGTTATGGCAGTCTGAGCTGACTAAGACATAAACTATAAACAATTACTGCATAAGATTGTTCGAACAATTAAACAAGATAAAAAACAACAATAAAATAATGGCTACAGTATAATAGGTACATAAAGTAGTAACTATTATAATATTTTACAGATATATTTATCAATTATTATATCTACAAACATTATGGCATTAAAATATCACTGAAAATTTTAATGTCTGCTTATAATTCCTATAATCTTATCATAGAAGATAAAAAAACATCCTAACTTTCAGCTACATATATTAAAATCAACTATCTTTACTTGTAACTCTTAATAAAAATTTAATTTTTAACAAACCTAAAATCAAGACACTTTGAGTCGCATCTAAGTGTATCAGTCAGGATGTATAGAGGCTAAACAAAAATTTGAAAATCATAGTGACTTAATAAAAGAAAAGTTGATTTCTCTCTCACACTATATGCTTTCTCTGGATTAGTGAGGGAGCTCTATTCACCTTAATGACTAAGAGATTCGAAATAACAATAAAAGTTATCACAAATTCTCCTACCTTCCCAAAGGCAAGGAAAAGAGAAAAAAAATAATGTATACAATCTTATATATCCTCCTAGAATAAATAAGAATCATTTTTACTCATAACACATGGCTCAAAGAACATTGCATGGCCATGCTGAATTTCAAAGGAAGAGAGAAAGTTCAATCCTATCACTTACCAGAAAGAAGATAAACAATTGTGAAGAGCTTCTATGAATACCACTTATGTTGTATTTTGCTGGACAAAAGTTGCACCTGCTTGAGCATTCAATAAAATTGAACGTGTTAATTGATATATTTTTTCTTTCTTAAATTACACTTGAGGAAATGTATTAAGATATTTCAACATTTCACTAAGCATAGATATTAACTGCTAAGAAATTACATGTGTTATTTATACAAAAATCTAGATAATTTTAATCTGTCACAAGAATAGCAGAAGACTATTGTTTGACAAAAGATGTAATACAGTAATTTCTCATCCTGTTTAAAATTCATGAACCCATATCCAGACAGACAAATTCTTATTAATTTCTAAATTGCTTTATTGACTCTACTGACAAAAATGCAGGCTTTCTGGGCTGCAATACAATTATAATTAAAGTGAATTTTCTATTACCTATTTATTTGAACAGATAGTTCTGCGTAGTTTTACATCTTGTAGATTTTTTAAATATTACAATGAGTTATTGAAGAAAGTGAGCACTTCTTAAGTAAGCACATTTCCCAAGAAAAGATGCTTTCAGTCTATTACCATACCACATTATATCAAATATATGGGCCTCTGTGTATTCTACTGGGTAGTTACTATTCTACATAATGGGAAAAAATGGGATAAAACTGTAAAAATCGCTCTCTCTCTCCCTTGCTATGTGACTTTGAGGTCCTCAAATCACATAATAGGTTTATTTCCCCAGTTCTTAAATCTAGGTTGAACTTGTGACTTGCACTGGGTAACTGAATGCATCACAGTTGAAACAATGCTATTTCGGAACTTGAAAAAACTAAGAAGCTTTGTGTGCTTCAGCTCCTTCTCTTTTAGTAATCTGCCCAACACGGAAACAAACCAGACTATTTTGCCAGAGAATGAGAGAACACACAGAAGAAGGCTGAGTCAATCCAGCCGAACTCTCTCTACCAGCCACTTTATACTGCTAGACTATAGCCAACTCTCCAGCTGATCACAAATTCATCAGTAAGCCAAGCTGAAATCAGCTGATCCTGGCCTGCATCAGAAAAATCATCCAGTTAATGCATAAACTCTTGCACAAAAAAGTAAACATTTGTTGTGGAATGTGGCAAAGTTTTTGTGATATATAGCATTAATTATGGCCATAAATAATTTAAATAACTTTATATTCTTGCCAGAATTTGGCTCTTGAAAATATTTAATGTTAATGCACACGTGCAGGGACATTTCAGCTCTATGTACTTTCTTTCCAGTGGATTTATTTTTATTAAAGTATGTGCTAAAGCACGCCAAGCTACATGACTCTCAAAATATAAAGTTTTATGGACAACATAAGCATAGTAGGGAGTATTGATTTTATTATATTTCAAGTATATAGCTTTATCCTATCACCTGAAATTTATTTATTTTTTGCTTTACAGCATTATTTTTGTGCATTATACAAAAACACAACTCTTGATTTACATTAAACCAATGATTTTATTAAACTAGAAAATGAATGACTTATTCTATTGTATTCTTGTTTCCTCTTGCAAGTGTTTTTTAAATGTTTTATTTTTTAATGAGTTTATTTGTGTTTGTAAAGGAATGAACAGGATCATAGAAAAATCAAAATAAGAAAATTAGAGGATGAGTTGTTTGCATTCCAGGCTCAATATATTTTAAGAACAGTGCAAATTTTTAATATTAAAATTTATTCAACAAATGTCACTTGAGAGTTAGGAACTTTACTAATGTCTCAAGTGACATTTGTTGAATGACCGACTTAATGAAGAATGAATGAATTTCAGGGATGTTCATTTCTTATTATAGAGCTGATATATCTTTCCAACTCTCTTATTATTTAACTGAAATCCACATCATAGTAATTATACTTAGTGTACGGCAGCACATTTTAAATGCTTTATAGACATATATTTGTTAGGATTTGCCTATTTTTAAAAGAGAGAGAAAACCAAACTTGGATAAAATAATATAAGAAGTTTATTGGCCCATGAAATTGAAAAGTCAGAAGTAAAAGACAGACAGTGAGAAAAATGAATCACAGGATAGTATGAGTGCTCGAATTGGGCTAAGTGCTCCCAACCCTGATGGGAGAGTTATTTTCACCTGATTGACAACCTCAACAAAATTTCATAAGGTAGAGGAAACTTCTAAAAGTAAATATTCTGAAAAGACAACAATTATATTTACTACAATGCATTTCTTATTTAATCCTTTTTGTAACCTTATTCATTAAGTATTTATTATTATTATTATTTTATTTTTATTGTTAATTTACAGATTAGGAGAATAGTGGGACAGGATCTGAATACTGGTCTGTCTGATTCCAGAGACAGTTCTTCTAAGTAACACATCTTCTCGATGTGTTTTTAAGCTGTTACAAACTAGATTATTTTTATTAGATTATTTTTATTTTATTGGAATAATGTGGAGATATTAGAAAAAATTATTAACTGAATTTGGCATTTATTTTAATTAGTTTTGACATATTTATGTAAATAAATATGCTTATATAAAATATCTTTGAATATTGTAATATTTGAATAAATATTGAAAAATTTCCTTCACATTTATAAAATTTAGATTTTTAAAAACTTTTTTCCTTTTACTTACCTTTAATAACCTTCTCTTCCTCATTCCACACTATATTCCCTTTGGGTAATATCCGGATATTTCTTATAAATTAAAATAAGCCTAATTCTTGCCAATGAGATATATAAATTATTTTTAAACATAATAAGATGCTTAATATTTGAAACAATATTTTTGATAAAATTTGATAAGTACATTTTAAACACCTTATTGAGTGAAGTAGAAAAAATTAGAACTGATTTGTGTAAACATTATATATGGGCTTTATCCCATGTTTCTTAAAGAATCTAGTAATCCCACAAAACATTTCAAGTACTATATCTGAGAATCGCATCAGGTAGTTGTTTTGTTTGTCTCAATTCAGAGCACCTCAATAAGTACCACAATACACCGATACTAAAGCTGTTTCATTTTTTAGATAAATACTTTTAAGTCAGATAATGATAAAAACTTCATGAGTTTATTGGTCTTAATTAGCTATCATAATAAAAGTAGCTAAAACTAACCTTTAATTATATCTCTTTGTTTTGGCACATCATAAATTTTTATGCCCCAAAATATGCACTGCATTAAGACTTGAAATTGCTGAGGAAGAGTATATGAGTGAAAAAGAGTATGACTTGCAATGGCAGACAGAATAATAATTTCCTAAGGATACCCATGTACTAATCTCCAGAACCTATGAATATGTTATATCAAAGGTTACAGCAAAGAGGATTGGCAATCGTGATTAAATTAAGACTCTTTAAATAGGAAAATTATCCTAAATTATCCAGGTAGGTCCAATACAGTCTTAAATGATGGAACAGAGAGGCAGAAGAGGGAGAAAGAAGATGAGATGATAGAAGCAGAGGTTGGAGAGATACAGGTGAAGGCTTTGCAGACAGAAAAGAGCCATGAGCCATTGAATGAGAATATTATCTAGAAGCTGGGAAAGATCTAGAACGAATTCTTTCCTGTAAAGCCTCAAGAAGGAACTCATCCCTTCCAATGCAGTTTAGACTTGACTTCTGACCTCCAGAACTGCAGATAACAGATCTGCATGTGTTTTTTAAGACTCTACATTTGTGATAATTTGTTACAACAACAGTAGGAAACTATTGCACTTACTTTGATAAGATGGAACGAGAGTTACTCTCAGATGATGAGTTTTAAGAAATGACACATACAGAAGTTGTGGATTTAGAAACTGATTTTCCCTGAAGAATCTGTGTATAGCAACAGAGTACATTTACCACAGTTTAGAGACTTACTGAGGTATAAAGCTAATAAGAGCATGAATGTTGTGGTCAGTGTTCCATGTTTAAATTAAATCTCATTGATACTTTCTAGCTCCAGGACCTTATGAAAATTACCTACTCTCTGTACCTACATTTTTTATTCTTTTTAGTTCTAGCAACTGAAGAAAATCACCTAATCTCTCTGTGCCTCAGTTCCCTAATTTGTGCAAATTAAGATGTTAAAAGTCATCTGATAATTTTGATAAGAAGATTAAATGTGGGAAAAAATACACATAAAAATGCACTTTTAAGAAATCTCCCACTTAGCAATTAACCAAGAAGGTAATATGATTTTATTAATAACTTAAATCAATTTTTAATAATTATTTATTACAAATGTAATAATTATTAATTGTTGAAGACACACTTAAAATATGGGATGCAACTTTTTCTCCTAAGATTAGAATGCAATTAAAGGCTTACAAACAAAGGATGAGCTGGACAATATAATTCACATCATGCTGTGAATGGAAATGATCAATGTTATGAAAAATGTTTTATCATTTTATATTATATTTTAAAATTCTCAGTTTAGACCTAAATACTTTGAGGAATCTATTTTCATGAAAGAATCATACATTCAGATAAAATCATGCACAATCAATTTCATTATATTACTTTGCAAAATAATAGAAACATACTTTAAAAAAGATAAATAAGATCAATTTTTACTATGGGATATTATGTATCCTTTAAACATTTCACTCTCAGAGAGATTTTTCTGGCATAATTAAAAGGTATACATGTAAATAAAACAGGCGTTCTGGAAAGAAAGGATATTAAAACAGCAGTAGCAGACATCGGTGAAGGATTTATGAAAAGTTTTTAAAATAACTTTCATGGTTTTCTACCTTTAAAATTTTTCATTAGTTTGAATATTATTTATTATAATATAATGTTAAACATGTTGATTGACCATAAATCTTTTAAATTTCTTAAATTTGAGATTCAAAAATATATATTGTATTAAAACAATACAACATCCCTATGAGTAATGAATATTATCCCATAAAAGTGCAACCATAACAGTAAAATAGAATTGCTTGGAAATCTTAAACAATAACCTAAAAACAACAAAAGCCTGTTTCCCAGATCTGGGAACACTAACTCAATTGCTCTGAGATGGGGCAGAGACCTATATTCACATTCCTAGTGATTACGATCAGTTCTGTAGTGTAGTTTTACTAACGTAATAAAATCGTTAATGAGTCTTCACTATATAATAAAAATCAAAGTATTTATAAATCAATTATTATGTTTGAACTCAAATTTGTTTTATAATTCATTACAATATTATCCCAAATTTGCTCAGAAAGCTTTATTGGGAGGTCCAATAGTTTTTAAGAGCATGAAGAATTCCTGAAGTTTGAAAACTATTGCTATAGATAGTAATCTATTTTGTAATTTCAATAATTTTTTTTAGTAGTTATTCTAGGATTCTTAGTAAATATAATCTACTTTTAAGTTCTGTGAAATCATGCATTATAATAATACACTTCTTGAAGTGAAAAGTAAAAATGTGATGTGAGAAGACAAAACTACTTCAAAAGTTATAAAGTAAATAGGTCATTTAACTATGTAAAGGTTACAGATTTCTGAAATACAAATGAAACTAAAATTGCATCATAGAAAACATCAATAGAATTACTTTTTAAAATTAAATAATATAAATTATATTATCACTCCATAAAAAGTATGATGAATTCATTGATATTTTGAAATGTGTCATTATGTCCATAGCCATTTAACTAACTAAATATATAATGTTAAATTAAAAATATATATATATTATTGTTAAACATTTGTACATTTTTCAAGGAGCTTATAACAGATGGTGTTAATATAGGAGCCTAGAGACATTTTGGAAAATTATTAGCTCTTGGAGTCAAATTTATTACTCCTTTTATATGAAGAAATATGTTTGGGTTCTCGGAAACTTAATTACTCTTATTGAGCAACCTGTAAAAGAGAATAAATTATATCCAAGTTTTTCACCAAAATGTACTGAAAACTTTTGAAGTAAAATATATGCCAAAATAACTGTCTCTCAAGTAAAAACAAGAGTATAAATTTTTGTTAGTCCTTATAGACTTGATTAAAAAAAAAGACATTAATTAAACTAGTATATATTTGTCCTATATTAAGTTCTTTCCTTCTCTTCTGTCTTTCTCCTCCTTTGTTATTTCTTCCTTTTTTCCTTTTCTCACTTCTTCCTTTTTTTAACAAATGTCCACTATATGCTTGCCATTGTGATTATGAAAGATAGACAGACTATGACATATCTTAGCATCTTGTGTTGGATTCATATATTTAAAAGGGTTATTAGTAGACTGAGAAAACATAGCAAGTGCATATAACATTGGTAGAACAAATAAATATTGGCAGAATATTAAAAACATAGTCCTTATTAGCTGTCTAAAATTACAATGGAAATTAACTAGGTGAAGCACAGAGTAAAGCTGAGAGAGGATAATGCAGGGGGACATCCAGGCAAGAGATAACAAACAAACAAAATCTAAAACAAGATACTTGTGATGGTTAATTTTATTCGTCCACTTGACTAGGCTAAGGGATGCCCAGATAGCTGTTAATACATTATTTGTGGGTGTGTCAATGAAGGTGTTTCTAGAAGAGATTAGCATTTTGTTAAGTAGACTGAGCAGAGATCCTCCCTCAATGAAGGCTGGCATCATCCAATCCATTGAAGGCCCCAGTGGAATAAGAAGGTGAAGAAAGGGCACATTCACCCTCTGCTTGTTTTGAGATGTCAATCTTTTTTCTGCCCTTAGACATCAAAGCTCCTAGTTCTTGGGCCTTTGGACTACGATTAAATTACCCCAGAGACTTTCATGATTCTCTAGCTTGAGGATGGCTGACTGAGGGACTTCTTAGCCTCTATAACCATGTGAGCCAATTCCTATAACAAATCTCCTCTTACGTATATTCTATTGCTTCTGTTTCTCTGGAGCATCTTGATTAATACAACTCTGAAATATAAAAGTGAAAGGCATGACTGAGGAATAGAAGGATATTCAGTTGGTATAAATAGAGAATGAGGAGAATTATAATTATGACTGAAATTAGAAAAGCAATAAGTGGCCAAGCCATATAGAATTTTAAAACAATACTAATTAAGAAAAATATTGTAACAGGGAGTGTAATTGAAAAATTCTAAGCAAAGAAACAAAATATTTATATCTCATATTCAGAAAGATCACATTTTGAATTTAGAATGAGGAGTCAATTGGAGTGAGTAAGCCAACACTAATAGGCAAAACCAGGTACAGAGTATATGAGATACTTCTGTTCTATCTTCTTAACTCTTCTGTAAATCTAAATCCAATTTAAAAGTAAGAAATTTATTTAAATATGTGACCATTAAAAAATGTTAGCATTGCAAGTTGACCGTAGTCTCAGATACATTTCAAATACGTTATTTTGCCTCTTTCTTTCCTCTCTCCAAAATAGTGCGAGAAGCCTTTAATTCATCCACTCATCAATCACCTCTGTAGCTTTCTTATCCTCAAAATAATTCTCCAAAACTGAGTTAGCTTGGATCTCCAAAGAAGTAAATGCTAAGTTTGGATGAAACATGGAAGAAATTTATTAGTGAAATAAAAGTGAGGCAAAAGGGGCAAAAGACAGAGGAAGTGAGGAAAATTCTCAGACCTGACACAGGTCGGACCCTTGTGAAAGATAAAGAGAACAAAGAAGGGTTTAGTCAGAATATTCTCAGACAATAGCACAGTTCTATAAAAGCTGCAGCCAGAGCAATGAGAGTCATTGAGTCATTCTTCAGCGGAGTTAGTCATCTCCTAGAAATGAAGCTGTACTAGGATTCTGTGGAGCCCAGTTTATTAGTTGGGAGCAACCCAAAGAACGCATGGTCTCAGTGCCAATGAAGTGCTTTTCTATGCTTTTGGAACTGTGTATAGTCTCCATTTCTACTACTGGAGTTAAGTTATTCATAAATCTATCGTTTAAGCCCTGGGATAACTTGGGCGAGGGGTTGGCTAAACTCACCTCATTTCTAGGTTGATGAATACCTCTCTTTATTATTCATGCTTTCATGTGGGCACTGACTTAAAAAACAAGAATCCATAAATGTTGTGTTCATTCCCATAGTTCTGTCAACATGCCCTTTCTCACACTTCTAAGTCCTTCTAGTACAGAGAATTTCCCCTCACCACTGACTTTCAAGGCTGCTCCAAGGAAGCATTATAGGGTGGCAGCAGTCTAATTCAGCTCACACTCATATCAGGCCAACTGTTGCCTGAATTGAACCAAGTCATTCTTTTTTTCTTTTGATAACAGCTGATTGTAAGAAAACCACACAATAGGTATGATTTTATGGTGAGGCACTGGAAAGCAGATGGAGATATGTGTGTAGACCACTTATACTGTAACTCGTTTATGCTATTCAAGTTGCTTCAACACACAAGGATCCATTTTCAATCATGTCCTACCTGTTTCCTATTGATGTATATTAGCCAAATCCTTTAGATCTTTTTTAGTGACTGATTCTGAATGTGCCATCCCCATCATATGATAGATTGCTGCTGTGACTGTCTGATAGTATGACCTATTGAGTAAGGCCAGAATTGAAGATAACCTAGCACAAATTGATACTTGTTGTACCAAAATTAGAAACTCAGTCTCTGCTAGTTTTAAGAGCATAAAAAGAGCAGATTTTTGAATAATGAACCGATTTCTAATGAAGCCAAATGACCTGGTTCTAGACACCTAGGTTACTGAACTGTGACTTTTCTATCAGAATTTGCCAAAAAGTCCACATTATCCTTATCTACAACCATTATTTCTATCATTATATGACCTGTAAGATCAATTGGCTCAAGTGGCAAGGCCATTTATCACTGAATCCTTTCTTGCTCTGGCCTTACTCAATACCGGCCACTTTCCAAGTCACCTGATAAGTGTCAGAGCAATATTTACAATGTGCAAAATCCAAAGAGGCCTACCAAGTGCTCCACTTCTTTGTCGGTGGTGGAAAGGGTAAGTTGCAATAATATATCACTTAACTTGCAGGAACTATTTTGATGTGCCCAAGAGCAGTGGACCTTTAAATCTTTACTTATGTGAAGTTCTCCTGAATCTTTGTATTTTACAATATAATATTGCACCTATGGTATTTATGAGTCTAACCAGAACAACCAAAGCACTTGCTATTACTGTTCTCATGCCTAAATAACATGGTTTATCTATTTTTTTTTTCAGATAAATAACATCAAACCAAGTGCAGAAACAGAATTACTCTGTTATAGTCAAGGCACCACATCTGGAAAAGCTGCAGTAATTGATAGTACACTTGGTTAAGTTCACAGTAGTCCTTTAGCAGCCACTATAATCAATATTATTATAGGGTCAGATTGGTGAATTATAAAGAGTAATGATAAAGAGCATATCATCGATTATTTAAGTTTTTAAGGGTGGCATTAATCTCTCATTTTATCTGAGTTATAATATTGTTTCTGATTTTCTAATTTAAGCCGAGGTGGAGAAGTTTCAGGAGCTTCCATTTGATGTTTTCTACCATAATGACTATTCTCCTCATCACAGGAAACTTATTTGGGAGTTTAACCAGCTATTAAATATATACATCCTTATTATGATCTCAGACCTATAAATTACCACAATTACTAAAAGATAGATTTGGGCCACTCCATTTATTAGCTGATATCTATTTGTCTCTACACTTACTGGGGTGCCATGACAGTATTTTTTGTTTTTCTGTTATCTTTGTCAATTTTATCTTCTATGTGAAATCCTTGAAAATGCTGGGCCTTATTTTTCTCCAGTAAATAGTTACTCTGCTAAATGGCTGTGCGTGCCTCTAGAGACTAGCTGGAGACACACTATCATATATACTTCCTATGATGTTTTGGCGATCCTCTGCAATGTGACTTAGCTTCAACTCATATTCTCCAGTCTTGAGAACTGGAAACTGAATGACAGCTCATAATTTTCTTCTGAGGTAGCTAAAAGTGGACTTGAGCTCATTAGCTCTTGAACAGTTTTGTTATATAGATTAAGCGATACACCTAATCCCTAGGAACTCCATTGTGTATTAGTCAGCCCCCATAGATTGCTGTGAGTCATTCCAGGTTTCCCACTTGTAGCAATGGTATACATCTTATTTATTGACAGTTAAATGCTGCCATCAGGCTTTGGTTCTGGAATCTTATTATCACCATTGACACTTAGAAGCCTCGTTACATAAAAACTTCTATTAACAATCCTAGTCTACAAAGAATAGAAAATACTATTTTTTAATGATGCCAGAAGCTCCCTCATTAGCACAATGCCTATTGCTTTGAAGATAGAAACATATGTATTCCAAAGGAACAGAGTTAACCAACAGGTCCTCAGTTTTATGAACTAAACCTTTGCTAGCATGAGATCACACTGAAATTTGACCTCATTGTCAATACGGTGCCAAGGCATGTTTTGCTTTTCCTTTTCATTTACTGTAGACCTTTGTTTGTGTGTGTGTGTGTATCCTTATGTTCTGTTTTTGTCCAAAAGTCAAGAAAGAAACCAACCAAGTGGCATATTAAGTAAGACCAGCTCAAAGATATTAAATCCTATGGTACAAGGTGATCCATATTAGTAACTTCTTATATTTAGACATATTTACCTCAGCTTTTCACTCCATTTCCAGTCATAACTTTCCTGTCCTATATGAATATATTAGCTCAAACTTGTAGCTCTTTTGGTGGTTCACACCCTTATTCTTGAAACATGTAATGATTGATGAATCAGGTCATGCTGAGATTTGATTCTAGCTATTGACCTAAAATACTTTACAGATTATGATAGCAAACACTGAGGACAAATAACGTGGTCTGAGGTATCCATTTCAGTTGAGCTTCTGCATTTTGTCGATGCATAGGCAGGCTTCTATACTAATGTAAGAGGGTTCAGAGATGAAGGTTCTCATGCATGTCCAACCAGATGTCCCCATCCAAAACGGCAGTGTTAACAGCGTCTATCAAAGCTATGGCTTTAGTGAAGAAAAATTTCCAGAGACCTGAAGAAGGCTCCTCTGTAACTACTCTCTGACAATCAGGTCCTGTGCCTTGTTTCAGTCAATAGGACGTTGGGTAGCTTTAGAGCCTCTTGTAGAGGACTTGTGACTTTTATAGAACTTGTGACTTTTATAGAACTCTGATTTTCACATAATTTACTGATTTAATGGTTGACTGGCTTGTGGCTTTTATTGTCTTCTTTGAGTGCATCGATGGCACTTAACAAAAACCAACCAGTGCTAACATCTTCACAACAACTATTTCTGTCATTTTTTCATATGCAAAGATTATGGCATATTGCATATGTCAGCATAACTCCTTTCACTTGTATCTCATCTTAATTTCACACATGTAGGGACCTTAATAATTGTAATGCTACAGCATACAAGCACTTTGAATCACATGGCTTACTACCAAAATGTGATTCTGTTGTCATCTTGCTGGCAAATAGTTCAATTCCATAATCTCCTCATGGGTATCTGCTTCCTTGGCCCATTTCTGGTAACCAAATTAGTATGGGCACCCCAGAAGCAAATTCTAAGTCAAGAATTCAAGACCAGATTCTTTACTTGGGAAGCACAGGAAAAAAATTTAATGAAGAGTAGAGAAGTGATATGGAGAAGGAAGAAAACAAACAGATGGGTTATTATTAGCTACCACAGTGGTTGATAAACTTAATCCTGGGAGTGGAGAGGTCCTGATAATTATAATTAATAATTACTTTTGTTATTTATTATTGCTATTATCAAATAAGATAAATCATAATAATAGTTATCAGCATCTCTAGTAAGATAGCTCTGAACAAGTTTAACTATTTTTATTAGTATATTTAAAATTGAATAAGAGCCCCAATGATATTGATTGAACTATTTTCTTCTGTTTGATGAAGAGTGTTATAATACCCAACTATACTTTACAAGATGAAACGCTGACAATTGAATATAAAATTCATTCTAAAGCTTAACAATTCTGAAAAATAACAGCCTGTGTTAAAAAGTACGCACTCTTTGGTCGGGCCCCTTTATAAATCACAAGACAGCTTACCTTAACTTTGACTTTTAGATAAAAAGAGGTTGGCATATAAGAGATATCATATTTGCTAGTTTAATCAGATTCAGCTTTGTTTCAAAAAGTATTAAGATTATTAAGTTCATCTGTGCATATTTGCATGTTTGTTAATATTTTAATATAAATAATTTTGAACAATATTTTATTGTAAATATTTATTTAATTTGTTAAAGAGAGTGCTTATGTAATAGTATATTCAGTTTATTATTATTATCTTTTGATAAATGTACCAATTTCCCTAATATTGATATTCATTTCCTACCAGAACTCTGTGTGGCTTCTTGTTCTCTGCTTTCTCTTTTTTTCTCTCTCACTTTTACTTTCTATTTATTTCTCCCTCTCTCACTCTTCCCTTCTAATTTAGTTCACTTGCTCTCCCACATGCATATAAAAACAAAGAAAATTGACGGAATAAAAGTATGATTCTCCAGAAAATGATGTACAGACTGAAACAAAAGTTCAAATAATTATTTGTATGCATTTGTTATAATGTGTGTATTTTAAAAATAATATATTTCTTTTCCTTTTAAAAAATGATTGTTCCTTTTGTTCATATAGAATATTTGGAATTTTCATTTTCAATTTCTTAAGTAATTTTAATATAGTGATAGAACTCGAAGTTGTGTTTATATGCTATCAAAAAAAGTGTCACATCTATAACATATTTTATTATTGTACTTTCTTTCATCAATCACATCTTAAAGGAGGCACATATACTTAGCTATAAAAAAGTTAAGTATAAGTAAGTTACACTTAGTCATAAAAATTTACGTGTAAGAAATATAATTCTTGGTGTACTTAATATATATTGCAAAATGCATCTTAATTTTTCATGTTAGAAATAAATACAAATCTAATAACCTACTCCATTGCTTTAAAACCTTTACTGGCCCCTTCATGCTCTAAGGATCAGTTCTAAAACACTTAATGTGGCTTGCACTACTGGAAATATTGTGGCACTGGATTACTGCAGCCTCACCTCCCACCGCTCACTATAATTCTGTCTCACTATGTTTGAGTGATCTTTTAAAAAGCAAAATAAATTTAGTTTAGAAGGCTTTAAAGTCTTTTTAACACACAGAGAAAAGAAAATTCAAACTTCTTGATGTGAACTCACGTGCCTTATGTGCCCTGGCTTCTGCCTCATTCTCCACGTTTCTGTTCCACATTCCCTCCCATTCACTCTGTGACATCACACACAATTTTTTCCAATTTCTCAAAACAGTTAAGCTCTTTTGCCACAGGGCCTTTGCACTTTCTGTTCTAACGCCTCAATATCTTTCATGGGACTTTCTCAAAGGTCTAGTGGAGCTCAAAAGTCACTTTTTTCAGAAAAAAAATATCCATGATCATCTTGTTTAATGTAGAACACTCTTAACCCACTTTTATTTTCTTCACAGAAAATAATACCATAAACAGTATTTATGTATTATGTGTGAATACATTTAGTTCACTTGTATGAATATATGTGTACACACACATACACGCAAACACATATACACATTCTGTCCTCTTCCTTTAGTATGTAAACTTCATGACATCTTCAGTGTATTTCCAGAAAGACGTCTTGTCTGTATTGTTCCCTATCATATAGCCCAGGCCTAGCATAGAACGGTATTTAATATAATATTAGAGAGATAAAAAAATGAAAATTAAGGATGTACTCAAATTCCTTTCTCTATGCATCACATCTATTGTATCACTATGCATAGAGATTACTTCAGTTAAAGCATCACTCTAAAAATATTAAAATTGTTATATATTGAGGGTTTATATTTTATATTTCTGATTAACTGCCAGCTAAACTATAATTATTTTAAATCAATAAGGAATTTCATGAGGTCAAAAGACTGATTCAAATTTTTAACTGTGTAATTAGAAATAGTACAACTGAAAGTTTATTTATTCGAATCAGTTTATCATTTAGTCGCTTATAGGAAAAGTGTATTCTAAGCATATAATTATTCATTAATTTATAAAAGTTAGTTAAATGAATTTTACTATAGGAGAAAAAAACCTTTGTTAATAAGGGGTAGGTAGTTCTTTTGACAATGAACATCAAACCCAGTCAAGAAAACAATTAACAGAAAAAACAAGTTTGCTTTGTTAAATGTATCTTCAAACTATTAATGTGAATAATTCAGTAAAAACTGTATTCTTTCTAAGATTGGAATAAGTCTTATGTAGATTTTAGAAAGCTACATCCGTTGGTCCCCTCATGATCTTATTTAGAAAGATTATCCACAACAGATGTTCATGATTATTTCTGAAATGTAAAATACTCTTTTAGAACAATATGTACATATATCAAAAATTTAGGCCAGAGAAATCTGTAATAGATTGCTTATATATCTGAAATGACAACATAATATGCCACCATCTTCAAATATTTAGAATTTTTCCTACAAATACAGCACAAGTGTCAAAATAAAAAAAAAAAATTAACATATTACTACCATCTAATACACACAACTCATATTTTACCAACTTTTATAACAATGTCTTTTAAAGGAGAATGTTCCAGATTAGAATCATGTGTTGCTTTTATTTATCATTTCTATTTGGTCTTCTTCAATCTAAAAAATTTTCTCTATATGACTCATAACCTTGAAGACATAAACTGTCAAAGATTATATGCCAGTTCGTTTTAGAAATTTCTTCTATTTAGTTTGTGTAATATTTCCTCATGATTACTTTCAGTTCATGCATATTTGGCAAGAAAATCACAGAAGTGAAGATGTTTTTATTCATTGCATCTTATTAGGTGGCACACATTTTCTATTAGTCACATTACTAGGCATGCTAACTTTGATTGTTTGATTTAGATAAGTATGCCAGTCTTCTCATTGTGAAATTGATCTTTTCTCCTTTGTCATTAAATAAATAATTTTGAAATTGTGTAATATAATATGGCTGTCATAAAAATTTTAATTTGTTCATTTATAGACTCTAGGTATCCTATTATTTGTAATGGATTATAATCCATTACCATCATTATTTTCATGATGAAAGGTTTTGATTTTGCCAGTGCAAGTGCCTCAGAGTTGGCTTCTGTATCTTTTTCATATGCCCTCATCACTCTGTGAATACTGCCATGAAGGATTGCATAAAGAATATTCTGGAGAACTTACTTCTCTATCCCAGTCTTCAAATCACATATTTTACCAAAAAGTCTTGGTTACATGATGTGGAGAGTATTTGGAAACCAAGACCTAGATCTTATGTGTGCTCATTATTAGGTTGTCACAGCTCCCAGTTCTTCTTGGCAAACAAAGCTAGAGAAAATATATTTGAGGGTGTGTATAAAACACACACACATTTTAGAAAAACACAATTACGTTTTTCTATTTATATCAGGGTTCTCCAATAGAACTTTCTGTGATTATTTAGAATATGCATATATGTAAATAGATAAAATATTGCACATAAAAATAAATTGATGTAATTACTTATGTAGATATGTTTATATAGCCAGATAAGTATTCCAGTTATCAATTTTTCATTTCTGGCCTCTAAACACCCTTCATCTTGTTAAGAGTGAGACATTTCTTCTTACTCAGCTGGCATAATAATATTTGTTATTAGGAGACACTGGAGATACACTGAAGGACATAGGAAATTTTTTACCTGGGTTCTAGTGAATTTGTTTCTCTTTTCCTCTCTTTTGTGGTGCTGGTGCCAGCAAAACTCATTCCCAGCAGTTACAGTGGCATTGGTGGTGAATAGAATGACAGGTGGCTTCCTAGAGATGAATCGAGTGACAGCTCTGTAGAAAGCTTCCTAGTGAGTTCTGGAGTTCTGTAGTCATTCCAAAATTGGCTTCCTGAGGGCGAGTTCCAAGATCACCCTACTTGGCTTCCAGGTAACTGTCTCTGGATGAGTTCTGCAGGCACTCAGCTCGCTTCCCAGAGTTCAATAGCATCCCTCATGGAAGGCTTATCAGTAGCTTTCTGAAAAAATCCAACCAGTGCCTTAGCTAGTTTTCCAGCAAATTCAACACCCCCTTTCTCTGAGGACAGCTTCCCAGAGAAAGTCATCAGTACTCCATCAGAAAATTTCCTGCCAGCCTTGGCCCAATGCCTGTGAGGCAGCTCTTACTTGAGGAAACAAAACAGTTTTCTCTATTATCCCGTGGACTACAACCATATCCTTTCCAAAAAGATCTAAATCTCAGCCTTGGACAGTCCCCACCTCCTTTCAAAATGTGTTCCTTTCTTATGTACTCTCCCCGCATGCCAGCGTATTGTTTAGAATTTTGTAATTATAACTTTATATTAAGGCTTTCTTTTTCAAGTTATCATGTGATTTGTATTGCCTGATTGAAACTAAACTGATAAAATACAGAAATTAATATAAGTCATAAAATACAGAAATAAATATAGGTCTAATTAAGTATAATTATGTGTGCATGTAGACACCCACAAACACACACTGTATAGTATATATGTACATACATGTACATATTTATATACATATGTATTATGCTGTGCAATATACTACTAACCTCATGTAAATAATGAATACTTGAAATATAGCTACCATGATAGAAAAACTGAACATTTAATTTTAACTTTAATTAATTCAATCTTAAATAGTCATATATTGTTAATGACTGCTGCACTGGACAGTACACATATAAACATATACATCATCATAAAAATACCAATTTACAACTATATTTATTTCTCTGTTTATATGCATGTATTGTCAATTCAGCACCATGGGGATTATTTTAGTGATCATACTTTCCACATTTGCATTCTCTTGCTCTCAACATACTTATAGATTTACTCATTTAATCAATCCCTTTGTATGTACTCAAGTTCTTATGAGTCCCTCCTCACCTCAACTGTGCTTTGGAATGTGGCCCTACCCCTGGGTTGCCCTGCCCCTATCCTCTTAATAGAGGTGGCTACCCTTTAATGCAGATGTTCTCCTGACTGCTCTGGTTCCCCAACTACACTAGTACACCCTCCTTATCTACTTGTACTCTAATACACTACACTTAGAAGCCTTCCTATGCAGATGTGCTCCTCATCTTTCTCAGGCCCTAATACTCCACTTCAGGTGGCCTTACTGTTGACACCCTCTGCTCTACAATTGCAATCTATCACTGTGCCAAGCTGTCTCTCCTCAGTGATATAATTCTTACACCAATCAGATTCTGTGCACCAAGCTATTGCCTATTGCAGATGCCCTCTTCACTCTAGGCTTTGACACCTAATGCCAGACTACTCACCATGGGTAGTCTATTTACGGTGGGCAGGATTTGACATCCTGTTCGGGACTATGATGTGTTTCTCTTCCACACTTAATACAGATCCCTCCCTTACTCTGTCCCAAATAATGGCTTTGCACTGAATTTCTAAGAAAGGAAATGAAAAGAAATGAAAAAGAAGAAAGAACTGTTACGGTTGTGGCTGACTGGGGTTCGGTGTCACCTCAATGGTAGGTAGAAGGGCGAGGGATAAGCGCAGACATGTAGTTAGCATTTTTCCTTGGTTCTTCCTCAAATGATGCAGTGAAGAATCACAGATCTTTAAGATTTGATACTTGTATTAAAAATATGTTTTAGAAAGACAAAGTATGCCCCGAGGAGGCACATGGTCCCAACACTGTAACCAACATAAAGGGATCAAAATGGTCACAAAGGGGCAAAAAGGACAAAAAGGATACAAAAGGCCACCAAAAAGAGAGAGAACGCAGAAGAGCAAAAAGGGGAGGGGAGCCCCGAAGGGCAAAAAGGACTCAGAAGTAGGAATGTCTGTCTTATGTTTGGGCCATGATAGGTGGTTCCAAAGGCATTCCTAGGTGATTGGCAAGTGAGGTCATCTTGATTGACACCCAATTGACACTAAGCAATAACTACTTAGTGTGCATGTGCATACCAAGAATTCTATCACCATTAGGGTATTCTTTGGGCAATCTTTGGCTGGGCTCCTATTCCTTTGTTCCCCCCTTGTTGCTCATGTCTGACTAGCTATCTAACGGAGCTATTCTTGCTTTGTTTGTTTGTTTATTTGTTTGTTTGGTCGAGGGGAGCTTGATATTTATTAATTGATAGATTAATGTTGAAATATTAAATGATGATGAGTTCATGATGAGTTCTGTGTCCTTTAATCAATTTACCTTTTATTTTGAGGCATTTTATTAGTTAAATCCAAGTTAAAAAAATTATATTTTCTTAAGAGATGTAAGTTCTTCCCTCATGAAGTGGTGGTCTCCATTTCAAATATACATTTTGTTGTAAAGTCGATTTTATCTAATATTAATTATCTGTCGTAATGTTATTATTGTGCACCAAATATTCACTCTCCCTTCCCTCCATGAGAGGGATATGGTTTCCCATTATTGATGTTGATCTTGGCTATGTGACTTGCTTTGGCCAATGGTATTGTGTGAAAGTGACAGTGTTTCTGCTCTAAGTAAAGTCTTTAAGAAGACTGACAAGTTTCTATGTACCATCTGCCCTCTACTTTGGGAACTTGTGTCATTTAGAAGTTGGTTCTTCAATTTACACGCAGAAAAGAGAAGTCTTGTGTATCAGATCTAAACTCAATGTGACACCTGGCACAGAGTTTCACCAGTCAGCATGCAGGCCAGTGAGCTAACAATAGTTTGTTACTGTAAGTTATGGGTGTTTTTGAATTTTTGAAAATAATATTAATGCAATAAAAGTTGGATAATATAGTTGTATTGTAAACACTGACAGATTTTTCTTTTTTCCCTTTTTGTAATGCAAGTGAATAACTTAAGCTTTGATTCCCAAGGCATCTACTTCAAATAGTGCTATTTCCAGTGAACATGTTACATTGTCAGCAATAGGACTAGACAAACAGCCAGTCCACCTCTCCCAACTGAGGCTCCTTTCTTTTAGAGATCTTGGTTGATTTCAGTAACTGATCTTTGATTTTTCTCTTCCTGACTTTCAATTCCTGATCCTATGTTTTAAATTCACAAATAAAGAGTGAACCTCCACCCTCAAACCCAATAAAAGCAGAACCACAGATCCTTGCTCTAGCTCTCCCCCACCTTCTCTCTCTCTATCACCAACCCCTTCTTTGTTGTATGCCCCACTAGACTGCCTCGTGTGCTTTTTTTTCAGAGTTTCCTGATTATTATTGCTGAAAGGCATCTTTCAATAACAATAATCAAAAGAGTCTGTCCAGTTGTAACACTGATTTAGAAAGGGAAAGTATCTGAGGGAGGCTTACCAGGGCCCAGTTGAGTATCTGCCACCCATCGCCGCCCACCCCCCAACTCCCTCGGCATTTCTAGCCAATAGTATTATTATGAATAGATGGGTAGGGTGAGATTGACACAAAACAAATTTTTTATTTATTGTTTCTGTTTGCTCTATATTTCTATGTTTAATTTTGCTCTATATTTCTGTGTTTAATTTTTATTTTACTATCTTTGAGCTGATATCTACATCTCCTCCCTAATAAAAAGACTGCATTTCTAGAATTAATTTGAATTACACTGTATTAGCTATAATGTAATTATCTAGCTTGATAAATTTTATAATGTAGCATATGTGTAATTTTATGACATTCTGTGAAATGTTGGCATACATGTTTAATACTCTCATTTTCAATAGGTTTACATTTTTATTCTTCAACTTATAACTTACTCATTATTGAACTATGGTCTAAACTTCATTTTGATGCTATGTGTAGGTCTCAATGATTAACATGTCTACTTCTAGATTTGAAGCAAAGATATCTTGAACTTATGTCATCTGATGTAATCAGTTAAAATATCTTCACAGCTATTCAGTAAAATTTTCAACCTGGAAATCCAAAAAATAAAAGCTATGACAGACTAAATTATTAAGACATTTCAATATTACCCATTATTTATTACTTATAATGTTATAAAAGGTTTTTATTTTGGAAATTTGTAGTTTACTATATTTAATTGTTTATATCTTCTTCACTTTCATTTAGAATAATAGTAAGTAGGTGATTCCCATTTTTTTAGTTTTGATACTTAGACTTCTTAAGTCAAAGAGTAATACTTAACATTAGCTTATCTAGTTTATAGTAAGAATTCTAAAGGGACAATAATAATCTTTGTAATAATTTGTGCTTTCTTCAACATCATAATGAGCAAAATCAAGAAGTCTTACTATCAAATATACTTGGCTTATGGTTCATTTTAACTCATGGATTTTGGAATCTACAATTATTGATTTTTCACTTATTTAATAAAACCTGTTTCTCTAAAAGAAATAAAGATAACAATATTATACACTAAAGATAATCAGTAATTATATTTTAAAATTTTATGCATTTTTCATTATGGAATTTTAATCTATATGTGGAGATTTGAGAATTAAAAGTGTTAAACTTCCAGACTAGAAATCCTTTTGGCAACCAAGTCTGTAGTCCTTATTCAGTCATTTTTGTTTTTCTATTTATAAAATACACGATTTATGAGATTGGACTTTCTCTCATAGATGCTGTGATTTTGCCAAGCTAATGGATAGGAAATGCATCTTCTTTTCTAGTCTGTATAAAGCAAACAAAGGAAAGAAAAGCTGACAGAATTTCAAAAGTGTCAATCAAACAGCAATTGCAAAGTTGAAAAGCACAAGGCAATGGCATTCCTGACAAGCTGACAATATCTAAAGCTCTTGATAGAAATCACTTTGAGTCTGGGTGATGAGCATAAGAGCATAGGATGATATCTGACAGCTGATTTATACAAGTTACTAAAGAAGGCAGTAAGAGGAATGTGAACGTATTAAAGGCTAAGGAAAGAACAGACCATAAGGAAAGATGATAGACATCTACTTTTTCTTGCAACTGCCATAAAAATAACGCTCTCTTCTTTTATTTAAACTTCTTATGTTATCTAAAATAAATAAACCTGAGACAAAGAAATAATAAAATGATTAACTGTTTAATAGTTTATTTAGCTATTTATTATTTATTATCTCCTTCCACCAGAATGTAATCACCAAAAGTCAAGTATTTTTGTCTGACTCACTGACTGCCATAACCTCCAGCAGTAGAACAGGATTTTAGATTTTGTAGACCTTCAATAAACTGTTTTTGATTGGATGAATGAGGTAAACTAATGATGCAATTGTGCTCACTTGTCAAATCTTTCAACAGAAGCCATACCAGTGGCTTCATTTGGATTTTGAAGACAACATAAAAACAGTGAATGAAAATTTAGTTTCTGTTATTAAAAACTTATAGTTAAGGTGTTAGCATATATCATTATCATCCTATTGATATACTCTATTAAATTTGTTAATGATTCTATTTTAGAAATACAGGTTTCTTTAAGTTTGATATTTGTCACTCAGATAATGTAAAGTCTTATGCACAACAATATCTGTATTATTCTTTCCTCTTAGACTCATGGAAGACTAATATCTCCAGTTTTGTTTTAGTCAAGCAGGATCATGTGACTAATGGAGACCAATGGACTATGAGCACAGTGATATTATTTCCACTAAACATCACAAAAAGTAACATTCATGAAGCACAAACTTAATAAGAAAGAAATTGTCATTTTCTTTGAAGATACTTCCTCAGGATAATCCTTATGAAATGCAATCATTAGCTTTATTTTTTTTTAATTCTTCTTTCATTTCCCTTTAGCTTGCATCCATAAATAATTATTTTTATGTTTTAAAATGTATGAATATAACAATGTTATATATTTTCTTGAGACTGTTTTCTTTTACCAATATTATTAGATTATACATATTAAATATATATATATATATATACACATATGCACATATATATACACACAACATACACACACATATATGAGAAAGAGAGAGAGAGATTTTAAAAAATTGGCTCATATGATTGTGGGGACAAGCAAGTTTGAAATCTGCAGAGCAGACCAGCAGGCTGGAAATTCTTATAAGTGTTGATGTTGGAGTTTTGAGTCTGGATTCCACAAGGAAGTACATTGGAAACTTAAATAAAGAAGAATTCTTCTTTTTTCAGGGACTCTCAGTCTTTGCTCTTTAAAGGCCTTCAACTGATTAAATAAAGTCCATCAACATTATGGTGTATAATCTGCTTTACTCAAATTTTACTAATTTAAGTATTAATCACGCCTAAAAAATATTTCCACTGTACCAGCCTAGATGTCTGACCAAACAGTTGAGAACAATATCTCAGCCAGACTGGCACATAATCTTAACCATCACACTCCACCCATACACTTCTTAAACCACATTTAATCTCCAATGAAGACAATAACACAGCCACACTTCTGCTTAGAATGATGCAACTATCTGATGTACAACTTAAATCTCATTAATCATTTCTCCAGAAGAGGATGGAAAGTCTTTGTTTGATGTTCTCACTTCTCCTTTTACCCATAACTTAAATACTATGATCTAAAGTTAATACTTTTTATGTTATATGATAAGGGAATAAGAAAGAGAAGAAAACAAAAATGATTTAACACATACACATGCAAAATCATATTCATAACAAAATAAGGAAGAAATATTAATAATAGAGTCCTTGTTTCTGCAACTTTTCACTGTGCTGTAGCTGTTAAAACTACCTTATTCCACTGCTCATTTGCCTATTCCATATTTCCTCTGTGCTCAGCAAGTACTTCAGGTGGTCGGTCATAATTTTTTTGAGAGCTTTCTGCTACTGCATTTGTGTGTGTGAGTGTGTGTGTGAGGGGGCAAACATATTGAACATTAAACCTACCCTCAACCAATTTTTAAGTGTTTAATACAGTATTGTTAACTATAAGAGGCATTATGTTGTACAGAATATCTCTAGAACTTATTTATCTTGCAAAACTGAAAATGTACATGTATTGAACAAACTTCCCATTTCCCTCTCTCCCAGCCCCTGGCAATCATTATACTCTGTTTCTAGGATTTTGACTATTTTAGATCCTCATATAAGTAGAATCATGTAGTATTTGTTCTTATGTCACTGGCTTATTTCACTTAGCAAAATATACTCCAGATTCATACATGCTGTTGTATGTGGCAGGATATCCTTTCTTTTTAATGCTGAATAATGTTACATTATTTGTATACACCACATTTTCCTTATCCATTAATCCACCTATGAACATTTTGGTTTTTTCCGTATCTTGGCTACTGTGAAAAATGCTGAACGTTATTCCAACGAAATGAGATTGCAGATATCTCTTCGAGATCCTAATTTCAATTCTTTTGTATCAATATCCAAACATGGGAATACTGGCTCATATGGTATAAGAACTGACATATAGACCAATGGAAAAGATTAAAGAGACCATAAGTAAATCCACACAGATACAGTCAACTGATCTTCAAAAAGGGTGCCAAAAAATACACAATAGGAAAAAAATAATCTCTGAATAGTGACATGCAAAAGAATGAAATTGTTCTTTTACATCATTCAGAAAAATTAACTCAAAATCGATTAAAGACTTAAATGTAAGACCTTATCTGTAAAAATCCTAGAAGAAAATGTGGGGCAAAAGATTCTTAATATCGGCCTTGTCAATGAGTTCTTGGATATAATACCAACATCACAGGCAACAAAAGCAAAACTCGACGAATGGGACTACTCGTCAGACTAAAATGCTTCTGCAGAGCAAAGGAAACGATCAATAAAATAAAAAAAGCAATCTACAGAATAGGAAAAAATTTTCAAACCATATATCTAACAATGATTAATATCCAAAATGTTAAAGAAATTCTTACAACTCAAAAAAATGCATAAATGAACAGACATTTCTCCAAAAAAGAAATATAAATAGTCAACAGGTATATGAAAAGTGTTCAACATCATTAATCACAAGAGAAATGAAATATGACCTTCCTCCCACCTTTTTTGGATGGCTATTAAAAAAAAAAAAGGATAATTGTTGGGGAGGAATGGAGAAAACAGAACCCTTGAACTCTGTTGGTGGGAATGTAAAATGGTGCAGCTGGTATGGAAAACATTATGGGGTTTCTTCAAAAAGTTAAAATAGAATTACCAAATGGCAATGATATTTACCTGGCGACATGATCCAATTTTTCATTCCTAATGGATCTAGACTTAGTTTTCCTGATCGAACTGGGTTATTGTGGTTTTCAATTAACTTTAATTATAGAGCATGGTAATATTAAGAGATGTGCTCACTGGTCTCATCTATTTCAAACATATTCTTACACTTTTATTGGTTAGTGGCAGTACAATTTCCTCTTTGTAATACGGATCAATCACTCCAGCCAGAACAACTAAAATTGTCCATTCCTATTATACATTCCAGAACTGGAAAAATAACTACAGAATGTGTTTGTGGATCCAGAAACTGATCTGATCTGAGTTAAAACCAACAATCAGCTGACCTCCAAAAGCTCCCACTCTGACTGGCAAACCACAGTGATGTTCTGAAACTTTTGGAATCACTATCAATCAGAACTAGTGTCCAGTAATTCTGAGAAGTTTTATCACTTTCTTTTCTCCAAAGCACACTCTGTGAAAGTCCATTGTTCCCTTTGGAGAAGGTCGGGAGTAAGATTAACAGTATAGATTTGGGCAGAGTAGTTGCAAATCAGAATATTTTGACTACTGAATTGACTCTGTCGTCTATTATGGTAACCATGCCCACCTTGACTTTAGCAATTAAGCAAAGCCACTTGGATCCCAAAACACTGGGATTCAATTATCCCCATTGCATTTAGTTTTCCCAGTTCAAGAGCAGTAGTCCCCACTGTAATTTACAACCTACAGAAAAGATTAACAAAAAAAGTACAACTAAGATAATTAAGTTAAAAAAATCTGAAAATTAATAAGTATTCATTATGTTGTATTTTAAGAATTAAAATAAAGCATCAGAATGAAATTATATGACCTTATATATGAAAAATAATAATTCCTATAATAATACAGTGACATTTGATATTTAAATATTTTGTGTTCTAGTGTGTCTATTTAGTGTATGTGTTTATCTCCAAAGTTTTAAGTCATGTAAACAATATATCAGGAATGTTAAAGGCCAGAGTAAGAAAGAATTTCATACTGGACCACATAAAATGTCTGTCCAAAAGTAGGACTCTCTCACCTCCAAATCTACGTTTTTATTTCCTATAATTATTTCATATATTTGGTAGGAATGGTTTATGTTGCTAGACTATCATTCTTTATAGCTGGCAAAAAACTTTCAAAGATTACAGAATATTTGAAAGTAGCATAAATTTAATGAATGTAAATCATAGGTAGCACTGCTGATTAAAAGTAAACACAAGTTTTCTGCTTATAGTTGTTATTTGAAACCATCTAATTCTCATGCATATTGGCAATAGGGTGCATTGACATCATTACACAGGGCAGAGACCTTTTCAATACTTATAAATCAAAGAGAGCTAATGTCAGAGTGATATTTCATGAAATGTGCTGCCACAGGGGAGTCTGATCATATTTCATTTTCAGTAGCAACTCTGAGTATCCTAATCACCAACACTCCCAAACCACTATCAAGACATTCTGTCATCCATTTTCACTAACAGTTTGTCTGCCTATATTTTTTGTCCTTCATATGTTCCTCTACCCTCTTTCTCTGTTTCTTCACAACACTAGCAGATTTTAGCTTACTTACAAATTTGATAAAAATCCACATGTAATATCACTACTCCAGACAATTTCAGGTGAGACTGAGATCATTAAATTTTGAGCAGTTTATATCTTTATAAATGATACTAATATCACAATTATTTTTCTAAAATATTTGCTTTTTATATCTAACACTATGGTAGAGCTTGTCCTGCTTTGCCTGATAAAATGGTACATTTTACCATACAATAAATTAGATGGACTGCATTTTGAAATGTTAGAACTGATTAACGTACTTGATAACAACGGTAATGACAATATCGCTTTAGGTTTATTTTTCCCAAATACGAGATAACTATACTTGTGAGCTCAATAAAATGTATGCAAATATCTCCTTTTCTATTTAATGTAAAAAAAAAATCAATTTATCCTTATGTGTTGAGAATTTCTGTTTCTTCTATAACTAAAGAAAAACTTTCCTTTAGGTATTCCTTTTGCTATGTATCACAAGTTTATAATATATGTAAGATTATCATTCTCATTTAGTTTTGGACATTTAATAATTACTATTATTATTTTCCTTTGAATCTTTGGATATTTAAAATTTAAATATGTAGAATGGTAGTTTTTTGAAATTCAGTGAGACTTGCTTTATCAAGTTTAGGTCAGTTTTTATAAATATTCTTTTTGTGTTTAATAAAAAAAAAGTGTACTTTGCAGTTGTTAGATGCAGTGGTCTATGGGTATTAATTGTGTCCAGCTTCCTTATGTGGTTAAAATCTCCTATAATTTACAAATTTGTATGGGGAGGTATGTTGTATATACATTTTCTTTTTTCGGTTTCTGTTAGTATATTTAATGTGATTTTAATAAAAGATATTTCAGTAAAAAAGTGAACATAGAAGCTATCTTTATTGAATTGAGGTGGGAAGTAAGAAGAGAAACAGAAATTTAGACTAAGGTTTTATATATGTAAGAAAATAAAGAAAGATAACTTCTACTTATTTATTTTAAATTTTAAAATTTAATTTTTTGCTTATAATTTCCAATATCACAAATATTTAACATATATTAGCTCTATTAAAATTTTGTGAACCCCAGTTGGAAACTGAAATGTACAAAAACAGAAATACATATATTTCGTATTGTTTCTCTGAATATAAACCGGTGATTACAATTTGCTAATTATATTAATTGACTACAAGTAATTTATGAAGAAATTTTACAAAAAGATCTGACTCTTTCTTTAAAAAAACGAAATTGTTATTTACATTTACAATAGGCCACACACTTATTCTTGAATTTTGTACAATTACACACATAAATCTATATAGCATTCTTCATTATAAATGTAATTTTAGAGAACAAATATTTTACTATATAGGAATATAAACTGGTAGGTCATATAGTTATTGAAAACGAAAGATTCATATACTTCTCACAAGCTATTCTCAGAGGTATATGTGTTGCTGTGACATTTTGATTGTATTACCACCATGGGTAATATTTGCAAGTTGTTTTTTAATTAAATATTTTTCAGAGTTAGATTTTTTGGGGCCATAATAACATTTAATGATGTTGGTCTAATTAATAAATTATCATTTGATAATAAATATAAATAATAAAAATTACACATTACTAGAATGACTATTGAAAATGTTACAGTTTTGCTAAGGAATATTTTAGAGGCCTAGGATTAACAAAAATAGAGTCTAAGACAGTCTAATGCTCTTTAATTTCTCTTTTTTTTGTTAGGTTTATTATCAATGTTTATATAATGCTTGTTTTATATAAATTGTCTTTTATTTTTATTCAAAATAATATTTTCCACCTTAATTTTAATTAATTAATTAGTTAATTATATTAAATTTATTGGGGTGACATTGGTTAGTAAAATTATGTAGGTTTCAGATGTACAATTCAATAATACGTCACATGTATATGGCATTATTTGTTCACCACCCAAAGTCAAATCTTCTGTCACCATATATTTGATCCCTCTTATTCTTATCTATCACCTTGTCACCCTTTCCCTTTGGTAACCACTAAACTGTGGTCTGTGTCTATGAGATTTTGTTTGCTTAACTTGCTTGTTTGTTGCTTTCAGTTTTACATCCCACATACAAGTGGAATTTTAAATGCTAACCTGTTGATCTTTCCATAATATTGCAATGTGGTGACTTTTTCCATCTCAAGAGTAAAGCTCCCATGAATCTAAAGATTAAAAACAAATAAGCAAACAAAACTCTGGCAATTTCTTAATTGAAAATTAATGACATGTATCTTTAAGGATTGTCAAAATATTGACTTGAAGGAAAGCATTTCCTCAATTAAATTTTATAGTTAGTGTTCTCCTTAAGTTCTATAGTCTTAATAACAAGTTTGAAAGAAATATGCTATAAGTTTGGTTCATTTTTTGGGAGGACACATATTTAGAAACCAAAATCAATGTTCTCATAGAACAACTGCACACTTCCTAAGTGTCATACATTTAAACACAATTTTAGTTTCTGTATTTTGCGTTTGGGGTTAGAGCTCCTTCTTAAAATATTAATATATGAAATTGTAATAAGATCTTTTAAAATAATTGCCTCAATCTCTTTTGAATCTGTATAATGTCTTTATTAAGAACATAGTAATTTTGGTTACAATGGGCTGTTCAAAACCATAGCTTAGGCACTTACTAGGTTTGTGACATTAGCATATTATCTTACCTCTCAGTGCAAAAGTCTTTTAATCAGTAAAATATGATTATATACTTATTTTATCTCGGAATGTGAACTGAGGTTTAACTCATTGGATTTGTGAGGTAATTACTTGTAAATTCACTTAGAATAATCCCTAGCACTGTGTAAGCTATCAATAACCATGTGCTACATTACTATAAATCCAAGGGTTTGGTTCTTCCTTTGTAGATATATTGGACATAATTATGCTCTTTTAAAATAAAATATTGAAAATAAAAGAGACAAAATACAAAACCGAATGGTATTTTTCGTTAACATAATATGTAAAATGATACTCAGAAATCTTTTTGCTTCTCTCTAAATTGCAACAGTTTAAAAGTGGTATGCATAGTTTAAATTGTTATGTGTCTGACTTAGCAAGGTATTCACTATGCTTTACCTTGTAATGTAATTTGATCATAATTAACATATTGTGAGAAAATATATTTCTAGACTATTAGAAAGAAACCAATGTCCAGAGTTTCATTAATTCATACTTTATTAACGAACACTTAATATGAATTTACTATTTGCTAAGTAGTATATCAAGTGCTAAGGATACCAAATTGACTAAGACATGATTGCTACCTTAAAGAGCAATTGCACACAATCCCAAAGTGCAAAGAAATACTTTAGGAATATTAAAAGAAAAAAAACAAATAGCTATTGTTCTATTTTTTCCCAAAATTCTGCAGAATCATTTGGAATTTTTGAAAGTTATTTCTTAGACATGGTTGAGATAATGTTTCCAATGAAGTCTCTTGCTCAACTTTCAACATTCAATATCTTTCTCTGAACAGTCCTGAACATGCCTTCACATTCTCGGTAGAAAAACTAGACTCTGCTTCAGTCTGCTTCACTAATACATTCATATTTTTTCCCCTTTATCAGAGTGTATCACATTCAGTCACTCATTTGTCACTTTTCTTAGGTAATGAGATCCTTGGCAGCAAGTACTTTGTCTTTTTGTGTTTTTGTTCCTAGTTTTCATAGTGTACCTGGATCATTACGGGTAATTTCTCTCTGTCTCTCTGTCTCTGTCTCTGTCTCTGTCTCTGTCTCTCTCTCTCATATCTATCTATCTATCTATCTATCTATCTATCTATCTATCTATCTATCTATCTATTATCTATCTATATCTATCTATCTAATCTATCCGTACACATACACTTCCACACACACACATAATATGACTCTACAATGGTGAAGCCCCAATGCATGGGATGATATGAAATAAGTAAACAGAGTAAACATATTGTTTTATACTACATGCATTTGAAATGTGAAATAACAGTGTTTGAAATGAAATTGATTGCTACTAAATAATATAAAGAGAATATAAGTTTAATAAAAAAATTCTGTCTTTCAATTTTAAGAGGAAATTTTAGAGAATGTTTTGAAGGTACTATGCTTCTAAGGGTTCAAAGTAAAATGACTGGGTAAGATGACATAAGCTCAGACCTCTTACTGAACTCTCATAGACATCATTAAAGAAATGGATAAGAATGTATAAATAGTGCAAGTCCTCCAGTAATACCGACAGCTAAGAAAAGGTGCTACTCACTTTAGAGAAATATTAGAGATTTCTCTTTGATATAGTTTGGTTATGACAAGAATTTAAAAGCTAACATCATTTACTGTCATTAAAGAATTCCTTTAGTAGATGGAAAATAGCCTTGGAGAACTTAACGAACAAGCTATTTAATTTGAAGAGATAGAATACATGGGAAAGAATGGAAAATTAGAAATGGTGAAAATAGCTAGTGTACATATTGATGACAGAAATCAGCAATATAATTAATATTGGAGCTGTAGATTTTATGGATGCCAGTCTGTATCAAGGTACAATGTATGTGTGTGTGTATGTGTGTGTGTGTGTGTGTGTGTGTGTGTGTGTGTGTGTGTGTATTGAAGGAGCAGGAGTGAAAGGAGGATAACTTATATATAATATAATATATCTAGAAATATTCTCTAAATATATGCAAGGAGCAGGCACAAATAGTAATTGGAAGCTAGACTAAATGCAAATTCTAATGAACCTTATATCTTAGCTCAAAATAATGAATAAAGTAATGGAAACCAAAAAAAAAAAAATCTACTTCTGAGACTGCTCATACTCCTGGTTGCCTTCCTTTTCATAATAGGCTACCAAATGAATATGAGCAATGCCAATTTATTTAAATAGCCCCCCCCAAGCTTAAAATCTGAAAAAGTTTAAAGAGATTCCATTGATAAAATAAAATTTCTTCACAGATCGCTTTGCCTTTAAATATTTGCATTCTCCATCCCACCTCCCACATGCTTTTCCCCTGCCCCCCCCCCCAAAAAAAAACAGAAAAAGCTATCAATCAAGAACAAGAAAGAAACAGAAGATCCTTAAGCTTAGCACAGGGATAGCAATTATTCAGATATCTGTTTTGTAAGCACCAAATTTATGATAAGGGAATGGAATTTTCAAAATTCTCACTAATCTATGTGGAACGAAGGGAAAGCAGATTCTTATCCTTATTTTATTCCTACCAGATCATGGAATTTGCTTTTAGAGAAGACATAAATTAAATGAGAAGTGAGTTTGACTTTATTTGTGACAGAAATAAAGCATCAGGGATCAACAATAACTAAAAGGAAAATACCCAATTCTTAGAGGTTATACCTCAACGGAAATGGAATGTGGCCACATCTCTAAGTAAATGAGGTTTACTTTGGAGTTGAATAGTCACCAAAATCTCATTCCACACAAAGAAAACTCCAAGATCAAACTAATACTTTTGTTTGAACATTCACTTCCTAGCATATTACTCTTCTCATTTCAAAGTACACTGTTCAATACAGCTAACGAGAGATTACTATATTATGAAAGTAAATAAAAGTATTTAATTTGTTATTCACTGTGCTCCCTTGAAAACACATAAACACACTCTTCAATATAAAAACCCAGTCCTCATGATATAATTCAAAGAGAAAAGTAAACAAAAACCCAAAACCTTATACATTCTATCAGAATAGACAACATTCTTAGAAAAAAATACCTCCAATTGTTTGCTAGGGCTGTCATAATCAACTATCGCAATCTGGATATCAAAAAAGAAATTTATTGTCTCACAGTTTTGGAGGCTAGAAGTCTAAGATCAAGTTTTCCGCAGGTCAGCAGGTTTTCTGAAGGAACTAGAAAACAATTTGTTCCAGACCTCTCTCCAAGCTTCTCATAGTTCCTTGGCTTATGGCTGCATGTCTCCAGTCCTCACATGGCATTTTTCCTCTGTGTGTTTATCTTATATGTCTAAAATTCCCCTTTTTATAAGAACATGCAATCATATGAGATTAGGGCCCACCCCAAAGACCTCATCCTAATCTGATAATCTTCAAAGACATTATTTTCAAGTCAGGTCGCATTTTAAGATACTCAGGTTAGAAATTGAGCATATTAATTTTGGAGTATGCAACTGAACCAATAGCACTTCCCAAGCATGAGCAAAATGAAAACAAATGGCAAGATAGTTATACAAGTATATTAGAATAAATTTAGAAAAATTATGAAGCAGCAGTCTTTTATTTAAAGAGAACTTTTTTTGAGGCAGCAAAGAATAAAAGACAGATGATAAAAGAAAAATAGATTAGGGCATTAAAGTAAATAACAGAATGTAAACCTTTCTTTAAACAACAATAATAAAATTAACATTGCAGAAAAATGAATATACTGTGAAGGAAAAGCTTAAACTAAACTCAGAATACAGGTTAAATAGAACAAAAGTAAAAATAATGAGATAAAAATAAGAGAATTGAAGGAACAAGAAAGCAGAAATAATATCATAATAATGTATCTCTGATTAAAAGATCAAAGAAGAGGAATAGAAAATTGTTCAAATACATAAGTGAAGATCACGTCTAAGTTATAAATGCTTATTATGCAGATTTCTCATCAAATATGATTTTGCCATGTGTCCTAATAAAATCAATGTAAAATAACATTTAGATATATATTGCTAAATTAAAAATAAAAGACTTTTTAAATGCCCTAGTTAGAAAAATAAGTTCCCTACAGTATATACAGTATATATACAGAAAGTTAGCTATCTAGAGTCTAAAATTCAGAAGAGAACAAAAGAAAAGGAAAGCTTTACATGCAGAGTTGAGACCCTTGAATACACACATCTTCCTCATTTATCTAACTGTTGTTTTCAGAGGTAATCAGTGTATCTTGAATTGGGTATATATTATTTACACTCTAATTGCTATGCCTTTTATATATATATATATATATATATATATATATATATATATATATATTACTATTAAGTAATATAAACTATTATTGTACATGTTTTTATGTAAAGATATTCAGACACGTATCCTCTAAAACTTACTTTTTCTATTAAAAAAGTTATACATTAATTTTCAAAATGTATCTCGAGTTAATTTTTTTTGTCCTCTTAACTGGTAGCTACTCCTCCTCATACATTCCACACAAAGAAAACTCCAAGATCAAACTAATACTTTTGTTTGAACATTCACATCCTAGCATATTACTCTTCTCATTTCAAAGTACACTGTTCAATATAGCTAACGAGAGATTACTATATTATGAAAGTAAATAAAAATATTTAATAGTTCAAGTATCAAAGTGCTGATTGTAAGCATGAATCAAGTTTAAATATCAACTTCAAATTCTTATTAAAAGCAAAAATAGATATTTATGCTTCAATATGAAATCCCCTCAAATTAATTACCCCAGCCATCAGTGTCCAAAATATTGTCTCTTGTGTTTTAATTCAGTTTTAACAAGCAGGAAATTGGAAGGAACCTGGGTCTCTTCAGCAGAAGCAGTGCCCAGGGAATCGAGTTCTTTCTTTGGTATCTTCTAAATTTGAATTCATGCAGCACCATGTCTCTTATACATCACTATTTGAAGATTCAAAGTCAAATTAGAATTTCACAAAATCAACCTCATAATAAACACATTTCAAAATGAAAGAATTCTTAGCATATAAACAATTATGTAATGAAAATGCACTTTTCAAAGACTAGCACATTGTACTATCTAGACCCACATTCCTGCTGAAGTTTTGTACTATTTGGAAGAATAAATGGAGAAAGCAAGAATCATGTATATATATGATTTACTATGGGTTTGAAAATGAATCATATACATATATATGTGTGTGTGTATACACACACACACACACACACACACACACACACACACACACACACAATATATATATATATATATATATATATACACATACACACACACACACATATATATGTATATGCTTTGGGTTTGAAAATGACATACAGTGGTTGAAAGATATTTAGGGCCCTCATCCTTATGAGATAACTATGAGATATGCTTCCTGTGTCCCTACAACTGTCTACTATGATTCTTAGTCTACTTCAAAAAGCGGCATTGGAGAATGTGAGTCTCAAGCCTGGCTGATCCCAGGTCTGGCTGTGATCCAGGTTCAGGGCTAGGAATAGGCCCCCAGATTCAGAATGTTACATTTGTATAGTAGGATGCCTGCACCTAAAATATGTAAACATAATTCAGTTTATTGTATCACGCATGTGTGGCTGAATGCCACTATTGTATATATGTTTGGAGCCCATGTGGTACCCTGGGGAGCAGAAGGGGAGCACAAGAAGAGCAGAAGCATAAGTGTACTCCCTGCAATAGAACTGCACTCCCCGCAACAGAAGTGCATTCCCCACAATAAAGTTGGTGTCTGCCCTTTCATTCTCCTCTTAGCCTCTTGTGCATTCTTCCAACTGGGCGTCCCTTCTCAATCAGCTTAGTGCTGACAGAGAACTTCTGTTAATATGATTAAATTAAACAATTTGGGATGATGACTTCATTAATCTCTGTGTTTTACTGAGTCATTTGTTTCTCTCAGACGAGTTTAAAAACTCTTAATTTTAAATTTCCTTTTAATTATTTTGTTCCTGTCGACAAAATCTTAAATTAAATGTGAGCTGTCTTTTGATGTCTTTTACTCCCCTTTGGCCACAGGCTATCCTGTATTTATAATGAGAAAATATTTAAGTAAATAAGACCCAATCATTCTTGTAGATTTCTACTCTTAGAAAGTCTGCTTCTGTTACTGTCTTACTGTAATATTTTAGAGTAGTGAATTACTCACAGCCCCACTTTATGTCTTGACTAGAGAATCAATACTGGGTCATTGAACTAAAGTTGGCTCTGCTGTCTGGGAGGAATTCTCTTGTTCATTGTTTTTTGGATCTTGACTCCACTGTTCAAGTGGTTCTTCTTTATCTATTATTCTCCACAACAATATCTTAGGCAGGTGCTGATGTATATAAAATATTTACGGAACTCTTCCTATTGCTACATGTCTGGAGTTCTATACATTTTTCAAAGACTCGTATTATAAAACATTCATAATTTCTATAATATAGTTTCAAAAATTTAATATCCTTCTCATTAATTTTCTTCCATTCAGTTCTCTATATCAGTAACAACATAAAATTTATTTTCTAACATAATTCTCAGAACCGACACATTTCTTTCCTTACTTAGCCTTGTGCTTCTCTTCCAAATTAATACTAGCTATCTTGAGACAATCAGGTTTTAAGGAAAAACTTATTAATCCACTTAGGCCAAGATCAATAATCATACTATCTGACCTTAAAGTTGTGCAGAAGACAGTTTTGCCAAATATTTTGCTACTCTTTAAAGTGTAATTTGATTTTTTAGCATCCAACATGGTTCCATGACACCAACTCTCTAGGACAACCCATATGTTAAGTATTTCATAAAATCAGTACCCCATTTCTGGAACTTACTCTATATCAATCAGCATAGACTAAGTCATACTGTGATAGGTTCCCCAAATATAAACGAACTATAAGAAAATATATTTATACCTCGCATATTTTTCTAATACCTTGCTAAACACAGCCAGTAATAAGCAAAACTACAATAAAAATTATATCAAAATTTTTCCATGGGTATAAATACAGTGTGCTTGTGGTAGCAATTACACCTAGAATCAGTGTTTGTACCAGTTATTTTTTCCACTTTATCACATAATTCTCTAGTTTTCTAGCTTTCAATATGTGTTGTTGTTGCTCACAATCCAACTGCTAAGCGATTGCCAATGTTTTAGAATGCTTATAAAGCAGCACACAAGTTCTAACACCAATTTTAGTGTTAGTTATAGTAGTGGTATCAAAAAACTGCCAAAATATTTATTGATAGAACAAATTGGATGTATATGTGACTCGCTTGTGTGGCATGGTGGGCATCCTTCCACATTTGATTCGGGGACAAGACACTTTTCATTTTGTAGCTCCATCTTTTTGACATGTCTTCTGAGATTGCTATGAAAGGGAAAAGTAAAACAGATAAGAATACCCACTTTTTAACTGCAACATCCAATCAATGACACATCACTTTTGCTAACATTCCATTGAAGTGATCTAATCACATGTCATACCTAATTGCATAAGTGACAGAACAAATGTGGTTTTTCTGATCTGACAATAAATCTACATTGATGAAGATCAGCTACATATTTTTAAATTTTATAAGCTTAAAGTATCTGTCTCTGACACAGAAAAAAAAATATGGCTCTTGACCTATTGATATTTATATTCATATTTTTATTATTGACTAAACTCTTTTCAAAGTAATGTAAATTCATTTAGAGCCTTCTACATCTATGGCTATATTTATTTATGTTTTCATTGAAGGTAAAAGGAGCATCATTTAATCTATATACCCACAAATGGACCATATTTTCTCCTTTTCTCTGAATTTATGCACAATATTTCATTCTTCTAATTTTCTATATTTTTCCATTACTTAAAATTCTTTCCCACTTCTCTCCCAAGAATACAAATAGCTCCTTGGATGTCTTATTTCTAAAAATTTTCTGTAATCAGTTTAGAAAGTCATATTTTTCCAGAATGCTTACTTTTAATGCCAACATTTTGTTAGGAATCCTACCGTACATATCTATAAATATATGTAAGCATTCCAATTTTAATTAATTATGTTTAATTATAATTATTTATTCTGTTGTCTCATTCTCTAACTAGAATGTAAACTACTTAACAGCAATGGCATTGTTTGTTTACCACTGTAGATTTTGCATATCATAAGACATATTGGTTAAGTAGGCAAGTACAATATAAGGTACACTTTAATAGCAATGAAAATAAAGAGATGAAAGTCATGTTTTAACATAATTCTTTTTAGAAGTAGTACTGTATGAGTGTTTTGAAAGAAATATATTTATATGATAACTTGTTTGCATAGAAAGATCCAGTGATCATGCTCAAAACAACAGCACCTAGTTTTCCTATAAGGTTTTTAAAAAATGTTAATTTTTTATTTGTTCACCTGAATAGATTGAACAAACTTGATTCAAAAGAAGATAAAGAGTAATAATAATTCTCTTCATAATTGTGCTCTGAATCGCCTCTAAATTGTCTGCAAAAAACAAATGTATTTCAAGGATGCTGGGATGAAGGACACCCATTCTGCAACTCATGGTGCTCACATGTCTGATCACCACGTGTATTTGTTATATAAATTTAAAAAGGTATAAAATTTTTAAAAAACAATTGAAATTGTAAATTCCATTTTGAAAACTGAATAAACTGTTAATAAAGAGAAATGAAATATATCTCTCACATTTACATAGATACAGATCCTAGAAAATAATAATATCAGAAAATTTTCAAGGCAATATGCCAGGTTCAGTGTGTATGTGTGTGTGTGTGTGTGTGTGTGTGTGTGTGTGTTTGTGTTTAATTTCTTCCAAATAGGAAAAGTAAACTTTTCTTGATGTTTGAAGTTTATAAACTCTATTCATTTATTATCTAGGTGACTAGATAGCCCAATTAACAATTATAGCTAAATTATACTATTTTAATTAATCCCATGTAAATAAGAACAACAATTTCTTTGAGATAAAACTTTTATAAACAATAGCAAAAAGTTCAAGAGTGGTGTATTTTTACCTTAATTTTCATTAAAAAAAGTTAGACAATGTTCACCTTTGTCTCTATCTAAATTTATTTTTAGCAATAGGTAAAAATTCAAAATATTTAAAATGTATTGTTTTCTCATTAGCTCAATAAAGTTTATTTATTTAAAAAAGTTATTAGAGCTCTTTCCATTTACTGAGCACTTTATGACAAATTATTCATATGCAACTTTGACAATGGTTGTTTTTTTGCCTCTTATAGAGATGAATACATTTAGGCTTACAAAATAAAGCAAGTTCACAGGCTAATTCAGCCGGTAAGCAGCGTAGCTGGGATTCTAACAACAATCTTCCTAACACATTATTTTCCTCCCTTTATCATTTATTGGTATAAAATATATTTAATTAAATTACAAGTGCATAAGAAAGTATAATTTGGAAGTATAATAAATGTCCTTTCTTAATATATTTAATGTTGGCATGACAGTTATTCTTACAAAACTTTTGAGTAGATTTTTGGTATATTACAGTATGATTAATATTCTCAAATAAAACAGTAAATTATTCAGATATTTTTGTTATAAAAATTAGCAATTATCAGGTATATTTTATCACAAATAATTATAAAAATATTAAAATAACTCAAAGTCTTTTAAATTTCAAGAGATTTATAATTTTCAATTCTCTAATTGACAACATATTTAAAATAGAACAATAAGAATGGAGTCTCATTAGCTTCAGGAAAGCAGAGAATCATCATGATCTATTCTAGTTCTTTGTTGTACTACATATACTTATTGAATAAGAGGTGAGCAGAATTACTTTATTAAATATGAACAAAGCAAGTGAAGCAAATTAAGTACTGCATGTAGAAACAAAGGGCTTGATTTGACAACATGAATGTGGTTTTAACTAGACATGTGAAACTTGGAAATATAAAACTGTGACTAAAAACTTCTAGAAGAGATCTTTCAGGTTTTTTTATCCCTCCCTTAAATTGAGAACTGAACTTTGCTCTGGAGCTGCCTCAACAATAAATTAAAATCTTTTAAACAATACCTATGCTTCTCCAAAAGTTTTATGGTTCAGTCACTGTAAAGTATGCATTAAACCAGGAACCACACTAGTAAATGTCAGGAAGGAGACAGTTTGCATACTCATCTCCACAATTCTGCCACACATTTGCTGGAAAACTCTTACCTTTGAATCCATATCACTATGATTCATTCTAGGTCTTATACTTTGCATTCTTTGCCACTTCTAAATTTTTTAAGTCTTATTATCTCTGTCATCATAAATTTTATTCACTCATATATGGATAAATTAATCTACATTCATGCCCTCAACTCATGTAGTTTTATGTGTATTGACTACATATTTCTTGAACCTAGAGCTTGCTCATATCCTCAGATTCATATATCTAACAGCCTATTAATACAATTTCTATTCTGATATTCTATAAGCTCCATAAACTTGATGGCTCAAACATTTAACTCCTCATCTCCCATCCTCAAATTTCTTTTTCTCCAGAATTCCCACTATCAGTGAATTGAATCACAATCCAGAGTCTTTGACACCTGAAATCAGTGTCATTTTTTCAATCTCTTTTTTTTAATACTCCTTCTATTTAAAATGCAACCATTTCATTGAATATTACCATGAATACCTTTATTTAATCCTCTCTTCCAGAGTGAGAGATGTCCCCCAGATCTCTCTCCTTGAGACAACAATAAGCTGAACACCCAAAATTCAACCAAAAACACCCAAACTGCACACCACCATGTCTCAGAGTGAGATCTGTGCATAAGAGCTATCATAGGTCAGAATCCCGGGTTTCAGGTGGTGGACTGGGAGAAATAAAGAAGCTGCTTCTTGCCACTGGAGTTCCTTGCAGGTGGAGGGAGAGGGGATAATGTGCAGCGACTTCCTTGAACAGCCCTGCCTGGAAGTGCTGTGAGTTCCATGCAGCCGGTGGAAGGCCCAGTCATCAGAGCAGAAAGCAGAGAAGTGTGATGGGACTGCAGAGAAACAACAGTTGATTTATGCCGGCTGCAGTTGCAAAACCGACGCTGAGCCGCAGCCCCCAACTTACAACACAGAAGGCCCCTCCCCTCACACCCTCCAAGAGTGAATACCGCAGAGCCCCAGGGGAATCTGAGCAAACACTACTGAAACAGTCACTGACACTGACAGGGACTGAAACTGAGGGTAGCGAGTGTGATTAAATATCTACAAGAAAATAAAAAAGGCTTTATTAAGGCTTTATATAAAGCAGGAATCCAAGAGGCTTAGACGCCACCTACAGGAAACCCAAAGAAAAGCACCTTCTTTGCAACACGTTAAAAGAGAGATCTTTATATAATAAATCTTCTTTCTGGAAAAACAGCAGGATACACTTCCATTAACGTTCAGGCGGATGAATAATCCGTTAAACACCATGATGTACAACCAAGGTGACAAGGCATCTCAGAAAGAAAGAGAAAAACCTCCAGAAAAGAAGCTTACAGATGTAGAAATATGCAACTTAAATGACAGAGAATTCTGAAAAAACTCAGTGAGTTTGGAAACAAGTCATACCAACAATTTCAGGAATTGAAAAAAAACAATTAGGTGAGCAAAACAAGGAGATTGAAACCCTCAAAAAGTACAGATCTTCTGGAGATAAAAAATACACAGCAAGAGTTGAAAAATGAAATTGCAAGCTTGGGGAATAGAGTTGACCAAATGGAGGAAAGGATCAGTGATATTGAAGACAGAAATCTAGAAATAAATCAGAAGGAAGAAGAGAGAAATCGAAGAATGAAAAATAATGAACGAGAAATTCAAGAACTAGCTGATAACATCAGGAGAGGAAACAAGAATAATGGGCATTATTGAAGGCAAGGAAAAGGAGCTGGGACTAGAAAGCATTTTCAGACAAATAGCTGACAAGAATTAGCTGGAGCTTGGAATTCAAGAAATTAGCTGGAGCTTGGAATTCAAGAAGTCAACAGAACACCCAATTATCTCAATCTCAAAAGGCTTTCACCAAGACACGTTGTATTAAAGTTATCAAAAATCAATGACAAAGATAGAATTCTCAACGCAGCCAGGGAAAAGAAAATGGTAACTTATAAAGGAAAACCTATTAGATTATCATTGAACTTCTCAGTGCAAACATTACAGGCCAGAAAGGAATGGGATCAGATATTTAAACTATTAAGTGAAAGGAACTACCAGCCTAAAATAATGTATCCAGCTAAGCTCTCCTTTAGATATGAAGGAGAAATTAAGACATTTCCAGATATACAAAAATTGAGGGAATTCTCCATTATGAGGTCTGCACTACAGGAAATACTGAAAGGGGTCAACTCACTACTGCCCTCCCCCCAAAAAAACATAATTAGTTATAAAGTGACTGTCAGGCAAATAGAAGCAGAGAAGTGCAATCCTTAATAAGAACAAAGCATTATAAGCATAAATAATAAGAAGAAAATTGCTATAGCAAGATAGTAATGAACATTCAGCATATATAGGGATAAACTGAGATAATAATGACTGAAAAGAGGAGGATTCAAAGATCCAAACTCACAACGGGGAATGGAGATAAGGCATGCGCAGAAGAAAATGGATGACTGAATATATCATTTTTCTTCACATAATCGTTATGGTAACCACACACAGAAGATACAGAACTGAAGTATATAACATAAAACAAGAAGAACCAGAGGGAAAACACACAAAAGCCAACTAAAATAAAGAAAACAGAAACACAAGGATAAGGAAGCAATGGAAACACCGAGCTATCAGAAAACGAAAGATAAAATGGCTATAAGAAGACCTCATATTTCAATAATCACCCTAAATGTAAATGGACTGAACTCACCAATAAAAAGAAACAGAGTTGCAGAATGGATCAAAGAAAAAAAAAAAAACACAAAACCCAACTGTATCTGCCTCCAGGAAACACATCTCAGCTCCAAAGACAAATATAGACTCAAAGTGAAAGGATGAAAAATGATATTTCGAGCAAATGGCATTAACAGAAAAGTGGGAGTAGCATTACAAATATCAGATGAAATAGGCTTCACAATAAAAAAAAGGTAAAGAAAGATACTGAGAAACACTTCATAATGATAAAGAGAATCATGCACCAAAAAGATATAACACTTATTAATATCTATGCTCTCAATCATGGAGCCCCGAAATATGTAAAGCAATTACTAACAGAACTAAAGAGAGAAACAGATCAAAACACTATCATAGTAGGGGACTATATTCCACTGTCGGATATGGACAGATCATCCAAACAGAAAATCAGTAAGGAAATAACATCATTAAATGACACATTAGACCAACTGGACATAATTGACATTTACAGAGCCTTCCATCCCAAAACAGCTGCTTATATATTCTTCTCTAGTGCACCTGGAACACTCTCAAGAATCGAACACATACCAGGACACAGAGATAGCCTCAACAAATACAGGAGGGTTGAAATTATACCAATCATATTCTCTGATCATAAAGCTCTGAAACTAGAGTTCAACTGCAAAAAGAAATCACGAAGAATCACAAATACATAGAGATTAAACAACATGCTACTGAAGAATAACTGAGTCACGGAGAAATAAAAAGAGAGATTAAGAGATATATAGAAATGAATGATAATGATAGTACAACATATCAAAACTTTTGAGACAAGGCAAAAGCGGTCATAAGAGGAAAGTTCATATCATTACAGGCCTATCTCCAAAAACAAGAATGAGCCCAAATAAACAATCTAACATTTCATCTTAAAATAATTAGAAAAGGAAAAACAACTGAAGCCTAAAGTCAGCAGAAGGAAAGAAATAATCAAAATTAGAGGAGAAAAAAATGAAATTGAAAACAAAAAAAAATGAAAAAAAGATAAATGCAACAAAGAGCTGGTTCTTTGAAGAGGTTAATAAAACTTACAAATCCCTGGATAGATTCACTAAAGAAAATGAGAAAGGACACAAATAAACAAAATAAGGGATGAAAGAGGAAAAATTATGACTGACACCACAGAAATACAAAAGATCATACAAGAATACTATAAAAAAGTATATAACATCAAATTTAATAACCAAGGAGAAATGACCAGTACTTAGAAAAATATAACCTTTCTAGACTAAATCAAGAAGAACTGGAAAATCTAAATAGACAGATCAGCAGTATGGAAATTGAAACAGTCATCAAAAACCTACCAAAAAGTAAAAGTCCAAGACCAGATGACTTCACCAGTGAATTCTACCAAATATTCAAATAAGATTTAATACCTATTCTCCTCAAACTCTTCCAAAAAATAGAAGAGGAGGCAATACTTCCCAACTCGTTTTATGAAGCCAATATTACTCTGACACCAAAACCTGGTAAAGATAACACACAAACAAAGAAAATTACAGACCAATTACTCATGAACACAGATGCAAAATTCCTAAATAAGATATTAGTGAACTGAATATATCAACATATTAAAAAGATTATACATCATGATCAAGTGAACTTCATCCCAGAGGCACAGGGATGGTTCAACATACGCAAATCGATTCTTATGATACACAACATAAACATATTAAAAAATAAGAATCATATGATCATATGATCATATCAATAGATGCAGAACAAGCTTTCGGCAAGATTCAGCATCCATTTAAGATCAAAACACTTAAGAAAATCAGTATAGAAGGAAAGTACCTTAACATAATAAAGGCCGTATATTACAAGCCCTCAGTCAACATTATACCTAATGGTGAAAAACTAAAAACCTCCCCTCTAATATTAGGAACTAGGCAAGGTTGTCCACTATCACCACTGTTATTCAATATAACATTGGAGGTCCTAGCGAGTGCAATCAGACAAGAGAAAGATATAAAAGGCATCCAAATAAGAAACGAAGAAGTAAAACTTCACTATTTCGGATAATATGATTCTCTATATAGAAAAGTCTAAAGACTTTACATGAATACTACTAGAAACAGTAAGCAAATACAGTAAAGTCTCCGAATACAAAATCAAAATCAATGTTCAAAAATGCATAGCGTTCTTATACTCTAATAATAAAGTGTCAGAAAAAGAAGTGGAAGAAATCATTCTTTTTGAATTGCAACATAAAGAATAAAATACCTAGGAATAAATTTAACGAAACTCGTAAAGACCTAATATAATGAAAATTACAAGACCCTATTAAAAGAAATCGAAGATACAAAGAAATTGAAAGAAATCCCGTGTTCTTGGAGCAGAAGAATCAATATAGTTAAAATGGTCATAATATCTAAAGCATTATACAGATTTAATGCAATCCCCATAAAATTCCCATCAGCTTTTTTTCAAGAAATAGAACAAAAAATCATCAGATTTGTATGGAAGCACAAAAGACCCCAAATCGCCAAAGCCATCCTGAGAAAAAAGAACGAGGCTGGAGGCATCACACTACCCGACTTCAAATTATACTGCAAAACAACAATAATCAAAACGGCATGGTATTGTCAGCAAAACAAAAACATGGACCAGTGGAACAGAATCGAGAGTCCAGAAGTAAACTCGTATTTTTATAGGCAAATAACTTTTAACAAAAAAAGCCAAAAACATACCATGGAGAAAAAAAATCCTCTTCAATAAATGGTGCTGGGAAAACTGGAAAGCCACCTGCAAAAGAATGAAACTAGACTTTGGCTATCACTACACACCAAAATTAAGTCATAATGGATTACAGACCTGAATATAAGACATGAAACAATAAAATACATAGAAGAAAATATAGGAACTAAACTCAAGGACCTTGGACTTAAAAAGGATTTTATGAATTTGACCTCAAGAGCAAGGGAAGTAAAAGTAAAAATAAATGAATGGGACTATATCAAACTAAAAAGCTTCTGCTCAGCACAAGAAACCATCAACAAGGTAAAGAGACAACCATTTGAATGGGAAAATATATTTATTTGCAAGCAAATCCTCCGATAAGGGCTTAATATTCAAAATATACAAAGAACTCACACAACTCAATAACAACAAAAAAACAAAGGATCAGAAAAATGAGCAGAGGACCTGAACAGACACTTCTCCCTAGAGGACATACAAATGACCAACAAATATTTGAAAAGATGCTCAACATTGCTAGCTATTAGGAAAATGTAAATCAAAACCACAATGAGATACCATCTCACACCTATTAGAATAGCTATAATCAACAGGACAAGTAATAACAAATGCTAGAGATGATGTGGAGAAAAAGAAACCCTCATACACTGCTGGTGGGACTGCAAATTGGTACAGCCACTATGGAAAACAGTATAGAGTTTCCTCGAAATACTAAGAATTGATCTACCATATGATACAGCAATCCCTCTACTAGGTATTTACTCAAAAGACTTGAAAACTCATATTCAAAAAGATCTTTGCACCCTGATGTTCATAGCAGCATTATTCACAGTGGCTAGGACATGGAAGCAACCAAAGTGTCCTACAATAGATGATTGGCTAAAGAAGCAATGGTACACATATATAATAGAATATTACTTAGCCATAAGAAGAGACGAAATACTGCCATTTACGACAACATGGATGGACCTCGAAATAATCATACTAAGTGAAATAAGCCAGACAGAAAAAGCTGAAAATCACATGATATCTCTTATATGTGGAATATAAACCTATGAGCAACTAATGAACAGGACAAACAGAGACTCATGGACATGGACTATAGACTCACTAGTCTATACAGGGGTAGGGGATGGGGGAGGGAGGTAGATGGAGTAAAGGGGGTCAATTATAGGGGATAAGGGGGAGGATGAAGTAGGTAAAGGAAATCAAATATATGATAGCTGAAGGAAACTGGACTTTGGGTGGTAAACACACAATAGAATATACAGATGTCGTTATAATGTACACCTGAAAATTATATAATTGTATTAACCAATGTTACCCCAATAAACTTAATTATAAAAAAAAAATAAATAAATGTATCTAATAGATAAACTGCAAAGGAATTTGACAAAATTTTAGCGTAGGCGTGAATACAAATTTTAAACTAGTTCTTGAAAATTGCCTTTTTGCTTACAGAGACAAACAAAACGAGTATATATATTCCAATTTCCTAAAGCCAACAAATCTTTTTTCATAATAATTCCTCACTGTTGGTGAGATTATTGAAAGCTGACAATTCACATACTGTGAGTGGCAAAGTAAATTGCTACTTTATCCCTTTGATTAACCAGTATGTCAAAATGGCTCAAAGTCACAAAACTGCTCATTTTCCCCCCCTAACCTACTATTCAAAGAAGTAAAAATTTATTTTAGAAAAATAATTTACAAGAGAAAAAATATTCATGAGACAGTTTGTCATTCTTTTGTAGCAAAGTGTAATATATAGAAATAATCTAAATGCTGGACAAGAAAATGATACTTGTTAGTATAAGGCATCATTACCTTTAAATATATATTTTTTCAAAATATAATTATAAAGATTATACAACATGGACTAAGCTATGATATAATAATAGCTACAACTATTTCTATAATAATGATTAATGAAACTATAAAATTGAACGATGTTTGCTAAGTTGAATGAAAACAAAAATATTCAGGGGTGATTGAAAATATGATCATGTTTTTCTTTTATTTATAATATTTTACAAGGAGAAAATGTTTCTTAGTCCTCTTTTCTGTTCTGTTCCTTATTTCAACAGAAACAGAACAATACAAATCTGCACAAATAATAATATATTTGGAAAAGAGAAAAATATTGTATATTGAAGTTATGTGGATATATGTGCCATATTTCTGTAGTACTTTCCATCTTTTCTGCATTTACCTTAATATTCTGTATACAGACTATTTTGTAAATCCTACTTTGCAAAATGTAGCCATATTCTCTGTGTAATTCTCAGCTCCATGTAGAAAAAGTATCTGTCAAGAATAAAGACTGCAGACTAAATAGAGAAGAAATAAATCAATTTTAGCTATATTTTCCAAAGCAGCAGATACTATCTTTTATAAATTACTATGACTCAAGACAGTAAACCATGTAATAAAAGAAACAGCTAACAATTTTGGTCAGGGAATATCTTTTAAAATACAAATCTGAGTGAACTCAGTATTTTTATTTGATAGCCAATAAAAGTTCTCTCTTCTACTTATGTGTTGATTCTTCATTATTAATTGTCTGTTATAGAGGTGTCATGCCAGTCATTTAAGGTTCTATGTATTTGGGGGAGTTATTCTTTTATATATATATTTTTGAACTTGTCATATGACAGACATGTGCACATATATCCACATAACTTCAATATACAATATTTTTTTCTCTTTTCCAAATATATTATTATTTGTGCAGATTTGTATTATTCTGTTCCTGTTGAAATAAGAAACTAGAACAGAAAAGAGGACTAACAAACATATTATTTTGAACTTTGGTGGTCACATTAGTGAAAAATATACTTTAAACTGCATAATGCTTTTAAATATTAATTAAAATATTCTTTATATAATTGATAAAATGCAGACATTTCTGATATCCATAAGAGAATCTTAACTTTTTCTCTGTTTAAGTTGCAAACAAGGCTCACTGTTGGTCTCATAAATGCTTCTATTTAAATATAGAGATTTCTTAGTATTTCTACTTTGACCCTATATTTTAGAATGCTCAATATTCTTACATAAAAGAAAATGTCAGATTCATTTAATTACTAAGTGTAACTATTTTATGTGGTATCTTATCATATCCTTAATGTTTCATTCAATTTAGAGTCTTAGGAGGCACTCATGGTTAAAAGCCATATCAGCCTTATTGAGAAAAGAATACATGTTTTACTTCATTCTATCAATAGGATAATTAGTATATTCCATATGTTCCCAGGGATTTTTTAACAGACTTGATGCATTTTTTTAACATGCTCTCACTGAAGAGAAAGTTATTTATGTTAGGCATTCTCTGTATAAAAACACTTCAACTAGAAAGCATATTAAATTGTGATCAGTCCTGACCATGCTGTATATCCATTTGTAATACACATTTGCAATTTCTTCTGAATAGGTAATTGGAAACAGAGCACTGAGAAATTAATAATAATTATACTTCAAATTTATACAATACTTTACAATTTTCAAAGCACTTTGGCAAATCTGTATTAGAAAATTATATCACATATTTAAGCCCATTTCCAAGACAAATAAGTTGTATTCGCCTAATACAGCATATCATTACTAATGACAAGCAGAGCTATAGCTGTAATGCTAATTTTGTTTCAATATGTGTAATGTTTCTGAGATGTATGTTTCATACTAAAGATGCTGGAACAGAGGAAATGGTAACAAATTTTCATAGAACTCACAGTTTCAATAAAGCAACTATGGTTAAAAAGCATTATTTGTGAATTGGTGCAGTTAATAATAATATGAGAACACTAAGTGCCTGAGGTTAAGTAAGATAAGTACTTTCTCAGAAAACTTTTATTGATTACCCTCAGGCTCAAGTTCAAGTTCACTTCATCCCTTATTAACGATCATAAATCCCTATATTTGTCCCATTGGTATCTGATTAAAGTTTTTCTAACCAGAGATTTTGAACTTAAAGTTTTTCTAACCAGAGATTTTGAACTAGAAAGATAATCACTGTTTCATTCACTATTTTATTTCTAGCACATGGCATATTTTATGCCTGTTAGGTGAACATCAAAATTTATGTTGAATGACTCAGATCCTATAGTTACAGTATTGCCCTATTCCTAATAGTCAACAAGATGACTTGAATACTGAGACTTCCTAGGATTGAGCCTTCCTAGTACTGTGAAACCAAAAGGTTAGTCATCAATGCATCCCTCAGGTTGATTTATGACCTAAAGGGGGAACTGTGGATGAAAAAAAAGGGTTCTATGGAAAATAACCTCACTCAATTATCTGATAATACATTTCTTAACTGGTCAGGTCATGGTAGATGGTCATGCTCCTGGTCTATAACTTCTTTAGTGAAGAGTTTTAAGTCAGCCCTGTCCTTTGTTCTTATGAATCTAGTTTTAACACATCTTTGAAATGTCAGAAGTCACATCTCTTGAAGTGGGTATTAACCTTCAAAAGATGACATAGTCTTTTAACTATTTTGTAATTCAATCCATGCCTTGCTTTCTCCAATCTTCCTATATCCTCTCCTTAATTTCAAATGCATAAAAGAAGCTGCAAAAATTTATTCTCTGGAACATTTGAGATCTTGCTCCCCAGCATATGTCATCAGTTTGGCTCAAATAAACTCCTATAAACATTCTCAAATAAAAATTATGTCAAATGAATGAATAATAAGCAGTAAATAAATGTTATGAGACTGCTATTATCCTTATTTTTTATTTCTGCCAATATAAATATACTCTAATTTACAAGAACAGCCAGTGTTACCAGATTGGGAAGTCCTGGAACTCCTGGACCTCAATTCTTGGTGTCCAGCTGATGACAAATTGAAGGCAGACCCCCAGCAGTTTGCAAGCAAACTAGTTTTATTGAGAGCAAAAGTACAGTTCTCAGGTCGGAGAATAGGCTGCCAAGAGAGGTCAGCCTCAAAGTCTCCTGCCTGATGATCTGAGGTGGAGCTGAGGCAGTGATGCTAGCACTGGGGAGTGGCTATAAATACAGTTGAAGCTTCTCTGGCCCACTGCTCACCTCCTGTTGTGCAGCCTGGTTCTTAAAAGGCCACAGACTAGTACTGGTCTGCAGCCCACGGGTTAGGAACCCCTGCTCTAGGGAATAAATCATGCCCTTGCCTTCTCTATTTTCTAGAAAACTTCATCATTCCTTGACTCATGGTTTCTTTTTTCCACCTTCAAAGACAGCAAAAGGCCTTCCCATGTCACATCTCTCTGATCTATATTCTGCCATTTAATTCTCCTTTTAAGAATTCATGGTTATATTGGACCCATTCTAATAATCTAGGATAATATCTCCATCTTAATGTCCTTAACTTTATTCATAACTACATATCTTCTTTTGCTATATAAGGTAACATACTTATAGTTCCAGGTATTAGGGTGTGGACATCTTCGAGAAGGCATAATTGCCCACCATACAACCTATCATGAATTGGAGTTGTCAGGGGTACTCCATCAGACATTCAATGTCTGAGTGATTTTTTTTTTTTTTCCTGTACAAAGAGAACCCTATGTGAGCCACATAATTTGATATTAGAATTAGTTGGGTTTTTGTTGAAATTCTACCTGTACCTTACCTGTACCCTAATCCTGGTTTATTAAACTACCTGTACCCTAATCCTGGTTTATTAAAACAGTTTCTGAAGGTTATGTCTCAAAGGATGAAAAATTTACTGGGTTCACTAAGTCCAGTAACTAATAGTTCTGAGAATCAAATCTATTATTTTCCATGTGTTCACTGACATCCTTATTAAACTCTGGTCCACAGGTAACCCTTGGTCATTGCTTACCTTTACCAAGGCCTTGCCTGCATTTGTGTCCTTTATTCCTTTCACTGTTTACATTGTGAACTCTTTGCTGGTGATTTTTATCTCACTTGCCTTGGATACTATACTTTGGACTGCAAATTAGCGATTTTACTTCCAATACGGTTTTTAATAGACATCAAAAAGAAGTTAAGAGTGTGGATTATGGAGATTCTTTGATGTGAATTTAGGCTCCTCTACTTGTGTTGTCATCTTAGACAAGTAAACTTTACTGAGTGTTATTGTGGACATGTAGACAAAAATAAGGGGGGAGTCCTATGGAACATAACTTAATAAGGTAATCTAATCATAAATTCCTAAATGGGCAGATCATGGTGGGGAGTCACGCCCCAGGCCTATAACTTTTTAGTAAAAGATTTATCTTTGCCTTAAGCAAGCCCTATCCATTGTTTCTGTGCATCTAGATTAACACACCTTTGAAGTAAGCCACCCTCAAGAGAGCACATATCTTAATAGCTATCCCATAATCCATTCCCTGCCTTGCTCCTACCTCTTATGTTCCCCCTTTAATTTCAAATGCATAAAGGAAGCTGCCACTGGTATTCTCCAGAGCATTTGAGACCTAGCTCTCTGGTATATGTCATCAGTTTTCTCAAATAAACTTTTATACAAATTCTCTATATGTTTGGACTTTTCCTATATTGATATCATCATCTATAAAATTGTTTTTATTATTATTATTATTATTATTATTATTATTATTATTTACTATGACCAAGTAGTATAAATGCCCAAATGCACTGGTGGTTTAACATGTAAAAATCAATGTAATATTCCACATTAATAGAAAGGAAGAGAAAGGTCATATGAATTGATGCAGAAAACAAAATATTTGAGAACATCTGACTCTCTTTTATAATAAAAACACCAGAATTAAAAATAGAAAAAGACCTTCTTCAACATAAAGACCATTGATGAATAAATCACAACTAACATTATACTACATAATCAAAGATTGAAAGATTATTTTTTACCCAAAATGAGTATATCTACAAGATAAAGCTATTCACTTTCACCACATCTATTCAACACAGTATGGGAAGTTCTACATAGAGCAATTAGGCAAGAAAAATAAATAAAATATATCCAATTTTAAAAGAAGAAGTAAAAGCATCTCTGTTCACAAATGACATAATCATATACACATACAACATACATACATATATACATACTTATATATATATAAAACCTTAAAGAATACACAAATATACACACACAACTTTTAGAGTTAAACAAATTCAGCAAGTTTGCAGGATACAAAGTCAACACGTAGAAATTGGTTGTAACTTTATACACTAGCAATGAACAATTCAAAAGGAAATGAAATCCATTACATTTGCAATAACATGAAAAATAATAAAATACTTAGGAATAAATTTAACCAATGAGACAAAAAATTTCTTACTTGAAAGCTTAAAATGACATTGCTGAAAGAAATCAAAGAATAAACAAATAAATGGAAAGATATCTCATATTCATGAATTGAAAGATTATATTGTTAAGCAGACAATACTACTACAAAGTAATATGCAGATTCAATTGAATCTCTACCAAATGCCATTGGCATTCTTTTTTTTTTACAGAAATAGAAAAACACATACTAAAATTTATTCAGAATTCCAAGACACCCTGAAAAAACAAAACAATCTTGAAAAGAAAGAATCAAGTTGATGGACTTCACTTCATGACTTCAAAACTTAAATCAATACTAATTACAAAGTTGTGGTACTGGCATAAGGGTAGATATATATAGCAGGATAGTGACATAGAATAAAGACCCCAGAAATAAACTCTCAAATATATGACCATGTCAAAAACATTCAATGGGGAAAGAAACAGTTTCTTAGACAAATGCTGGGAAAACTGGATATCTACATACAGAAGAATGAAATTGTAATCTTATCTCACTTCATATACAGAAATTAAATCAACATAAATCAAACACAAACATTTTAAAACTAAAACTATAACATTCTTAGAAGAAAACAGAGGGGGAAATCTTCACGACCTTGGATTTGATAATGGCTTTTTCTGTATGATCTCATAGTAGTAGTATTCACAGTAGCAAAAGATAGAAACAACAAAATGTCTATGGGTGGATGAATAGATAAACAAAATGTGTCATATACATACAATGAAAGATTGTTCAGCCTTAAAAAGGAATAAAATTCTGATACACTCTACCCCTTGAATGAACCTTGAAAACTTAATGTTAATTTTTATGAACCAAACACAAAAGAACAAATGTATGATTTCATCTACATGAGATAATTACAATAGGTAAATTCAGAGACAAAAAATAGGATTGAATTTACCAGGGGCCTAAGGGGGCAAAAATAGAGTTATTGCTTAACAAAAACAGAGTTTCTGTTTGGAGTGATGAAAAGATTCTGGAAGTACATTTGTCCAAACTTGTAGGATATACAACACCAAGGGTGAATTGTAATGTAAATTATGGACTTTGAATGATTATGATGTGTCAATATAGATTCATCAATTGTAACAAATTCACCATTCTGGTGGGTGATATTGATAATGAAAGAGGCTGTGGATGTTTGGGGGCAGGGGGTATATGGAAATTTTTGTTTTGCCTGTCTCTTAATTTTGCCTTAAATCTAAAATTGTTAAAAAATAAAGTTTTAAAATAAAATAACTGAGCACACTAATGAAATATTTTTTCATATGAAATAATTAAGATACATAAATTAAAGTACCAAAAAAATTAACTTTTAACTTAACTTTTTAACTTTTCTCTCTCTAAATTAAAAAAGGCAGAGATTAATCATATTGTCTTTTTGATAATTTAGAAACTTTGAAATGTCATGAGAAGTCCATACAAAAAGTAAACGATAAATATAGTCACTGAACAGGAATGTACAGATATTACGTATGCATAAATGTCAATCTGTTAAAAGCAATTACAAAATAGTTTGATTCTGTATAATGTAAAATAATATATGAAAAATAATATAATGTAATATATTGTAATATAATGTAATAATATAATGTAAAATAATATACCACTGTAAAGAAACTTGTTTTGGGATATAAGGCTACATGGTTAAATTATCTACAATCCTTGATTATAAGGAAAGTCAAGAATGAGAGAGCAACAAACACACTTTATAATGCAAACACACAATTGTAATATGATGTTAATGCTGAGAATGGCAATGAAAATACTATAATATGTACCAGGAAATCTGTTAAGGATCTTTCATATTAAAATACATGCCCTGCTAGAAGATATAAATATATTTCTACATTATTGATGAGGAAATTAGGCTACAGGGAAGTTAAATTTTAAAAATATTACTTTTTATTTCTGTGAATTTTGCAAATTATTTCAGTGATATATGGAACAGAGTAGAACTGACTTATGTTTATAATAGGAGATGTTTTCCCTGCAGATTAAAATGAAAATAATATGAGATGATTTTATTCCTCTACCAAAGTAAAATAGGTACTTAGTTTAAGCATTTAGTTTTAAAGCCCCAAATTCATGCTGCAATTAAAATAAAAGTAGCATAAGACTCATTGTTCATTAATAGAAATTATCTTTTAGAACATATAATGTTTTATGGTATAAATCTAAGGAAGTATTTAAGATACATAGTCTACATTTCATTATATTAAACCATAGCTTTTTGTTGAGAATCTCATCAAGTGCCTAATAGCTCCTAATGTAATAGTCACTTAACAGTATAACAGTCTCCATGGAAACCAAACAGTAAGATATAAATATAATAATGCAGGTTAATGTACTGTATTTTAATAGTGTAGGAGTTCCTCAAAGAGCCAATACATTATTTTCTAAAAAAATATGTATGATGTTAAATCAATGTAATTTTTAAATGGGAAAATCAAATAATTTCTTTTATAGAATCTATTACTGTCAAGTACGAAATAATTTATGTGAGTCATTATTTAAAACAACCCCTATTTACCACTGTAAAGAAGCTTGTTTTGGGAAATAAGGCTACATGGTTAAATTATCTACAATCCTTGATTATAAGGAAAGTCAAGAATGAGAGAGCAACAAACACACTTTATAATGCAAACACTCAATTGTAATATGATGTTAATGCTGAGAATGGCAATGAAAATACTATAATATGTACCAGGAAATCTGTTAAGGATCTTTCATATTAAAATACATGCCCTGCTAGAAGATATAAATATATTGCTACATTATTGATGAGAAAATTAGGCTACAGGGAAGTTAAATTTTAAAAAAGTGTAGGAACTGGGAGATTGGGTTCTTATTTCAATGTCTCATTTATAGTAGTTTAATAAATTGGATATAGTGAATATTTACTATTATGTGTTTAATATAAAGTAAGAGTGATCATGTTTTAATTTCATTTTATTCGTCAATAGGGGAAAAATTCTTAAATACTTATTTAAAAAAAAAAAAAGCTTGATCAAGTCAAGCAAAGAGGATTGTGAACATTCAATTACCCCCAGGAAAGTCATTTCAACAACCTAATTAAACATAATTTTCTATACTTTCAGTTGCATGATTCTTGACTTATAGACTCTATTATCCTTCAACCTCAAGTGAAATACTTTTATGATTATGTCATATAAAAATTGATTTTTATTTCCTCCTTTAAATTCCGCTCGCTTCTCTGGCTCAGCTTTACCTCCAAAACTACTCTTATTTGTTTCATTGGTCTTTCAGAGCTCTTCCATATCTTATATTGTCTTGTATATTAATTTTGGACTACTATATGCAGAAATTATTTCTTTTTACTTTTGTAAGAGTAATGCTTATATTTTGCTCTATCATCTTATCTTAATAGACAATTTAATAATTAAATTTGAATCCCAAATCTGAGTCTTAAGAGTTGGATAATATATAAATGTATATATAAAGTAACCATGTGTATATTTAACTATATAACTATATATAACTTAATATATAATATATAAAACATATAAAAATATATTATACATATTTTATCTGATAGTTGTTTTAAAAGTTTCTTATAAAAATGGTAAATGCAGGATAGCAATAGATCATAAATCATTAAATTTTATTGAACTCTCAGAATGCTAAAGCCCTATGAATGAAACAAATACATACCTATTAAATAGTAAACAATGAAATTAAAAATAAAGAAAGAATAAGAGGAATTTTTTTTTAATTAAAGGTATGTAATGACTATAAGATTTATATCTTTAAAAACAATTGAAAATTTTTATCATATCTAGAAAACTTTAAAGAACATTTTTATCAGTAAATATACAGCCCTTTTCATAAATTTTTTATTAAATATTTTAAGAACAATTTCATAAACAGAAAAGTCCCAAGAATTATACAGTAACACTATATCCTCAACACTTAAATTCTTTCAGTAATTGTGCTGTATTTCCTTTATTGAATATCTATATATCAATTTTTTTATCTAATCCACAATATATCTTATATACTATATATTTCTAACTTTTAGATTTTAGTAGATTTTATGCCTAAACATTTCAAGATTATTAACTGCAGATAAAGTGTTATTAACTAGAGTTAAATATTATTTTTAAATAGTATTCAAAATATGTTACAAGTTTTTTTTTTTGAGGTAAAATTTCACACATTATTTTTAAATGTATCATTTGATGGTCTTTACAAATGCATACACCTGTGTAACCCAGATCTTTATAAAGTTACTTAATTACCATCAGCACACAAGTTCTCTCATAACTCTTCCTAGTCAGTCTTAACTCCACTACCAAATTTTTCAAAGTTCTTTTATTTATAATAAATTAGTCCTGTCTTTTACAGATCTTTTTATAAATGTGATTACAGAATATGCACTCTCTTACGTTTATGTAAGCCTCTTTGACCTGGCAAAATGTTTTTGAAAATCACTCATATGATTGTGTATCCTTTTTATTTCTGAATAATATTCCATCAATGAATATGCCATTCTCTTTTTTTTTTAAATAAAAATTTCAATCTCTTATGTATGGAAACCTGAGCCATTTCCAACTTTTGGCCATTATAAATAAAGTTGTTATTAACATTCTTGTGTAATCATTTTGTATACATGGTTTAATTTCTCTTGATTAAATATGTAATTGTGGAATTACTAGGTCATCTGGTAGGTATATTATAAGTTTTATGAGAAACCGCCAGACTTTTCTTATAGTGATTATACTACTTTTTGTCTACAATGAAGTGTAAGAGCCTCAGTTCTCTGCTCTTTTTTTCTGGTGAATGTATAGTTTGGTTTTAATATGCATATCCTTAATAGATAGTGATGTTTAACACTTTTTTATGAGCTTTTTACTTTTTTGTAGACCATTCTTCTGTTATTGTCTGTTACTCCCTCTTTTTATAAGGTTGTTTATTGTCTTAGTATTAAGTTGTGGGTGTATTTTTCATATTCAGAATACAAATCCTTTGTCAGATATACGTTTTGCAATTTATTTTCTCCATCTGAGGCATCCTTATTCATTTTCTTAAGGACAAAAATGAAACATTTGTATTGTATTTTATTATAAACATGTATATCGCATTGTGTGTTCACCTCCCATAGTTAGATTTCTTTCTGTCACCACATATTTGACACCTTTCACTACATTTATCTCCCCTCACCCCCTCCTTTCCTACCCTCTGGTAACCACTAGTCTATTGTCCATGTCGATGATAATATACATTTTTTAAAGATTATAGTCATTATAGTCTGGGCTTGGTTTTGTAATCGATGTCTACACTCCAGTTGTAACTATATCTTATTGCTATAATTTTAATGTTTAAATTTATGTTCATCTTTAATTAGTTCTTGTATATGGTGTCTGCTGTTTTCATGGAGCATGCTTTTCTGTCCTTTACTTCCAACTTGCTTAAATCTTTATACTTAAGGTGTATCTCCTATAGTTGTGCCCTTCTAGCAGGGCATGTATTTTAATATGAAAGATCCTTAAGGTGTATCTCCTATAGTTGTGCCCTTCTAGCAGGGCATGTATTTTAATATGAAAGATCCTTAACAGATCATCACAAGTTTTGATGATCTTCAACTTATTTTGTTTCTCTACTTTTATTTTTCTAATTTATTTTTCATTAATTAAATATTTTTGCTAGACTCAGATCCCCATTTATATATTAGCTCTTTAAATATCTTAATTAAAACATAACTGACTTGCAATAATCTGCACACATTAAAATTGCACAATTAGATGAATTTAGACATAGGAATGGATCTATATAACAATCACCACAATCAATATAATAAACATCCTCCACATTCTTCTCTTTATAAACCTGTTCTCCTATCACCAAGCAACCATTGATTTTTTGTTACTGTAGTTGAGAATTGTTCAAGAGAAGCACTGTTGAAATTTTGGGCTGCACAGTCTTATATATTGTAGGTTATTTTGTAGCACCTCTGGCCTCTACCTACTAGGCTCCTCCACCGGCTCAGGGCTCACCTCCACCTCATTATATTTAATATGGTTATCTGCATATTTCTTACTCAAACCAGTCAATCCTCTTGACTTTAATCACAAATAACATATCAACAGAGAAGGCAATCTAGGTAAGTCACAGTCAAAGGAATGAGGAGAATCAAATGCATATGAGTTCTAGGAACTGTAAACCAAACCGGTTCAGGCTTTAATAAAGAACAAAGACATTTATATGGGCAAAAAGAGTTGCAGTCCTGGAAACACAGATTCAAGTAGCAATCAATTGTGTGCCCTAGAAAGAACAAAGAAAGGCAGGGTTTTTAAAGGCAAAAAACACAAAGTGTAATTCTTTCATGCAAATGAAGGATAGCTGGCCAGGTTAACAAGGATTGGTTAGTTCCAAAATGCAAACAAGGGAGGCGAAAAATACAAGAAAGAAAATAAAGTCGACATATGTCTATGCAGCAGTTATTCCAGTTTAACAGCAAGTTTAGCGACTTAATAGCAGCTCTGATAACTGAGGCACAACAAGTGCATAGGCCCCATTTCCTTAATAGCTTCTTGATTCTATTTTGAATGATTCTCTTAGCTATGCTTATTCTATTTTTCTCCATTATCAGAACTATATCAATTATTAAGATCTGTTTTCTATCTTTGAGAAATCCATAATATAGATCACAAAACATGATCTCATTTGGTCCACAATTCAACCCAGATGCCTGGACTGAAGTTAGAAAAATTAGGCAAAAATGTCTTAAAGCACATACTTTCTAAAAAGACTGGATTTAAGATGTTCTAATTTCTACACTGGTGAACACAGAAAAATTTGTGAATAAACATATCATTTGCAATGGCTTATGTACCAGCTCTTTGTATGCAGCTGACTTTGCATTTGACATTTAAAAAAAACAAATTTTAACTTTTCAGATAAAAACAATCTTTTATAAAATACAAATTGGGTTATGCTTCTCTTTATTTAAATATCATAAATATGCTACTGCATAAACTTTAATATAAGTGTTCTAGATATTTACTGATGTGTAACAAACCACCTTATACTTAGGCTCATTAAAAAAAAAAAAATCCCTTTTATCATTATCACAGTTCTGAGGATTGGCTGGGCTGAACTAATCAGTCCTTGGTCAGAGTTTCTCATTCAGACAGTGGCTGGGGCTGGAGTCACCTGGAAAATTCCTTGCTCACATGACTGATGCCTGGGTTAGGAAGACTCTAACAGCTGGGAATAGTTGAGATAACTAGGGCATGATCTGCATTACTCTGCATGGTCTCCTAGCCTGACAGCCTCTGTGTAGCTGAACTTCTTACATGGCAGATGGAGGGTCCCAGAGAGGTGTTCAAGAGAAAACTGCAGAAGCTACATGCTCCTTTTTAACCTAGTTTCAGCAATCATGCAATATCACTTTCACCACATTCTAATCATTGAGGCACTCACAAAGGCGTGTCTAGGTTCAAAGAAGAGACATATGGATTCCAACTCTTCCTGAGAGGAATATCAAAGTATATGCAGAAATGTAACAAGGAAATTAATTCTGAGATGTCCTAAATTAATTTACAGCAGGCCAGAGGGTAGGAAGAAGAGATGATGTAACTTAATTAGTTAACAGAGCCACAGGCAGAAACCAAAAAAAGTCTGCTCACATTCCTGAATGTATGTTGAAATTTTGAATCAACTTCCACACTGATATTGTAGCACTTATCTAGAGAGAACAGCTGACTACCAGATGCCACTGTATCTTGCTTACAGATGAACTTTCCAGACTCTTGCCCACAACCAATCTAAGAGCAGCAAATGCTTCTTCCTTAAGGACTATACACTTATCCCAAAACTAACCCCACTTCACCTTTTCCCACCCCTTCCACCCCTTATATAGTCAATGTAAATTCTCTCAAAACCACTTAAATCCTTCTCCAAACTCATTGTATAAAAGAGCCCCATCATTCCCAGAATGGCTGACATGTCTGTCTTCTCCATCTCGCCCTGAGGCTGGTGGCTTAGACTGCATGCTCTAGCACCTGGTCCTTTTTTCTGGCCAGAATATAACTCAATAAACCCTGTCTTTCAGAAAAAAAAAACTGTCAGCCTCAAAGGTTATTACTTAACGTATGTTTAACTCCACAGAATACACAGTGGCTATGCTTTTCTTTATTTGAATTACAAATTTATTTCTTCATTTATTTAAAATAAAAATGATTTATTTCAATCTCAACCTCATGAATTCACCATAGACTGCTCTTCTAAATCTCCAGTATATTCGATCATCCATTTAAAGCAAATTTCAACAGGTTTTCTATCCTGAGATATTAAAATTACATCAAGATTGCCCACTTGAATTCTGGTGTGTAATTTTGGAACCTTAGTTTACAAAATTGATTCTAGCATTTGTAAACAATCACGTGCACACATAAGTAGATAACAAGGCTAATTCATTTCTGACACTTTCATTCCTACACTATATACTCACCAGGCAATAAAATTCACAGTGATTTTGCACAAATCAAGATACCTTCGACAAAATGCCATGGTGATATTATAATATCCCATGGCGTTTCATTTTTTTTCACATTTCACATGATGGAAAATAATAATTATAAAGTCATTATCTCTTTCCAGAACAATAGTCTGGAGGAACAGGTGCATGTCGTCTCAGTCTCAGTCTGGAGCTCATTTCAATAAGCATAGATGGGAATGCATTTCTACGACAGCACTATTAGTTGTCTCATTTGTTATAGCCATTCTTTGCAGTTCTCACATCTGTCAAAATCCACACAAATAGCCCCCTAGAGGAAGCAGATGTTACAAAGTTATAATTTAGATGTTTGTTTTGACTCTTAAGACAAAATGTGGACATCAAACGTCCTGGTCTATTGAGCAGCATTATTAAATGCAAATTGTTGATGAATATTTTTATTAGTTTTCACTGCTTTTGAAACGCTTATCTCAGTAATTAGTACTGAGGAAAATATAATATTTTCAGGGTACTTAGCATTTAAATAGGAAGGCGGAGGGACCGAGGGAGATGATGGATAGACGGATAGATATAAATAGATGATAAAGATAAATAGATAACAGACATATTTAGATAGATATTGATGTATCTGAAAGCCAAGTGTGATTTTGTAGTTATACTTGTAATTATATGATAAATGCTAAACTGACTCAACAATATCCAGAAATATTCGATTTAACCAAAAAAAATGTTGCACCATGCATAACATTTTCTCACAATAAAAATACTAGAGGTTGATTAGTAAAGATAGATATAGATACTTTTGTGTAATGTTAAACTAGATATTTGGTTTTGATTTTACTTTTAATTTTGTACAAGCATATCCTTAGTATTTCTAAATAATTAATAGTAGATTAATTTAAAAGAGCCTATTAATTTTCATACTGTAGCATTTTTATTTCACTGCTCATATATTAATTTACAAAACACACATAAAAAGTGAACCAAATGTAATTTTCACTTTGGTATCCCGGCAGACACATTTTCTGCTTAATCTTTAGCAGCTATTCTACCTAACATATATTGTGTGTTACTTATTTAGTGTCCATTTCCTCTAACTAGAGTGTAAGCTCCTCGAGGGCACAGATATTTATCTGTTTCATAGAATACTTAAAACTGTGCTTTTTGCATCGTAGATGCTCAATAAATCCTTGTTAGAAAAATAAACAAATGAACATCAACAATAGTAGTAAATGGAAAAATTAATTTTTGGAATATAATATGTATATTACTTGGGTGCATGAACTTTGAAAAAACATAGTACTATTATTATTAACTCTACTATTAATAATAATAAGTATTATTATTATGATTATAATAATAAGTATTATTATGATGATTATAATAATAAGAAAATACAAAACACAATAAGAAACACATAAAGAATATATTCTTTTGCATAGAAATTTCTTCTAAAGCAAGATTTTGATATATCGATATTTAAGAAAAAATTCCCCAATTTGAAATTCCAAAATATAAAACTTATACTCCTTAAATAATGTTAGCATATTATGAATTTAATTAAAATACTAAAGCTATGCTAAATTCTGTATCTACTTGCTTTTCTGAGTAGAAAAAACAACACCTATTTGTAGACGACAAAGTGATTTTTTTCCTGCAATGAATGAATTCCTCATTTACTTAATTTTTTTTCAAACTAGGTTAAATGCTCTTCTACCACATAAAAATGAGAAAATCTTCTCAATCTTGCCCATAACTGAGTATAAAACCTTAAAAAAAATAACTGTATAAATTCTAAAAAATGTTAAAATTTATAAAGTATTTTATATTTCCATAATACAAACAAATCTAACCTAGTTAGCTAGCTATTCATTCACATGTTATACCCAACAACACCCAATTATTTTTGGAAATTTGCTTTAAAACAAAGGTTATAGTCTAATAACGAAAATTCAAGCTGTTATCAACAATCATCCAAGCTCTTCTTTGTTTCCCCAAAGTCATTAATATGATTATGATTATGTTCTTTCTGTTTTCTTATCTGGAATTTATTATATATAGGTCACTGAGGCATTTTTAAGGATTTATATAAAGCAGGGATCCAAGATACTTAGACGCCACCTATAGGAAACCAAAAAAAAAAGCGCTTTCTTTGCAGCAGGCTAAAAAGAGATCTTTATATAATGAATTTTCTTTCTGGAAAAAAAGCAAAATACTTTTAGATTAATGCCCAGGCAGAGAAATAGTCCATTAAATATCATGAACAACCACGGTGATAAGGCATCTCAGAAAGAAAGAGAAAAATCTCCAGAAAAGAAGCTTACAGACATAGAAATATGCAACTTAAATGACAGAGAATTCAGGATGGTACTTCTGAAAAAACTCAGTGAGTTCCAAAATGAGTCATATCGACAATTTCAGGAACTGAAAAAACACCAAGATGAGCAGAGCAAGGAGATTGAAACCCTCAGAAAGAACTGAATAGAACTTCTGGAGATGAAGAACATACTGCAAGGGTTGAAAGATGAAATAGCAAGCTTGGGAAATAGAGTCGACCAAGGAGGAAAGGAACAGTGATATCGAAGATAGAAATCTAGAAATAAATCAGAAGAAAAAAGAGAGAAACCAAAGAATGACACATAATGAAGGAGAAATACAAGAACTAGCTGATACCATCAAGAGAGGAAACATAAAAATAATGGGCATTCTCAAAGGCAAGGAAAGGAGCAGGGACTAGAAAACATTTTAAGACAAACGGTTGACGAGAATTTCTCAAATCTGGAGCTCAGAATTCAAGAAGTCAACAGAACACCCAATTATCTCAACCCGAAAAGGTCTTTACCAAGACACATTGTATTAAAATTATAAAAAATCAACAACAAAGACAGAATTCTCAGGGCAGCCAGGAAGAAGAAAACGGTAACTTATCAGGAAAACCCATTAGATTATGCTTGGACTTCTCAGCACAAATCTTACAAGCCAGAAAGGAATGGAATCAAATATTTAAATTATTAAGTGAAAAGAACTACCAGTCTAGAATAATGTATCCAGCTAAGCTTTCCTTTAGATATGAAGGAGAAATTAAGACCTTTCCAGATATATAAAAACTGAGAAAATTTTCCACTACGAGGCCTGCACTACAGGAAATATTGAAATGGGTCAGCTCACCTAAAACAACATGACAAACAAACAAACAAACAAACAAAAAACATAATTAGGAGTAAGTGGACTAACAGGCTGATAGAAGCGGAGTATAACCCTTACTAGGATGGGGCATTATAATCTTAAATAATAATAAGAGAATTGTTATAACAAGATAGTAATGAACGTTCAGCATACATACGGACAAATTGAGATAACAAAGAATGAAAATGGGAGGATTCATAATCCAAGCTCGCTTTTAGGAAATGAAGATAAGGCATGGGCAGAAGAAACTGGATGACTGTATATATAAATTTCTTTTACATATTCATAATGGTAACCACACACAGAAGATTCAGAACTGAAGTATATAACATAAAACAAGAAGAACCAGAGGGAAAACTCACAAAAGCCAACTAAAATAAAGAAAACAGAAACACAAGGGCAAGGAAGCAATGAAAACACAGAGCTACCAGAAAACTAAAGGTAAAATGGCTATAAGAAGACTTCATATTTCAATAATCACCCTAAATGTAAATGTACTGAACTCATCAATAAAAAGGTGCATAGTTGCAGCATGGATCAAAAGACAAAACCAAACTGTATGCTGCCTCCAGGAGACATATCTCATTTCCAAAGACAAATATAGACTCAAAGTAAAAGAGTGGAAAATGATATTTCAAGCAAATAGCTTCACAGAAAAGCGGGGATAGCAGTACTAATATCAGATGAAATAGATTTCAAATAAAATAGGTAAAGAAAGATAGTGAGGGACACTTTATAATACTAAAAGGAATCATGCACCAAGAAGACATAACACTTATTAATATCTATGCTCCCAATCAGGAAGCCCTGAAATATGTAAAGGAATTACTAACAGAACTAAACAGAGAAACAGATCAAAACACTATTGCAATAGGTGACCTAAATACTCCACTGTCAGATATGGATAGATTATACAGAAAATCAATAAGGAGATAACATCTTTAAATGACACACTAGACCAACTGGACGTACTTAACATTTACAGAGCCTTCCATCCCAAAACAGCTACATATACATTCTTCTCTAGTGCCCATGGAACATTCTCAAGAATCGACCACATACTGGGACAAAGAGTTAGCCTCAACAAATATAAGAGTTGAAATGATACCAACCATATTCTCTGATCATAATGTTTTGAAAAAGAAATCAGGAAGAACCACAAATACATGGAGATTAAACAACATACTACTGAAGAATAACTGGGACAGGGAAAAATAAAAAGAGATCAAAAGATACATAGAAACCAATGATAATGATAGTACAACATATCACACTTTTTGGACATGGCAAAAGCAGCCATAAGAGGAAAGTACATATCATTGCAGGCCTACCTCCACAAACAAGGAGCCTAAATATACGACCTAACACTTCATCTTAAAAAATTAGAAAAGAAAGAACAAATGAGCCCTAAAGTCAGCAGAAGGAAGGAGATAATCAAAATTAGAGCAGAAACACATAAAATTGAAAACAAAAAAAAAAAAGATAGAAAAAAATAAATGCAACAAAGAGCTGGTTCTTTAAGAAGGTCAATAAAATTTGAAAAACCCCTGGCTAGAATCACCAAAGAAAAAAGAGAAAAAACACAAATAAACAAAATCAGGGATAAAGGATGGGAAATTATGACTGACATCACAGAAATACTAAGGACCATGCAAGTATTCTATGAAAAAGTACATAACACCAAATTTAATAACCAAGAAGAAATGGATTAGTAATTAGAAAAATACAATCTTCCTAGACTAAATTAGAAAGAACTGATCAGCAGTATGAAAATTGAAACAGTCATCAAAAACTTACCAAAAAGTAAATGTCCAGGACCAGATGACTTCACCAGTGAATTCTACCAAACATTCAAATATTTAATACCTATTCTCTTCAAACTCTTCCAAAAAATCAAAGAGGAGGCGATATTTCCAAACTCATTTTATGAAGCTAATATTACTCTGATATCAAAACCTGGTAAAGATAACACAAAAAAAGAAAACTACAGACCAATATCTCTCATGAACACAGATGCAAAAATCCTAAAGAAGATACTAGTGAACTTAATACATCAACATAATAAAAAGATTCTACACCACGATCAAGAGGGCTTCATCCCAGAGGCACAGGGATGGTTCAACATATGCAAATCGATTCTTGTGATACACCACATAAACAAATTAAAAAATAAGAATCATATGATCATGTCAATAGATGCAGAAAAATCATTCATTTAGGATCAAAACACTTAAGAAAATTGGTATAAGAGGAAAGTACCTTAACGTAATAAAGGCCATATATGACAAGCCCTCAACCGACATTATACCTAATGGTGAAAAACTAAAAACCTCCCCTCTAAGATCAAGAACTAGTCAAGACTGTCCACTATCGCCACTGTTATTCAGTATAACATTGGAGGTCCTAGCGAGTGCAATCAGACAAGTGAAAGATATAAAAGGCATCCAAATAGGAAACAAAGAAGTCAAATGTCACTATTTGCGGATGACATGATTCTCTACATAGGAAACCCTAAACACTATACAAGAACACTACTAGAAACAATAAGCAAATACAGTAAAGTCACTAGATACAAAATCAACATTCAAAAATGCATAGTTTCCTATACTCTAATAATGAAGTGTCAAAAAAAGGAGTGGAAGAAATAATTCCTTTTGCAATTGCAACAAAAAGAATAAAATACTTAGGAATAAATTTAACAAAAACATGTGAAGGATCTATATAATGAAAACTACAAGATTCTATTAAAAGAAATTGAGGAAATAAAATGACCATATTACCTAAAGGATTATACTGATTTAATGCAATCCACATCAAAATCCCATCAGCTTTTATTAAAGAAATAGAACAAAAAATCATCAGATTTGTATGGAAGCACAAAAGACCCCAAATCGCCAAAGCCATCCTGAGAAAAAAGAACGAGGCTGGAGGCATCACGCTTCTCGACTTCAAATTATATTACAAAGCAACAATAATCAAAACAGCATGGTATTTACAGCAAAACAGAAACATGGACCAGTGGAACAGAATCGAGAGTCCAGAAGGAAACCCATATTTATATGGGCAAATAACTTTCAACAAAGACGCCAAAAACATACCATGGAGAAAAAAATCCTCTTCAATAAATGGTACTGGGAAAACTGGAAAGCCATCTGCAAAAGAGTGAAACTAGACTTTGGCTATCACCACACACCAAAATTAAGTCAGAATGGATTAAAGACCTGAATATAAGACCTGAAACAATAAAATGCATAGAAGAAAACATAGGAACTAAACTCAAGGACCTTGGATTTAAAGAAGATTTTATGAATTTGACCTCAAAGGCAAGAGAAGTAAAAGCAAAAATAAATAAATAGGACTACATCAAATTAAAAAGTTTCCGCTCAGCAAAAGGGATCTTCAACAAGGTAAAGGGACAACAATCCGAATGGGAAAATATATTTACTTGCAAGCAACGCCTCCAATAAGGGCCTAATATCCAAAATACACAACTCATACAACTCAATAACAACAAAAAACCACAAAAAATCGAACCAAAAAATGGACAGAGGACCTGAACAGACACTTCTCCCTAGAGGACATGCAAATGACCAACAAATATATGAAAAGATGCTCAACATCGCTAGCTATTAGGGAAATGCAAATCAAAACCACAATGAGATACTATCTCAACCTATTAGTTAGCTATCATCAACAGGACAAATAATAACAAATGCTAAAGATGATGTGGAGAAAAAAGAACCCTTATATACTGCTGGTGGGACTGAAAATTGGTACAGTCACTATGAAAAACAGTATGCAGGTTCCTTAGAAAACTAAGAATTGATCTATCATATGATCCACCAATCCCTCTACTGGATATTTACCCCAAAGACTTGAAAATCCATATCCAAAAAGATCTTTGCACACCAATGTTCATAGCAGCATTATTCACAGTGGCCAGGACATGGAAACAACCAAAGTGTCCATGATAGATGATTGGCTAAAGAAGCTGTGTTACATATATACAATGGAATATTACTCAGCCATAAGAAGAGATGAAATACTGCCATTTGCAACAACATAGATGGACCTCGAGATAATCATGCTAAGCAAAACAAGCCAGACATAAAAAGTGGAAAATCATGTGATATCACTTATATATAGGATATAAACCTAAAAACAACAAAGGAACAGGACAAACAAACAGAGACTCATGAACATGGACTACAGACTAGTGGTTACAGAGAGTAGGGGGTGCGGGTGGTGGGAGATCGATGGGGTAAACGGGGTCAATTATCGGGGAGAAAAGGGAAGGCAAAGTGGGTAAAAGAGATCAAATGTATGGTAGCTGAAGGAAACTGGACTTTGGGTGGTAAACACACAATAGAATATACAGATGTCAAATGATAATGTACACCTGAAAATTATATAATTGTATTAACCAATGTTATCCCAATAACTTAATAAAAAATAAAATAAAAAAAAGCTTGAAAGAAAAACAAGTGACTATTTGGTTATACAAACAAATACATAGACTGATATTACTATGTTGTGGTAGGTTAAACAGGCAACTAAGTTAAAATAGATAAATGTGATATATTTATTTTGTTTTCATGTATTAAATAATACATACGTGAGCAATCTGTAAAAATGTCTACCAGAAAAGGCAAGTATTTTATATGATTTAAAAACATAAAGAGTGCATCCATGTCTAAGTCAGGGGGGACTCTCTTCTGTAGACAATGACTGATTTTGTTTTTTATTCTTTTAAATAAAACATTGAATGGCACCTTTAAAGATATTATTCATAACCATAGACTGAGAGAAAAGTCCTGAGACTGAAAATTTACTTCCCTAACCGAATGACACAGAAAGACCAAAAAAAGAGACAGAACATTCCAGTATGGCAATTAACAGTTTATGAAGGAAAACTTATAAGGCATGTCTTGGGCAGCTGCGACACAAGTGAACATCCTCTGCACAGCTTGTCTGTAGAAATGGTTGGTGGAAAAAAGAGTACATCAAATTTTTATTTTGTTATTTAAATTTTAAAAAAACAGAAAACTGAAAACAAAATCTTGTAGATATAAAATATAAAAATGTCAACTCCAACTAGAATTTCTGAGTAAAGCGTATGACAACATCACCACAAAAATACTTTAGTAGGGTGCTTGACATATAATAAACACACATCTCATGTTGAATTCCTCTCTTTAGATTACATTTTCAAGTTTTCATTTTCCTTATGTATTGGACATTCTAAGGGGCAGAAACTGAAACTCTTCCAGAGAGCAGGCAGGCTATCTAAATGAGTAAAGCTGGCTGGTTGTAAGAAGATATTGAGAGGTGACGACTGTGACAAATGGAATACTTGTATCATCACTGCTGCTCTACACTTACCAGTATCTCTGTATAACCTCATGACAATTAGCATATTTATATTTTTATTTAAATTATTCTAAAATTTACTTAAATTGTATTTATGAAACAAAATTAGTTTGCAGCATCTGATTTTGGTAATGCAATAGTTTGATCAAGGTTATTGTCTTGTTCTGTGATCTGCTTTTATTACAAGTAATAGAAGGGACGTTTTCTTGGTTATTATGCTAGCCTAAGTATTATCTGACTAAAAATTAATGCTTATTGACAACAAAGGATGCAAGAACAGTCATTGTGACATAATAGAATCTCAGGAAATATCTGTTAATATAATGATAATATAATTGGTTTCTTTGGTATTCACTTTCTATACCTGAGTTTGATTAGAAGATATTTAATACTCATTTCAATTCTCAAGTTCTATGGTGAAAAATAAAGCATTGAAATTGCTTCTCAAAGCTCAAACCTTTACATTAGTAAACAATTAGAACCAATTGATAGGATTTCTACTTGGGATAACTAAGAAACAATTTTCTTAAAAATATTATTATTTATAATTTATTTTGTATCTTTGGAATCACACATTGACCTCTTGAAAAGGTGATGTGTTTTATATTGTTAAAAATATTTAACTTGATAAGCTTTAAAGTAAAATTTTACATTGCCATAAAAAACCATTATAGGAATTTAGGAGATCATTTATATCTTTCTGCATGCATTCTGAGTAAACGTATAAGTATGTAAGAAGTGAAAAAAATATTCTGAAGAGGATATTAATTTTTCCACTGAAAAATTATCCATATTAATCCTAGCTGATGGCATGTAATGTAAGGTATTTAATATATTAGTGAAAAAAACAGAACTAAAAATTTAATAATCTTTACCTAATTTTTACAAGTATTTTAAGATAGTAATCCCTAAAAAAAAATAATAAATTATTTCTTGCTCTTTGGCAAGTATCTTACAGAAAAGGAAAATGTATTTTTTATTAAACTGTAATGGCCCTGCATGTCAATGGGAGAAACTTTTGTCCCTGAGCATGTATCCTGCTACCAAAGATGGCATAATGATTAATGTTAGAAGATGCAGATGAACGAGTATCATAAAAGCTGCCAAAACTGATTCCTTTGCTACTTACATTTTATCTTACATAGTCTCTTGATGTATTATCCATTATTAATGTAGAAAACTGTTATTTCACTCATGAATAATTTAGGAAACACAAAATGGATGATGAGAAATTGAAAAAGAAAATATGCATTTTCTCTGATCTAAGTCTTACAAAGCATAAAAACAAATGTTACTCTCAACAACGTGTTCAAGTGTTTGCTTTGTAGATTTTGATGCTACTCTGTGTATTAAGCAAACTGAAGAAAGCTTTGGTTTCACTGTTAAGGAGAGTTTACATCTTGTTTTTCCTCTCTGAATTGCCTTGCCATGTAAATTAATATCTCCGACAGAGTTAATAGCATGAAACGCTGTATTAAGAATGGTTCCTATGAACAGGTTGATTTATATTCATTAATATCATAACAACTTAGTATATATTACTAAGAGATTTATTAATTTTCCAGTCGTGTTTTGCTAATGTGTTACATTAAGATGATATATGTGAGAAATATATGTTGACAGTTTCTTTAGTGTATGCCTAAGTCTTAATGTATTTAACATGGGGCTAAGTAGTTGATGGCTAAATTTAATGTGTGATTTAAAATAAAGATGGGTAAAACCATCAAAATTTCTTTTATGAAAAAATGCTTTCCTTTTTTTTATATTTCATATTAAAAAAGATTATATGATATGAAAAAGGGCTTTATATTATTTTTTAAATTATTTAATCAATGCAATTTTAATGAAACACTTTGCAAAAATATTAATAACATGAACCAAACTTCTGATTCTGGTAAAAGTGGGCTAGTGCTTAAGATGAACCTTTTTGCTAAAGACATCAAAAAATATGAATACAATTAAATAGCATAATTTTAATACAAACATCATAGTGTTAACATAATAAGAGGTTAGAGAATCAAATTCTAGGAGAAGGCAAGCAGCCATAGGTATACATCTAGTACTTGAAGCAGTTTTTTGTATTAAAGACATTTTTCAATTCAGGAAAAAAAAATGTAGAAAATTGAGCCTCAGATTTTGTAAGAAACAGAAATAACATTGAGTGCTTAGCTAAAGAGGAGAGTTTAATATACTAGCATTTTAATCTGGCATCCCATATGGCTGAGGATGAGATCGAGATAAAAATGTACTTCTGGGGACTTCAGCCTGGAATTGCCTCAAGCCTAGATCTTAGGATAAGAGTGTGCTCCTCTCCTAGTAGCCTTTGCTCTTTAGGTGTCTGACACAGAAGTAAAGAAAGTATATTTGTAGGAAGTTAATATCATCCTGGGTCTAAAATTATTACTACAAAAAAGTTTTATATTTTATATATAGAACATACTCATTGAAAACCAGGCACACAAGATTTAAAATATCATGCCTGAGAAACAGAAACAACAGATAGTACAAGCGGATTCAGAAACACACAAGATTTTGGAATGATCAGGTATTGACCCAATATGTTAAAAACAAAGCAAAAACAAACCAATAAATAAACAGAAAAAAAAAAAACAAGCTTGTAAATATCTCTGGGAAAAAGTAATTTTAACGTCACTTAGATCTGAAAAAGAACTAAAGAGAATTTCTACTACTAAAAAATCCAATAAAGAAAACAAATCCTGAGTTTGATAACAGATTTGACACAATTGAGCAGAGAAAGAGTATTAAAGTTGACCCTCGAACAACATGAGTTTGAAATGTATAGATCCACTTATACTTGTATTTTTTTCAGTAAATACCTTTTTCAACCAATGGCTGCAGGAGTCTAAAAAAGTAGAGGGCCAACTGTATGTATTGATCTACGCCACCTTATATAGAGAATTTGAGCATCTGTGGATTTTGGTATCCACGTCGAGTCCTGGAACTAATCTCTTGTATATAATGAGGGACAACTAAGTCTTTGAAAAGTCAAAAGTTATATGTGAATTTCAACTACAGGGGGTCAGCACATTAAACTCCCACCTTGTTCAAGGGTCAACTATACTTTGAAGTCAGAATAAATTTTCCAAAATTTTGCCTGTAGTGATAAAAAAAATAGCAACTATAGAGAAGGATAAAATATATGGAGTAGAATTATCTAATATATATTTAATACAAGTTTCAGTAGGAGAATAGAGAATAGAAGAAATGCATGAGATTGTTTTTGGAAGGATGGAAAATACCAATCAGAAAATTCTACAATATCAAAAAAAATCTTGAACAGAATAAATAGAAAGAAATCCCTACTAAATACTTCATAGTGAAACTGCAGAAACCAAAATTGCAGGAAATAGTAACGACTGCCATATAAAATAAATGCAAGATCTCTTTTAAAGGAAAGACTATAACTAAGTTCTCCAAAACAAAATTGTGTGTCTAAGATAATGGAACCACCACAAAAAACTAACTACATTCTGTTATTCTATAATCCACATGCAAGAAATAAAAGACACTGACAGAAAATCACAGTCAATTCTGTGTCAACAAATTTTATAATTGTGATGAACTTGGGAAATTTCTAGGAAAAATATAAATTCTAAACCTAAATCAATAATAATTACTAACATGTACCTTTTTATCATTTTTTATATTGCTTTTTTATTTGAGATTACTTTTCCTCTAAGAAATGTGCTATACTAGACTTTTTAGTAGTCCCTTTAGTAAAAGAATTCTAATGACAAAGTGTTTCAAATTCGATCCAAACATATTTATATTAAATCCTATATTTTGAAGGATAATATTGAATGTAGCATTCTAGGTTGGTGATTATTCTGATTGTTGTTTTTGTTTTGTTATTATATTTAAACAAGTAATGGTAATATCTCCATGTCCTATTTTTGTTGTTGATTTATCATCAGTTTTATTGTTGAATTTTTGGAATAAACATATGTTTTAATTAAAGACTCTTTTCTAATTACCCGTATTTACTGTAAATATTTACTGAAGTATACCAGGGTGATAGATTTGATTATTTCCAGTTATTTATACTCGTCCTTTAATAAAATCAAATATTCATGTTCTATAACCTTTTTTAGGATTTTCAGTACCTCCGACATGACTTTGATCCCAAAGACAATGACTGGAATGACCTTTTCCACTGCACGATAGGTGTGCTTTACCATATGACTTGCTCTATTCTACTAAATGTGGGCAGCCACTAAGTGTGCCAGGACTTAGCCAAGACAACAATATGTCTTTTAAATATATTATGAGAAGACAAGAAAACACACACTTATTCTTTTTCCATATAAATAACAGATAAAGATATTGATATAGACATATAGATATATAACATATATAATACTTATATTATATATACTGGATATATAGATATATCTAGTTATGTGCTGAATTATGATGTTTTGGTCAATGATGGATGGCAAAAAGAACTGTGGTTCCATAAGATTATAAAGGAGCTGAAAAATTCCTACCGCCCAGTGAGGTCATAATGTAGTGCAACACATTTCTCACAAGGATATGCTGACAGAGGGATGGTTCACATCCAGGATGTAACAGAAATTTCATTATGCTACTCAGAACAGCTGGCAAATTAAAACTTCAGAATATTTATTCCTGAACTTTCAATTTAATATTTTCAGACTGTGGTTTACCAAGAGTAACTGAAACTGTGGAAGGCAAAACTGTGAGAACTACTCTCTCTTATAAGAAAGATATGGACCACTTCTACAAGCTCTTAGGATTCAGGAGGTCTGAAGAGTCAACATCCTCAGTAGTGTCTGTCCAGGTTTCCCCTCACTTTTGTTCAGAATCCCAGTTTTCCTAACAAGGGTCCTGACTTTGTCACATTAATCCTGCCTTGCCTAAGCATATAAACATCATGGAAGCACTGCAACTCCAGCGACCAAATCCCATATGCTACAGAGCAGTTTCCAGTACTTAATTACAGGCAACAAGGAACTTTTTGGAAGCTACTGAAGATACACTCTGACTCTTATAATTAGCCTTTGTGTGCTCCTAAATAACCCTTAGTTTCCCATTATTGCTCTGCAATGGATCAATTTCAACTTAGCAATAACCATCCAATTCTGCTGTCATTGTAAGATTGCTTCCTCAACCCCAACTCTTTTGCATCATCACATCTGTAAAGGTGTTCTCTCTTATCAGTTGTTTTCTAAATCTACAGCAGTTAAATAAGCAACTGGGCTGTGCTCCACATACCTCTAATACGGTATTCTTCATGGCAGTGAGTGAGTCAGTCCTGATGCCCCAGTTTACCCCTAATTTGTTAGACCACTCCTGGTACAGCACTTTTAGGTTCCTTGATAAGCAGTCAATAAGATGAATTGAGTTTTGCACAAGGTTTTTTAGTCAAATTCCTATAAAAGAAAAATTGAAGAAGTGCAGCAGAAGTAAGAATTTGGATCATTCAGAACACATGTAGGTGTGGCATTAGTGAAAGTAAATGTGGAAAGAAGGAGAATTGTGTAAGAAGTGTCTCATACTGAGGTGCAGACTTCAATTTGTTTTGGCCAGGCTGATAAGAAGTACTTAAGGCAAAAATACCCACTGGAACAATTCCACATTTCACAGGAACAGGCCTCCTTTGGTATCTCCCCCATGCTCAAACATTGGCCAGGGGGAAAATGGCATCTTTGTGGTGCAGTTAAGTATCTAGTGGGGGGGCAACAGAAGCTAACAGTCAACTATTTTCTTAATAGCAGTAGACTAGAAAGGCACATTTTCATGCTCACCACAACTGGACATTGCAATACGTTAACATAATCTAGTGATTCTGTGTTCTGTTATGTTCTTTTCTCTATTGTTGATTTTTATGTCTACTAGGTAATTAAATTCCTTTGATTCAAATTGCAAACTGTGCTCCACATACCTCTATACAGTGTGCATCAATTGACATTCCTGATCAGTTCTTTCAGCTTCTGGAGGCTGATATTTTGGCCTGGCCCTCTTGTAGATATTATTTATTTCAGCAGTCAGCCAAGGATTTAGGATGAGTTTACTTTCATATTTTATAGTGCAATATTTCTGCAGTTATCTTGCTTCTGATATTCACCACTTCTCTAGTTTCCAGCTTACTTGTCAGCCCAGAGATCTGTGCTCTGACATTATAAGCTCAAGCTGATGGTGCCCAAGATGTGTTCAGGTTGGGCAATTAAATTAATTATTAAAATGATAAATTCACAGAACTTACTGAGTGCATCGTTGTCTTTCAGATATAGACTCCTCACTTTCTGATTCTTTGCGTGCAAAGTTCCCAAGTGTTTCTCCCAAGCATTCATACTTAGCAGTCAGCAGGGATTTGGGGAAAATTAATACTTAGAATTGGGTTTTACCTGTCTTACAGTTCTCTACCTAGCAAAATAATACTCTTCACCCCAACTGTCACTAATTCTCCTGCTTTTTGACAATGCTAAATACTGTTTCTTGTGCATTTGAGTCAGTAAAGTTGCGGTGTTGTGGTGTCAATGCTAAGGAAGTAGGAAAGCACCATCAGAAAAAAAAGAAAAGAAAACAAAACAAAACAAAAACAACAACAACAAAATAATTCTCATTTCATACTTGTTTTGCAGTTGTATTTTTGCAAGAGTAAATTGTTCTCCGAATACTATATGTGGTCTTTCCAATGCATTTTTTGTTTGTTTTTTTAAATAATTTTTCAAGATTTTCTTCTGAGAGATTTCACCTGATTATGTCCTCAGACACTATGGGTAGCCCAACTGGAAGAAAACACAAATAGTTAACAAACTGTAAATATCTCAAATATATTAATATTAACGAAAAGATAACCAAATAGTTGAGTATAATAGATGAGCAAATATCTCACAGAATAGGAAAACTCAATGAGCACTAGTCTATAAAAATTTAATATCAATGATGAGAAAGTAAAAATAAAATAATTTAAAGTTTTATAACACTCATCATTAAAAAAAACTAAAATGTCTGATAGAGGACAACTGCTGTCAGTCTAATGGGTACGAATGATACAATCTGCTTTAGAAGAGTAATCATCTCTAGTATAATCTAATGTAATAGGAGTAGGAAAATATAAATAGAGGTCTCCTACCACCCTTAAAATTTCTAGTATTAAATTTTGAAAAAAATATGAGGAACAAATATGCAAAACATATTCACTTTTGTTGGATCTTTGTTGTAGTTTTATTTATTGTTTTTATTGTAAAATAAGTTTCATAGTTGATCTAAAAGGTTATTATAACTCCTGGGAAGAGATGGGAAACTGACTCCAGTTGTGATTCTGCAGCACAGAGTTCAGTAAAATACTGAGACCAGACAATTGTAGTTCAGAGAATTTGAGAATGATAAGCAAGTTTATATTTATGTCAGAATACAATACCAAATGGCCATATTGATCATAGTGTAGTTTCAAATTTTTAGTACTCCTTGTTTAAATGAGATAATTTGTCATCTATAAGTGGATTCCATTCAGAAATTATGCACAGACATCTATGGAAATAGTTAAGCTTCCCAATAGTCTAATATGATCCTCACTCACTCAGAGGTTGTATCAGCTCTTAACTCCAAAAAGTTTTTGTTCAATTAAAAGATAGATTTGTATTTCTCTGTAGTGTGCAAATTTAAACATCAATTAGAATATTATTTAATACAGTTTTGGAATGACATTTGAAAATCTGAATAAATGTATGCCATTTAAAATACCCATTTTACTAGTGTGTTAGAATATGTCAAGATAAGAATAGGACGATAATTGGAACTAACTCTAGTTACCGACACTAAGCTCCATCTAATACTTTTTTGGCTGCCCTCATTTCCTGACTTTCTGATTATCATCTTTATGTGGACTTGACCTACCAAATAAATTATTCACTCAATTCCTTGTGTCTGGCTTCATTTCTGGGAGTACCTGAATTGAAACACCACCTTACAGTTTAGTTACTGGTTTCTGGACTCTCTTCTTCCAAGAATTAATCCTGGCCTAACTCTTTTTAGACTCTAACTTCAGGCCAGAGAAAATGATTAGTGATCTTTTATAAGAAAGGTCCAGTACTTATAGGTTCAGTATAAATCTCCCACTTTTAAATCTGATGTTTTTTTGATTTACAGTTTTTCAACATTTTTTAACCATCGGTTTTGACAGAACTAACCTTAAATTGACTTATTTCTTCATGTTTCTCAATGTATTACATTCTTTTTCATTATGAAATCTCCATAAATGATTCCACCCAGATGTCCCCGCTTTTTAAGGAAATCCTAGGAATTATTTCTACTCAATAGGATGTTATAGGCAAATACAAATTAATCAAATCTAGTTAAAAAAAAAACCAAAAACATTGTGGAATATCGCCCTCTGCTTTGGGGCTTCAGAAGAAGTCCCCCTTTCTCTCAGCCTGGTGCAAATACCTAATTCTAATAATAAGTCAGCAGAAATTTAGTTTTCGTGTTTAATATTTAAGTGGATGCCTTTTATCAAAATAATTGTTAATAATTTTGAAATAATACTTGAACACTTCTGCAATATGAAAATTAATTATAAAATTATTACTTATTTGACATCATGCTTTTACTTTTACATATTCTCAAATTATGTTTTTTCTCCTAATAGTTCAGTGATAAAATATCTCATATCACTACTAATAACTACAGGAGTGCTCCCAGTGCAATAGTGTACAAAATCAAAAATGGCATAGTGAGTAAGAGGAAAAAAAGAAGTCAGATGTAACACATTTGGTAATTCCCAAGTCAAATTTAAACATTAAAATAAATTAAGTTGATTATGATAGATTAGCAATATTAAAACAGAGGAAAGTGTTATGGAATGCTGTGAAGTGAATGAATGATCTCAAGGTAATTAATTTAAAATAAGAAAGCAGTGTGTCCATAAAAATGAGATGAGCGATTATCTTACAAAAGAAAAGAGGATATCGAGATGTAGAACTATTATTACATCCTTCTTTAATCATGTACAGTTTAATCATTAAGAAAGTATTATTTTATGGGTTTAATTATCAGTTTTTCTGAAAAATCATTTTGTAATCTTTTATTTAGATAAAATTACAATTTATCAAAAATGTGAGAATAAAAATCTCCTTTATGCCCTTTAACTACATTCACCAATAAATTCCATTTCCCCAGCTACTTGTCTCATCAATTCCCTCAATCTCTTGCTCTCACTATAGCTCTCCATCTCACAGTGGTTGTAATTTAAATTTTCCTAATGATTATTAATTTTGGTCTCTTTTCACGTGCTTATCTCCAATACATATATCTTCCTTGTAAAGTGATTTTTTTCCAGATCTTTTACTTATCATTTATTGGGTTGTTTGGAGTCTTTAATTGAATTTTGAAATGTCTTTATGTATTCTTGATATGTCCTTTATCACACATGTGATATTTCAACATTTTCTCTGTCTCTTTATTCTTCTATCAACGTCTTTGGAAGAGCATGTATATATTTTTTCAATTCCAATGATATATTCTGTTTTGGGTTCAATTTCTTAGAAATTGTTGCCTAACCCAAGGACATAAGAGTTTTTTTCCCATGCATTCTTCTAAAAGTTTTACAAATAGTCCTTGTAAATCTATTTTTTTGCATCATAAATTAGCTTTTATTTATTTTATTTATTTTTATGTAATTCAGTATTTATGAATGAATTATGTATAATTATAATGCCTTTCAGTTTTACATGCACATGTACAATCTGCAATGATTGATAGCTCTATGTGTAGACCTATAGAAAATTCTGTCTTCTTTTTTTTTTTCTTAGCATATATCTTTTTTTAACAATAAAAAATGTAATATCTTACTTTGGATCTTCCATTAGAAGAAATAAATAAGCCCTTTAGAAAAATGTGAACAGAGTCTATACATAAAATTATAGGACTACATTTATGTCAGTTTTGAAATTTTATAATTGTTCTATGGTTTTGTAAGACTTTCCTTGTTTTTAAAATATATTTATTGTAGTATTTACAGAATAACTATATACATATATAAACACATGTGTACACACATCCCGATATTAATAAGAGAAAGAGGAAAAAGAGAACAAATTATAAGTTAATTAAGGAAATATCACATCATTTTGGGAATCTGTTTATAGGTTATTTAGAAATTATTTTTGTAACTTTTTAAAATAGAAATATTCACAATAAAATATTTTGTAATTGAGACTATTTCAGTGCTATAATTTTAAAAGAATGAAATAAATATTTCAAAGTTTCATGCTTTGATAAATTAAAAATAATATACATACAAAACTTCCTCATAAAATTACATAGCAATTCAAGAAACCAAATCGGTATGCTTACAAATGAAAAGTGGCATGTATACCTATATTCAGTGAATTTTGAGCAGTTAAATTGTCTTTATATAACCTTTATATGCTCAATCCCCTAATTAACCATTTCTCTTTTTCTGGTGTTAGCCGATTTTAGATTTATGTATCGTTTGTTGTGCTTTTCCTATACCAAATATTCTCCAACAAATTATTTACAAATGTCAGTGTTCCAATTGGATAGGTGATGTTTTATTTTAAGTCACATTTACTTTTCACTTATTTCCCTCTATTTTTACATTCTTACTGCAGAAATCAGATTAAAGTTTTCAATTAAAAAAAATAAAGAGAGCAAATTATATGATAATTGATTCAACTAGTGAAGTGGTTTGTTGAAAGCACATCATTAGCTATATCAGTTTGAATTAATTCACTGGATATTTTCCTATTTATGTTTTTCTATGCTTATTTACATAGAACACTTAAGTAAAAACAGTAAAAAAAAAAATCTTAGATAGCTATGCATAAAAAAACTTGGAATCCACAATTAACTGAGACCTGATATAGCATGTCCTCAAATAACATTGGTTTGCTCAGTGTCATGTTGTTATAAAGTTGATGAGAAAAAAAATACTGATTCCCAGCTGGGGCCACTGTCTGTATAGAGTTTGTATGTCCTCCTCATGCCTGTGTGGGTTTTCTCTCCCACCCCAAAGATGTGAACATTAGGTACATTGGCATGAGTGTGAGTGTGCATGAATGTACTCTGTGATGAAAGGGCATCCTGTCCAGTGTTTCCACTTTGTGTACTGAGTTGCCCAAACAAGCTCTGGCAATCAGCAACTCTAAACTGGAATAAGTGGGTTGGAAAATAATTATTGTGGTTTATTAATCTTTCTTAATGTATAACTCACATTCATTTCAATATTTAATATTAGAAGTGTTTTGGGTTTTTATTTAGAAGTTTGGTGATGTTTTTGTGACCAGAAATATGGGATAGGCACATCAATTAACATATTGTAAAATTCATTTTGTTATACTTGTTTTGTTTAAAGTCACAGTTTCCAAAAACCTATCAAGGATAAATGAGGAATTACAGTACTTGATTCATACCCCAACCCATGACAATATTTGATATAGGAAAAAGGAATGATTTTGTTGTAAAAGAAAAAAGAATATTACTATAATTTTTACTGACTTATTTTGTAAGAGATTAGTATAAATTGCTGCATTTTCCCCGATAGATCCACCTATCTTTAAAAGCCCTAACATTACACCAAGAAGTATTCTTAGAAGCAATTAGCCAATGATATCATCACACTCAGGAAAGACTTCTTTCTTGGGAATTTTATTTTACTGTTGCTTCTATAATTCTCGAATGTAATTAAAATTGTGATTTTCTTTTTTTGTAAATTACCTGATATTTCTGTGTGGCAAAGGAATCCTTGCCTTGCTTCTGCCTATTACATCTTTTCCAGAGATGGAGTCCAATTACATTTAATGAATAAATGAGATGAAATCTATCATTGTTTTTCTTTTCCATTTGACTTCCTTGTTCTTTATTTATCCTTCTACTCTAGTTTTTTGTTGAATTTTATCCAGACCCACCATTTGCTTGATACTTATGTTTTTCTTTGCAAATATTTTAGTATTTGATCTAAAAATTACTTGCTGTATTTGAATAAAAAGCAAATATACATTTCTTAGGAATACAAAGACCTTAGAACACTTCAACTACATATAACACCCTCTGACTTATACGTTATTTTTATGTATGTTTTTAATTATTTTTACATGTTAAATTCACCAGACATTATTGCTACTTTACTATAGTCAATATTCATTTACATTTACTGAAATACATGGCTCACTTTGCTCCAGAAGAATTATCTATATCTGCATTTTACTTTCATCACATCTTATCGCTTCTTGATCCAAACTGTTATTCCTGTTATCACACATAATCATGGACTCAGACAGAATGCTTATATCCAAATTCCAACTATTTACTAACCATTTTACCTTACATAACATGCTTAAAGTTTCTATACCATAATTTTGTCATCTGTGTAGTGTTATAATAGTGTGTACCTCATATCTTGTTCTAAAAATTAAATGACAATATATTTAATGTGCTTAGAACAGCAACTACACATATGAAGTATTATGCCTGTATTAACTATTTTTATCACTTCCAATGAAATAGTTCCTATAAGAACAATAATACTAAACAAGAAATTCATTTATCAATCTTTACCTTCTTGGCAACATTTATCATTTTTCTTTTATGTTTTCATGATCTATTTTATCTTCTTTAGTTGCTACTTCCATCTTTCCTTTATAAATTTTTTTTTTCCTCTAACACCGATTGAATCCCTGAAGTTTCTGTCTTTGTCTCTTTTCTCAATATATTAGCTAAAAAATATTTGCCCAAGCAATCATAAAAATGCCCATGTTTACTGTCTGAAAATAATTTACTAGTTTATCCAGATTTCCCAGATATCTCACCTCTATTATATATATATATATATATATATATATATATATATATATATAATCTCCAAGAATTCTATTCTCACACAAATAAACCATGATTAACAATCCAATTATGTGATATTAATAACTTGATGACATCTTTAACTTAGCTTCACTGTCTATATCTTACTTATCACTACATCATCTCAATAGAAACTTCTAAATATGTTACAAATAAATGTAGATTTCTCTGGATCCCTGAACACTTCTCTATCCAAATAGAAATGGATATTCCCCATACCAGTCTATAAGGATAGCCACTAGATATTATTTATTGTCCTTCTTGTACATCCATCTGATGTCTACACGAAGGCAAAAGTCTTTAATTTAGATATCCATACAAGATAACTGTTGTAATAAATATTTTTAATTATTTACTATTGGTCTGTTAATAATAAAAATTAAAAACTTAATATAACTTTATATTCTTGTACCTACCTCTATCCTCTTTACCTTGCAACAAAAATACCTCTTAACTCTCACCATTCCAACTACATTAAACACATAATTGCATTATGGTGCAGTATTCTGTCCTATCACAGAGTCCTTGCACATGTTGCTCTGCCCTGTGTGGAAATCTTTTCTTCTTTTGCCAAGTTTGTGCCTACTGAGCCTTAAGATTCAAATTATTTTATTTCATTAGGAAGGGCTTTCCACACATAGTTGACAAGGTCAAACTATCTTACTCAAAACTTCCTGTCACCATGAATCTCTTCATAGCACTTACTCCAGTTTGAATTGTGAATTTAGTTGAGTGGCTATTTATTTTAATATCTTTCTGTATAATTCATGGATACAAGAATAAACATCTGTTTTTGTCCATCTTTGGGTCTTCATTACTTGATATGATAAAAAGGTTGATGCTGTTCATTAGACACCGAATATCTATTTTTAGGTCAACTTAGAGGTCTAGATTGGGATTCATCAAGTTATAAGTGAAAGAGAAAACAATGGATTGAATTCCATTACTGCTAAGAAGGCAAAAAACATACTGACATTTAATAAAATATTGGAAGATGGACTTACAAAAGATATTTGATAACGTATGATAAAGAAGGAAAAATGTAAAAGACAGAGTGATTATATCATAAAGTAGAGTATTTTTAAGAATCAAAAGATGGTCCTGAGAAATCAAGAGAACAGACATTTTCAGTGGAATTAGCAATATAAAAATGGTTAGATATCTTAATCAAAGTGTTATGCAATGCTATTGTATAAATGACATTATATGAATTTGATTACTAAAGCAGGAGATAGTAAGGGAAGTGTAAAAATTATGTGGGAAGAGAAATCATATAAGAGCTAAATAAAGATGGTAAGTTTACTAGTACTAATTGAAATGTTCTATTTTTACATTAAATTAAATAAAAAAAAAGATAACTAGAGGTGAGGTTGAAGTTAAAGTTAGAAGAGTGAATCAGGAAGCCTAGACTTTGAAGAGAGAAAACACAAACACTGATTCCTTCTTTAACCAAAACAAAAACAACAAAAATTATATGATGGTGGAAAGAAGAAAATTAAGATGGATGTATATGTCAAGAAAAGGAATTGAGGAAGTTTTGCTTAATGCTATTGATATTCTGTAAATTAGCAAGCAAATTTCTCTACTGATAATTAAAATAGAATGAGATGAGAATGAGCTCCCAGGTTTGAGATTTTTAGATTAAGTTAAAAATCTGAATTAGCAGCTGAAGGGGAAAGTGATCAGAAGTTAAATAGTGATGCAAAATCTCAGTTGGATACTGAAGACATCAATTTGTACTGAGATATATAATATACCTTTATCCACTTGATTATCTATTTTTAAATTTATTATTTTTTTGTGTATTTATTGTTGATTTTTACTTTGTTGTAGTTATACTGAGTATTTACAGGAAGAAAAAAGGCCATATTTCAATGAGTCCACAGCCGATGTGTGTTACGGCAGAGAAAATAATCTATAATGGTAAAATGAAGAGAGAATAATAAATCATCGGTGAAAAGAAATTAATAAAAGTAGTTGTATAATTAACCTTAATGTGTAGGCCTAATCTCTCCCACCTCCTTTCCAGCTCAAATTCTTCTTTTTCTCCAGCATACTCATTTGTTCCTCTATATCTGATTTTTCTTTCTTTTTCGCTATACTACTCCTACTAAAAGAGAAAGAGAATGAGATAAAGAGAGAAGAGACAAAGAGAGAGATAGGGAAACAGAGACAGAGAGAAAGTATAGGAGTGAGAGAAGTAAAAAAAAAAAGTTATTTGGAGGAAGTGTACGAGAATTAAAATCAGAAATTTCTACATGTTGAAGAGTTAATTTGTTAAGTAATTAAAAGCAACATCTTAAATTCATGTGCAACTGTGATCATATGACCTAGTATTGAGAAAATATAGAGGTAATAACTAGAGATTGATACACTGAATGAATGTAGAGTTAGAAAACTAAGCCAGGTGTTATGAAAGTTATAGTAAATTAACAAAAGTGATATTTCACCATTATCTAAAATCATAAAATTTTAAGCACTATTGCATATCTTAAGGCTACATCTATGAAAAAGACAAATGGTTATTCAATTATTAGTTTTTATTTCCTCTTTTGAATGGTATCTAATCCGCAACAGGAATTAGCCAAAAACTGTTGTGTTAAAATATTTGGAAGAATTGCAATGATGTGGAATATAATATTTTATTGAGAATAATAGTTTCTGAAAATATTAATACAGATTTTAATAGGAAAGAAAAAAATGAAAGATAAAGCAAATAAGGGAAGGAGAAAGATAAAGAGGGAAAGGAGTTTAAAATCTCAGAAAACTAATAAGAGTAGAATAGAGGAGTAAATAGAGGAGTAAATAATTACAATTGAAATATATAAAACATCAGTTTTACATCTAGTTAACTTATAAATGAGTTATAAATGAGGTGTTGTAGAGTCATTGGAAGGGAGAAATTAAGAGTACAATACATATTTCTTCTGTCAGTTACCTTCATGTTTAGCTCTTTATCTGTTTAAACACCCATCCAAAGTTATTCTATTGACCAGTTCATTTTAAGTGTAAATGAAATTCTGGTATATTCCACTCTACCAGTTTTTTCCATATCTACTTGTGAGTCTTAGCTACTCTTCTGCAGTAGGTACCTTTATGAGCTACATGATCATTGGAGAGAATTAATAATCAAAAGTTTGCCTCTTATCAGTATGATAAACGGTTATTCAGCATTGTTTTTGCCAAAGAAGTTAATACCGTTGATTTGATTGACATTTCTTTTAAAATCGCAACTGTCCTATTGGTTGGTGTTTAGTTTGTTTTGTTAGATTTGCTGTTGTTTTTGTTGTTTTTGTTGTTGTTTATGGTAGTAAAGGTTGATTAGTTGGTTGGTTTTGCTTATACAGACCAAAATTAAGCAAAGTTAAAAAAACAAACAAACAAACAAAAAACCTCTGTTTACATCTCTCTGGGATCTTGCTCAACAGTCAAATGTTTCAGTAACTTGGAAGAACATTTTGTTTCATACAACCTAGTCTACCCTAGATAGAAGTGAAATTTATCTTTATAATGATAAAAGAGAAAAAATCACTCTTTCTAAAATTGTCTTAATATAGCAGAGATGAGTATTTAAATATATGATAAAATAAAACAAACATCACATGCTGATTTTTTTCACTTGCTCTTGAAGAAAAACTTAATAGCAAATTCATAATATGATATAGAAAAGATATAGTACAGGAACAATACTAACAATAAAACATGCAATATAATGTTAATTGCCATGTCTCTGGGTCTTTACATTTTTGTTATTGCTTAGATCTGGAATGTATGTCTCTTTCAATTCCTTGTACTGTGGATTCCTATATATTTATAATATTATCATTAATGTCCTCATGTTTTGTGTTTCATACAATATCCTCTTCCATGTGTACTTCCTTAGCACATGCCTCTACTATTGCATTTATCAGAGCTATCTCATTGCAGTTCTAGCTTTTTTTCTGCTAGATGATAAATTCCTCTAAAGAAAAAAATTTGTTATGTTCATTCGAATAGCAGATATCCGGTACAATGAAAAATCAGGCACTCAGTATAATCACTGATTCCTAACACACAGTCCATAAACAATAGTCAAAAAGTCTGAGAATAATGAGCTGATAATCACAGATGGAAAAATAATTACACTTTATTTCTACTAAAGTATAAGTGAAATTTAGTGTTTTCTTCAGCTGTAAATAGAGGCAACACACCATATTAGTATGAGTAGTATCTACGACTTATCATTGAAAATGAAAGATAGTAATTTCACATTAAATTAGTTTTTCTACAGATCTTGAAATATGATTTAATGTTCCTATTTTGCAATGGTGGTAATTGTTAATGGCATTAGATCTTTTTATTTACTATGTTAATAAAGAAGTGATAAATAAATAGATAGATGATAGATCAATTGATCAATAGAGAGACAGATGACTATTTCTATGTAATGTTTGTAAGTCTATCTAATTCATCTTAGATGTAGTCATCCCTTGGCATCTGCTGATACTGGTTCCAGGACTCCTGTGAACACCAAATCCGTGGATGCTCAAGTCCCTTATGCAAAATGGTATAGTATTTGCATATAAGCTATGTGTTTCCTCTCATATAAACTCACCTCTATATTACTTATAATATCTAATATAATGTAAATGCTATTTAAATGGTTGTTATACTGTATTGTGTAGGGAATAATGACAAGGGAAAAACGTGTGTACAAGTTCCGTACAGACCCAACCATTATAAGCCTAACTACATAGTAGTCAGCAGCAACAATGTAGCATTTTATTTTTAAGAATATTTTCCATCCAGTTGGTTGACTCTGTGAGTGCAGAACTCACACATACTAAAGGCCAACTGCATTTAAAAATATTCTTCTGAGAAGATGGTCCATAGACTTCGCAAGAATGAGAAAAGAGTCCATGGCAAAAAGTGTTAAAGTACTCCTGAGAAACATTTGTGTAAATAAAGAATATCAGAAATAATTTATTAGTGTTGTAAAATAATTTGCTTTATTTTATACTAAAAATTAAAATTTGAGTGTTATCAGCTTTTACAATTTATTTTAGTATAGCTAAGTTATTTTAGAAAAATAAAAATTGACATTAGTATCCCAATATTTAGTACTTTCAAAACAGAAAATTTAGGCAACAGCATTTTTTTAAGCATGATATGATTATACAGTCAGAATGACAACTTTAAGCAGATAAAGTCCCAGAACATTTCATGTGTTCAATTTTTAATATTTGTTTACCTAATGTCCGAGAAAGATTAACCCAGTAGTGAACACTTTTAACAAATGCTATTTTTGAAAGTAGAAATTTAAAAGCCACATACCAACAGCTTATATTCACTCTCTCTCTTTCCTTTCTCCCTTTCTCCTTCAGAGATTTAAAAATAAAAATGTTGGCTGAATATTCCTCAGATCTTATGGACTTAATTCAGGAAAATATTTAACTGCACTAGCACTTAATAATAAGAAATCACATCCAACTAAAATGAACTGAAAAAAATTGATTTAATAATAACATAAAGACAAATCTATTTTCTTAACCCATTTATATTTTTCAATTAGAACATAACAATGCAAATCCAAAAACTCACATAAAAAATGTCATTACTAACATGTAAAGTTAAAATTGCTCTTATTACTTTTTAGATGGAAATATAAATGCCTCCCCAGTTCAACCACAATAATTGTCAAAATTTCAAGATCCCACATCGAATGTGAATAAAATTGTGCCTTAAAAATAACACATTGAATTACATATATTTTAGTCCAATCGTATTAAGTTTTCAAATTAAATCACACAGAAAGTGTAATTTGAAAATGACTGAGTGAAATCTTACTTTATAAAGCACCTTTCTTTCAACTTTAATTTACCAAAAGGGAGAAATAAGACAGGAAAGAAAGAAATAGAAAAAAAGAAGGAAGAAACACAAAGAAGGAAGGAGAAATGGAAGAAGGGAAAATATAAGGAGAAAGGGAATAAAGGAACAAGACAAGGACTTAATAAAAGACAAAAGAAAAAGTGAAAATCAAAAGTAAAAATGAAAAATATATATAAATAATTTCTTAATTTTTGACAGTATATTGTAATTTTATTTAAATTTCACTGTTCAAAAGCCTTTATCCATCCAAGTCCTTTACTGTTAAGACCTACTCTACTGTAGAACAGAGCCTTTTCCAAGAATCAATTTTTATTTAATAGTGGGTTAATAAAGAACTTATTAGCATTTTCTGTTCCTTGGAGGTATTCTGAAGAACTGAGATAGCAATGGTCTTGACAGATGTCTTAAAATGTAGAAAAATTTTCCTAAGTCAAAAAAGACAAGGAATCAGATTCATGTACAGAAAATATTTCCCAAAGACATTACAATTCCAGTGCATACTATGCCTGTACGTAAAGCCAAAGGCTGAATTGTTGCATATGAAGTCTCTTTTTTCTATTATAACATCTTATCTACAAATTGGATATGGTCATGTGTCACATAAATTTTTGAATAAGAAGCTAGAATGTCAATTTTATCAATGTTTCATCTGATTATAATGCAGAATAGCTTTAAGCAAAGGCCTTTGGAGGCCCTGCTTTCACTAATATAGATATGGATAAATTATAAGCTTGCTTGCTACAGAACTCATAAGTTATACAGTAGTCACTTCTATAACAGAAGCAGTAGAATAGAAATGAGAATTCACAACTTGAGCATATTTTTATTTTAACAATTAACCATATTTTAACAATTTGGTTACTACTTTATAATAGATCATCATATTAATCATCACAGAAATCTGAATTCCACAATCATGCAAATTATCTGAAATATTGAATAATTATATTTATTATAACCATGTTACACCTAAATCTAAATTATATAAAATAACAATGTCAATAATAAATACTTTTAATGAAAATTTTAACATAATTCTTCTTTTTAATTGTCAGCAGTATAATACAATGGCAACTTTTATAAATAAAAATATTTCCAATTCATATATATTGCCATTTACTCTTTTGAATTATGTTTATATATTCATTATCATTATATACACATTATTATTTTTTAACATGTGAACATCGTAAACATTACAAATTTAAGTACCTAGGAGAAATATTCTTTTTAAAGTATCAATTTAAGAAAAAAATCAGTTGTCTCTATATACATCATTTGTTTAGCATTCTCAAAATATCAAAAAAACTTCAATTCAATGGATTTCATGAAATTTTCAGTTAATATGAAAAATTACCAGTAGTTAACAGATGAATACTATTCTTGATTTTATTCTTAGACATTTTTAGGCATAGTGGGATCAATCAATTGCAGCAGTTGTGTTCATTCATCTTTGTCCTGCCATTCATCCTACGGTAGCATAAAGCACACTGTGTAATTGAATTTGGTTGAAATCTAATATAAAAGCAAAGTATGACACAATAGCTATAATCATTTTGATTCAAAAATTCGAGCACAGATTTTTGTTTGCTGCTTTCAGTGACAGACGTAGGATACTTTATTCTACAATAATACCATAAATGACAGCTCTGGGGGAAAAAAAGACCACAACATGTTTTAGTGTTCATGGATTCTCTGTTGAAAAATTATGGATGTTTAGAGGAAACACAGTACCAGTACAATACAATGTCTATGGAAAATATGGAAATAAAGCTTAAGGTTTAGAATACTTTTCCAGGTTACACGGTAAGATGATGTCTTAAAATTTTCTGTAAGTATTGTTATGTGTTTAGGAAAAGTTATGTGATGTAATAAAGTTCCCTGTTTTAGAGATTTAGAAAATCTGAAAATTATATCCATACCCATATATGTCTAAATCTATAATTATATCCATATTTATACATAATTGTGTTCTGTGACAGAGTTTTATCTCTGGTTGTGTTTTTTAAAGTAATTTTAAAATGTCATTGAAACTAGCCTATATGAAAAGGAATAATCACCTGGAATTATTTTTGCATTTTAAAAAAGTAATGTTCACTCTATTCCATTTCCAGTTCAAATTTAATGTAAATCTTTGGAAGGTTTTTGAGTTTATATAATCCACAATTTACTTAACAAATTGTTCAATCATACTTTCTAGTTTACATTTAATTTTTCATTTTCAATTTTGAATATAATTTTTAATATAATTTTCCCTTAAATAGGTTATTGCACATGTACTGATATCAAAATGCTCAAGACTACCTTCATAGAGAAAAGATGCTCAGAGAAGTTTTTCATTGGCTAGTTTCAATGTAAAACAGTCTGTTTTTATTGGGGTTCTTCTGTGGCCACTACATTTTAAAAATAAAATAAACCTAACATTGAATATTTTTTTCTAGAAGAGTAATTACTGGAATTTTCTATTCATTTTTGTTCTTTATCATGAAAATTTATAAAAATAATTTTCTTATAAATGTTAAAAGTCAAATTAGCCACCAAAATTTATTGAGCACATAGTAAAATTTCCTCAGTCTGTGAAATGATGCAATTTTAAAAGTATCTCTGAATTCTAACATTTTGGGGTCTGTGAATATATAACTATATAATTTAACTCACTGTTTGGTGGTTTCCCTTACTCAAGGTTTTATGCTTGAATTTTTTTTTTTTAATGTCATGATACAATCAATTGAGTAAATCATCTTTATTCATATCAAATAGCATTTTTATTCCAGTCATTTGGTTTTCTGTTGCATATAAATGAAAATTAGTGCTTATAAGAATGTAATTAAATTCTCCTTTCTTCTGGGAAACTCCATTAAATGTAAGTTGTGTCTTCCTTTTTTTCCCTTACCTCCTGTGGGATGAGAAGGATGGTCTGCCTGGGAGTAAAAAAAAAAAAAATGTGAAAGGAAAAATACACCTAGACTTCAGTGCCAGCTCTCCATCTTTTAACAGACTACACTAAAAGAACTGCTTAGATCAAAAAGTTTTGTTTTTCAATATAAGAAACAAAAAAGGTGACATGATTATAGATATTAAGAATTAAAATAACAATAATGGGATATTATTAGAGATATTATGCTAACATACTGGACAATTTAATGTAAGCGGACAAACTAATACAAAGACCAAAGCACACTCAAGAAGAAATGGATAATCAAACTACCTCTACATACATTTAGGAAATTTAATCTGAATTAAAAACATTCTCTTAAAGGAAACCTCAGGACAGATGGCTTGACTAGTGAATTCTATCACACTTTTAAGAAAATGATACCAATTCTTCACAATTTCTTCTAGAAATAAAGCAGAAGAGAATCTCTCATCTTACTTTATAAGTCTTGTATTATCTGGATAACCAAATCAAGAGAGTCAATGTAAGAAAATAAAACCACAGATCATATACAGAGATAAACTTCCTAAAAATTGTAGCAAATTTAATACAGAGAAATATAATTTTTAGCAAACCAAATCTAGGAAAACATAAAAAAGATAATCAATCATTACAAGATGAATTTCATCTCACAGGGATATAAAGTTGCTTTAAAATTTGAAAATCAACCAGTTCAATTCACCACATTAATAAACTACAAAAGTAAAACCCCATGGTAATCTCAATAAGTGTAAAAATGAGAGATTAAATTCAATGCTGATTCTTCATTAAAAACAACAAAAAAGACTAATTGTAAACTCAAAACAGAGAGGAAACAAATAAAGGGAATCACTAAAATTCTGACTAATTTTCTTAACGTTAAAAAACTGAATATTGTCCTTTTAAGATTAATAATAACAGGTCGAATATATGCATCTTTACCACTTCTATTGCTCATTGTACTAAGTGTAATAACCAATTTTATGGAGAAAGAAAAAATAAATTAAATATTAGAGAGGAATAAATAAAATAGACTTTATTTGTAAGTAACTAAAGACTTATAGGAAATAATAATAAGAAAAATAAATTAAATATTAGAGAGGAATAAATAAAATAGACTTTATTTGTAAGTAACTAAAGACTTCTAAGCACTCTACAAAAGAATTACTGAAATTAATGAGTTTATCAAGGTCAAAAGATACAAGATAAACCTAAATTATCAATTATACATACTACATACTATGTCAAACATCAGGCTTTTTTGGTGTAAATTCACAATCTAATTCTAAAATATATATGTACCTGGAAATTCCTTATAATAGCTGAAATAATTCCAAAAAAGAACAAATTTGGACGATTTATACTACTTGATTTCAAGATTTAGTAGTATGAAGTCATAGAAACAAAGACCGTTTTTCTGGTGTCAGAATAGAAATATATATATATATATATATATATATATATATATATATATATTAAAAAATGGAACGGAACAAAGTCCAAAAAAACTTACACAAAGATAAAGGACTGATTTTCAACAAAATTCCAAAGAAATTCTAATTGAAGATGTTTTCAACAAAAGTTGCTGAAACAATTGGGTACCTAATACAAAGACCAAAACAAAAATAAAACCTCAACACTCACACCATATAGAAAGTGTATCAGAATCTTTCATAGAAATATATAACAACAACTAAGAGAACACAACATCTTTAGAAATAAAAACAGAATAAAATTTTTAACCTTGACTTTTGTCAAGATTTCTTAAATAGTATACAAATAAAAAAGAAAGAACAATATAAAAACTAGTTTTCATCTATTGAAATTCATAAAATTTTAACTTTTTGCTCCTCAAAAATACTGTTAAGAAAATGAAATGACAAGCTATATATTTGAAGAAGATATCTACAAAAAATATACCTGCTAAAGGACTTGTATCCAGTATGAATAAAGAGCTTTTAAAACTTAATAAGATTTCCAGTCAATATGGCAAAATAGATAAATGCTGTATTTGCATCTTTTTATAACCACTTCAAAATTACAACCAAATTACAGAACAACCATCATTGAGATTACCTGAAACCTAGCTGAACAGAAATCCTATGACTAAGAATATAAAGAAGCCACGTCAGACTGATAGAAGGGGCAACTATGCTGAAAAGGCTGGTTCTCGTAGACATGTGTGGCGGGTAAAATTTGAGAGAATATCTTGGTTCTGGAGTTCTCTGCTGAGGAACAAGGGATTCAAGCCCCATACCAGACTCTCCAGCCTAGAGTTTTAGGGCCAAGAAGAGAAGTCTCCACAACTTCTGGTTGTGAAAACCATGCAAGATTGTGGCTGAGTGAGACAGAGTCTGCTGGAGTTCTCAGGAATTCCTTTTAAGGGCCCCATGCATATACAGTTACTCACTGATGGAATCACTTGTTCTGAGCTCCAGCACTGGAGCAACAGCTTAAAAGGTGCCAAGAACATATGAGGAGGAATTGAAATGTCTAGTTTCGGGGCAAAGGCTGGAGAAGCAGCTTTTTCCCAGACAGAAGTGCTGGCAGAAACCATTGTTCCTTTGTTGATTCCTCCCCTGACCCAGAGTGCAGATCCAGGTGGCTGCCATATCTGAGTCTCTATTAACTCGGATAACACTAGTTACCCCACCTTGGGATCCAGCCCCACCCAATTTTCAGACCTACCCAAGACACTTCTAGTGGCTTTTCCGACTTGTCTTGGCTCATTTTGACTAAAATCTCTCAAAGGTTCACAAACTCCAAACAAGTACTATGTGGCTTGGCATGCCACTTAACTCTTGCTGAGCAGCCCCAAGCTTGGCACTGATAGCAGCCAGCCTTGCTTTGCAGCTTGGCCTCTCCCAGGCACCTCCAAGCCCAGCACAGGTAGTGGCCATCTGTGTATTGCTTGGTGGTCTGTGCCAGGTGGTCCTAGGCAGGTCACAGGCTGTAGCTAAATTTGGCCTGTGGTAGGGCCCCTCCCAGGAGTCGTAAGAGCGGTCAACTTCTGATCTAGCAAGAGCACTGTCCAGCCACCTCCAAGCTTGACACACACAAAAGGCAGACTGGGCAGGAACTAGAGCCCCCACTAAAGTGATTTCTGTTTGCTAGGGCCAGCCCCTGCATAACAGCTCCTCCATTGTAGTCACAAAAAGTCCTTATAATTGATCAGTCTAATAGTCAGTCCCTCTCAGTGATGTGCAAACAGCAACCAAAGCTCAAATACAACAGAAGGGTGCATGCAAGCTCTACAAAAATACATCTGAAGCACCAGGATTAGGTGACGAGGAAGTCTGTACCACTGGGCTTCACAGGACATCTACTATACAAGGCGACTACACTAAGACCAGGTCGCATAGCAACTCTACCTAACACATAGAAACAACTACAGTGAGGCAGCCAAAATTGGAAGACAAATAAACATGTCCCAGATGAAAGAACAGAACAAAACTCTAAGAAAAGAACTAAATAAAATGGAGACAAGCAATCTACCAGAAGCAGAGTTCAAAATACTATTTATAAGGATGTTCAATGACTTCCGTGAGAATTTCAACAAAAAGATAAAAAAAAAAATAACCATGGATATAGAAAACAAACAAATGAAAAGAACCAGTCATAAATGAAGAATACAACCACTTAAATGAAGAATACACTAGAGGGAATCAACATATTAGGTGAAGCAGAGGATCAAATCAGCAATTTAGAAGGTAAGGTAACAGAAAATACTCAATCAAAACAGAAAATGAAAAAGAATCCAAGAATATGACAATAGTGTAATGGGGTTCCTGGGACAACATCAACAACATTAATAACATTCACATCATAAAGGTACCAGAAAGAGAAAAGAGGGAGCAAAGAACTGAAAATCTGTTTGAAGAAATAATGACAAAAAACTTCCCTAACCTGGTGAAGGAAATAGACATACAAGTCTAGGACACAGAGTCCCAAACAAGATGAACCCAAAGAAGCTCACACTAAGACACATCATAATTAAAATTCCAGAGGTAAAGACAATCTTATAAGCAGCAAGAGAAAAGCAGTTAGTTACCTACAAAGAAGCTTCCATAAGTCAGTGGATTTCCCAGAAAAACCTTTGCAGGTCAGAAGGGATTGGCACAAAACATTTCCCAGAAAAACCTTTGCAGGTCAGAAGGGATTGGCACAAAACATTCAAAGTGATGAAAAGCAAGGACGTATAACCAAGGTTATACTCTATCCATCAAAGCTATCGTTTAGAATCTGAAGACATAAAGAGCTTCCCAGACAAGAAAAAGATTGATGGAGTTCATCATCACCAAACCAATATTACAAGAAATGTTAAAGAAACTTCTATAAGAAGAAAAAAGAAAAAAATTCAAAACCATGAACAATAAAACGGCAATAACTACATATCTATCAACACTTACTTTTAATGCAAATGGATTAAACGTTCCAATCAAAAGCCATGGAGTGGCTGAATGGACAAGAAAAGAAGCCCCTACATATGCTGCCTACAAGAGATTCACTTCAGATCAAAAGACACACATAGACAAAAAGTAAAGAAATAGAAAAATATATTTCATAAAAATAGAATTAAAAAAAAAAGTTTGAGTAGTAATGCTTATACGAGACAAAACAGACTTTAAAACAAAAGCTATAAGATGAGACAAAGAAGGACCCAACAATCCCAGTTCTGGGTATTTATCCAAAGAAACCCAAAACACTAATTAGAGGGGACATATGCACTCATTTGTTCATTGCAGCATTATTTACAATAGTAAAAAAGTGAAGGCAATCTGGGTGTCCATCAATGGATAAAAAAGAGATGGTACATTATATGCAATGGAATATTACTCACCCATAAAAAGAAAGAAATATTGATATCTGCAACAATATGGATGGACCTAGAGGGTATCATGTTGAGTGGAATGTCAGATACAGAAAGACAAATACCATATGATTTCACTTATGTGTGGAATCTAAAGAACAAGACAAACAAATAAAACAGAAACAAATTCATAGATACCAGGAACATTTTGATTGTTGTCAGATGGTAGGGGGATTGTGGGGACAGGTGGAAAATGGGAAGAGATTAAGAAGTACAAATTAGTAGTTATAAAATAGTCATGGGGATGTAAATTATAGCATAAGGAATACAGTCAATAATATTGTAATAACTATGTATGATGTTAGATGTATACTAGATTTATTGGGGTATTCACTTCATAAGTTACATAAATGTTTAATTTCTATGTTGTACACCTGTACATATTGTATGTCAACTGTTATTAAAAATAAATTAAGAAAACTTATTAATAAGACAAATAACCCAATTAAAAATAGACCCAAGCTTTATAACTATTTAACAAGAAAAAGCTATCCCAATGTCAAATATATACATGAAAAAATATTCAATATCATTAAGCAATTTTGAATGTAAATTAAAACCATAATGTGGTACCATTATGTACACAGCAGAATGGGTAAAATTTTAAATATTGAAACTATAAAGTATTTGCAATGATTCAGAACAAATATGTTTACACATTTCAGACAAGAATAAAAAAAAAATGTAAAGCCTCTTTGGAAAACAGTTTAGCAGTTTCTTAGAAAGTTAAGCCTATATATAGGGCATGTCCCATTTCTAGGTATTTACCTAAGAGTAATAAACAAAAATATTTTTATTCAAAAGTAACTGTTTTGAGAAATTTATCCGTAATAGCCACAGTTAGAAACAAAAAAGATACATTAACAAAAGTATTGATAGTAAGTTAAATTTGTATATCTATACAATAATTGATTGATCAACATTAAAAAGAATAAATTACTGTTATACACAGCAATATAAATAGATCTCAAAAGCATTATTTTTAGTGAAAAAAAAAGTCTGATTCAAAAGACTACATACTGCATAATTCCTTTTGCAACAAATTCTATAAAAGGTATAACTATGGTAGCAGAAAGCAATTAATTGGTCCCATTTGCTAGTCCAGGGGCTAGTAAGTAGCAATATTTTGTATTGTGATTATGGTAGAAGTTATTTAACTGTATATATCTGCCAAAACTCTTAGAATTATCACTTAATATTACTGAACATTTTGTATATAAATTGTATCTCATATCACAAGAATACTATTTGAAAACAGAGATTATTGGAATTGAAGAAGAAAGCAAACTTAACTACTTGATTCCTGCAAGAAAAGACCTTTTCTAAAGATAAAATGGATCCTGTGTAGATGATATAAATGTTAACAAAAAGAATGCACCATTATATAAATGTTAAGTAAGGAGTCTTCAAGACATGGGTTATTAAAGAAATCAAGAGCAACATTTAATGATGATAAAAGTTCAGTTCATTAGAAATACATAAACTTCAAATGTAGATTAATACTAGAGCTGAAGAATATATGGAGCAAAACTTGACAGATATAAAGGGGGAAACATCTCATTCCAAAATCACAATTTGAGAGTTTATCATTTCCCCTCAGCAACTGATAGAACAATTAGACAAACATATCCAAATATCTATTTAATTTGAACAATACTACCAATCTCTTGATTTAATTTATAGGACACTAACATTCTTTTCAGGTGCATATAGTATATTCTCCAAGATAGACCATATGCTGAGCCATAAAGCTAGTTTCAATAAATTTGAAATGACCAAAATCATATGGAGTTATCTGACCACAATAGAATTAAATTAAATAACGATAAATATGTAGGAAAACCCTAACATATTTTTTAAAAAAATTAAAATGCAATTCTGAATAATCAATGGCTTAGTAAATAAAATGTTCCATTTCTTAAGCTGTGATTTTATAATGCTTAAATTATGCAATATTTAAATATACTTAGCTGTTATGTGTTTTATAATGAAATATTAAAAAAAGAGTATATTAAATTACTGACTTTCTTATTCCCATATTTAACAGAACAAAACAAAGAATCAAATCCAGACACATTTTATCATCATCAATGTAAGTGCACTAATCTGGTAATACAGTGTTCAAAAAGTTTTGAACAAACAATGAAAACTTTTCTGGCATAGTACAGCAAAATGCTTACCCCCGTTCCTAAGAACAATGTTGAAATATAAGTTTAATAGATAAAAGAGCATTTCAAGGAAATCAAACAGAATCTGAAAGAAAGGAAACTGAAAAAAGAACTGGATTAAGTAAAACTCCTCAATTATACCTCAGTTCAGAAGCTCACATATTACTGCAGCATCTCAAAAACACGAGTAGTCACCAGATAATGACATATTCCAGAGTAATTTCCATCTAGGAAAATAATCGATAGCACTGGTAGCAATGGTGTCATGGAGAAAGGAATGGAAAAACAGAAGAAAGAAGAGGGAAAGAGAGAGAAAGATACATGGCATATTAGTCAAGTTTCTTCAGAGGAACAAGATCAATAGGATGTGTGTACACACACACACACACGTACATACATGAAATATATAATATGCATACTTATATATAAAATACTTATGTATATATGAGTGCATTATCTATATCTATATCTAAATAGATACCTATGAGAGAGAAAGAGGGAGAGAGAAAGAGAAGTTATTTTAAAGAATTGACTCGTGTTTGTAGGAACTGGCAAGTTTGAAATCCATAGGGCATGTGTTAGGCTGAAGACTCAGGGAAGGGTTGATGTTGCAATTTAAAATTTGAAGGCAGTCTGGAGGTAGAATTTCTTCTTCATTTCTTCATTGTTTTCTTTTAAGGCTCTCACTAATTAGATGAGACCCACTCAGACTATAGAGGATGAACTCATTTATTCAAAGTTGGCCGATCGAAATGATATCACATCTAAAAAAATACCTTCCTAGCAACATTTAGACTAGAGTTTGGCCAAAAACTTGGCACCTAACATACCCTCAGTAAGCTGACACATAAAATTGGCCATTTTTCTCTGTTAAGAGAAAAATAAAATCCTACAGAAAAATAGAATAAAATATTCTCTAATTGTTTTGTATAGCAGAATAACTTAATAAAATATGCATATATTAAAATGTTAAATAATGATGAATTTTATGAAATATAATATATTAAAATGGAAAGATTTTATAGCTAAGATTGGATAAAAAAACAGCACTACCCTTTTTATAGTATAAATAACAAGAAAGAGTAAGTTCAGTGCTAGAAATAAATTACAGGCAGGGAAGACAGATTTGAGATAGTCATAGGAATGTAGAGAAAAAATAAATAAAACTTAAATAACAAGAGAAGAAACAAAACCTATGGAGAATTATAAAGACAAAGCAACAATACATATATTTCCTCTTAGAGTAGAGAATATAAACACATAGAACAGAAAATTTACGTTCGGCTAAAATGGAGAAACATTTCTCTCTACTGGAAATTCAAATGAGAGAAGTAAATTTCAGTTCAAATTTATATCTTAATGTAAAAAGAAAAGTAAAAAATGACACTGAAACATATGTTCATTATACTACTAATGGTCAACATGAAGACTTTATTTCTGGCTTCCAAAGAAGAGGAAAAAAAAAAGTAGGCCACCTAAAGTAGAGAGAATCAGACTTTTCTACTGTTGTTCTATAATCACTTTTAAAGCCAGATGAAGTTATAGCAATATCTACAGTCTTAACAGCAAAAGATATTTTATATGCTTGAATTATATTCCTAGCACTGGGCTCATTTCTATAGTTAAGAGCCAACCATATATTGTCGAAAAAATTAAAGACTTTGGTAACTTGAATATACATGAAACTTCCTAGAGATAAAAAAAAAAAATCTAGTATTAAACGTAGCCAAGAAAGTGATCAAAACAAACAAAATAATAATAATTGAGGGGGAGGGTATCAGTTTCTATATTAATATAAAAAAGAGATTACTTTGTTTATAATTATAAAAACAATAAAAAATAAACTACCTTTAAATAGTGATTTAATAACAGATTTTAAAATCAGAATTTATGGGGGAAGAGGTATCTGAGAAAAGAAAATATAATTATCCATTTTCACAGAAGCAAAAATACTTACAAAAATTATAAACACGTTTTTTAGAACTTTAACCCTGAAACGCTTATTTGAGAACTAGTTCTTATGTTGGAGAATATATAGTTGTTAATATCATTTTTTTATTTGTTGTTTTATCTTAATATTTATATATTGCTATTTTAATATAAGCATATTTACTTTAAAATCAATTCATTTTTCCTAAAATAGTAAATATGATATTACAATTCTTATCATATATTCATGAAAGTATTACATAAATATTAAAAAATATCAGCTTGATGATGGCAAAGTAGGAAGTTCTAGAAATCACATCCTCAATGAAAGCAATAATTCAGGTGGCAAGAATTATCCGAGTCAACTATTTTGGAACTCTGGAGTCCATTCAAATACTTGCAGCATGAAAATAGTGACTAAATGAGAGCAGGGGTAGATATATTAATATCAAACAAAACAGACTTTAAGTAAAAAGTTGTTAGAAAAAAAGCATAAAAGAACATTATGTATTAAAAAGTGTCAATTCATCAAGAAGATAAAACACTTATAAGCATATACATACAAAACAACATAGTCCCTAAATATATGAAACAAACATTGACAAATTTGAAGAACTAAACAGTTCAAACATAATAATTGGATAGTTCTTCAATCCCTCATTTTCAATAGTGGATAGAACAACTTGATTTAAAATCAATAAGGAAATAGGGAACTTGAACAACATTATAAACCAATTAGACCCAACAGGGATATACAAAACACTCTATCCAACAACAGAAATACATTTTTTCTTAAGTGCACATGAATCATTCTAGGATCGACCATTTATTAGGTCTTCAAGACAAATGGAGAAAAATTCAACATTCTAAAACTTATGAGATACAGCCAAAGCATCAGAGGGAATTTTATAGCTATAAATGCCTACATTAAAAAAGAAAAAGAGCCTTTATAAGTAATCTAATTTTAAACTTTAATGAACCAGATGATAATGGCAAGAGGATGACAAATTGACGAGATCTTAAAGTCAGACGTTAGTGTATTTAAGAAAATAGAGGAAGCTTTTTGATTAAAGCACATTAAACAAAAAGAAAGGTACAAGTTGAAGTTGGAGAGATATACAAGGCCAAATATATAATGCTTTAATATTGACAATGTTGAAAACTTCCAACCCTTTTGTGTTCCAGGAACCTGCTTTAGCAAAAAAATGCCTTTCCCCATGTGACTCAGTAAGACAGATGATGAGGCCAGGCACAAACCCTCCAAATTCCAATTCTTAGCTTCATAAATAGCTGAACTATTTATATGCACTGATTGATCAGAATAAAATGTCCATTAATCTGATGACAAAATTTTAATTAAGCTTCTTACTTCTCTCAAGTACCTTAACTTTGACACACCTTCAGTATCAATTCCTCCTGAAAATAGGTTGACTCCAGGGTAAAACATTCTCTAATCTACTGTCTGATCATGCCCAATCCAAACATTCATCCTGCTTTCCTAAACCAAGTTCTTTTTAATCTTGTTCACTCCTCCTTATAAAAGAGAAACTCTCTTCTGTCTGACCTCTGAGACATTTGTGGATTTCATATTTAGAGCTTTTCCTCTCTTGCAAAAGTCCATCTTCCTTTATCACATAATTTCTCTCTCATTTCTTAAAATAATTCTTTGAATATAATATCTTCTTATCTAACTCCTGATTTTTTTATTTAACAATATGAGTGATATGAATTTAGGATTTTTTTATTAGGTTCTTGGAAGGCATTGAAATATATAAAACAGGTAACATATGTGCTTCTTTAGGGTTGGATTTATTTCTCTGATTGACCCATGGAGAAAAAGACTGTAGTGAGGCAAGAGTGTCACTTTAGGAGACTATGGAAAGAATGGAGACTGGTGTTTGTGGTTTGGACTGTGGCAGGCACTATAGAGGAGGAAGGCTTTAGGAATAACGTGGAGGCTGTAAAAACAGAACTTTGCTGAAGGATTTAGGGCTCAGTTGTGACAAAAGAAGAATCAAAGTTGATTTCTGGATTCTTGGCAAGGGCAATGGGATGGATAATGATATCGTTTACTGGAGATATGAAAGATGGAAGGAGATTGGTGTTTGTTTCAAGTAGAGATAACAATTGGCTTGTTATATCTTTAAATCATGAGCTCAAAGGAAAAGAGAAATCTAGTCAAGAAACACGAACTATAAAATCCTCAGCATAGACGTTAAAAGCAAACCATAGGTTAAAGGAAATAATAAAAATAAAGAAGAGAAGAGGACTTCTCCCCCAGATCTAACACATTTGATTTTTCTGTGAGCTAAATGAGAAAGAATCAGTGAAGAAGACCGAGCAGCAGCCCACTCTGACACAGGAGAGAAACCAGGTGACCTAATTGCCATGCCACATAAGGGAAAATTTTTGCAATTTACTTCTTTATTTTATTCTTCTTTTACAATATAAAAAAACTCCCAAATTCTGTCCTGATTAATGCTTATTTCACAGATATTTCTCTTTTCTCCCATTATTATTTTTTAATTTCTGATATTGGTCAAGTGCTTTACTGAAATGTGTTCCAAGAATAAGCCCTGCATATATTTTAAAATTTATCTAACTCTCTTTCCTAGCCATTAAATGGCTATATTCTGTATCCTTCTCTACACTGTGAATTTTGAAGTCCTGTTCCCTCAATTAACAGAATATTGCAAATACTTGTGCAAATTATTAAAATGTAGACAGATAAATAAGATGAAAGGGATGATAAGAAACTCAGTTTGTAGCATACTGAGTTAAAGGGAAAGAATATCCTCCTAATTTTTTTTTTTTGAATCAGTCCTTTAAGAAAGTGAAAGGTATAGAAAATTGGAAATAAATAATTCAATTTAAATAAATAATTTATATAACATGAAGATAAAAAAAGTTAAGTTTTGATGTGACATAGGGAGATTTTTCAGGTAGTTTATGTAAATTGCTCTGAAGTCTGATTTATAATGTTGATTTCATTCTCATAGTGTTTGTGGTACAATAGAAGCTATTGAGTTTAAGGAAGTATCAATCAAATTTTAACTGTTCATTATTTATGCTCATATTGTTGTCCAACTTCTCTAAGTTTGTTTAAAATACTCCTTCACTAAACTAATACTTAGATTTGTCAATATAACTTTATTTTATCTGAATAACAACTTGCTAATATGTCTGGATTGTTCTAACAAAACAGAAGAAAAAGTTTTTTCCTTAATTGAAATAAATTTTAGATAAATGGACCCTATTTGTTGAAAACTTTCCTTTTTGTCTAATTTGTTTTTAGGATCCATTCAATAATTTTGTTGAACTGCTCTGACATTTAAAATTTTAAAACATGAATTCTCCGCTTTACTCTGAGGAAATTAAATCAATGGTCCTCTTCATTAAGTGTTAAGAGCATTAAGTATTGACCTATTCAAATCAAGTAATGTAGCATAAATTTGCACGACTTTAATATTGGATTATTTTTTAAATATAATTATGCTTATTTTTGCATTTCAGTTAAAAAGATTAACTTTAAAAATTGAAATTGTTTAATCCTTTTAGCTGTCAATCATATTTTGGTGACAGATTAAACAGTCCGACAAAAGATACTTTACTTATTTTATAAAAGAAGATTTTTTTTTGGCTTTTACTCAATTCTATTGTAATTATCTTCCCTAATTAAAACTTAAAATGGTTAAATGTTTCTGATAATAATGCTACATTAGATAGATAGATAGATCTTAAAAGTCTATCTTGTCAATTAGATCATTTAGATAAATTGGCAGCTATCTGAAAAAAACTAAATTACTGTTTTAAAATTCTGGAAGTCTGACAGCCTTCTCTCATTTCATCCTGTCTCTGTTCCTTTTAGTCAAAACAGACAGTATTTTTTCAGATATAGAATTCTACAAAACTTTCTGATTCTCCTGTGTGTGCAATGGGGTCTTGTTCTTATAGAATTCTACAAAACTTTCTGATTCTCCTGTGTGTGCAATGGGATCTTGTTCTAGTAGATAAGAAGGTTGTCTAGAGATCTTTCCTTATTAAACCCATCTCTATTCCTGGCTTCTGTTGAGATGATTGTGTAGATCCACTAGTCACACACCTAACCTCTTCAGTAAAAGGTTTGTAGCCACACCTTTGGTGCACTCTCCAGAGAGAGCATGCTTTTCTAACAGTGAATTTCCTCGTTTTAGCAACCTTCGCAATTCGAATAGACCAAAACCTTCCTAAATAATCAAATGCTGGTTTCTTTTTGCTTAACAGCTCCTTCCTCAATTTAGCTCTTTCTTATCACATTTTACTAGGAACATCAAGGAGAAACCAGGTCACACCTTTAATACTTTGCTTGAAAACTTCTTAGCTAAATGTACAGATTGATTTCATACAAGCTCTGTTCTCCACATAACCACAGAACACATTTCAGCCAGATTTTCTATCATTATAACAAGGGTTGTCTCTCCTCCCATTTCCAGCAATATGTTCCTGATTTTCTTTTCAGCCCTTTCCAGAAGTGCTTTTAATATTCATATTTCTACCAACATTTTATTCAAGGCAATCTAGGCTTTTGCTCTCATGAGTCTCAAAATTATTTCAGCCTCTATTCATCCAAATTTTTAGTTTTTTGTTGTTGTTGTTGTTGTTACAGTAACACCCTATTTCCAATCGTTAACAACTATATTAGTTCCCTGGTGCTTCCTTAACCATTTACCACAAATTTAGTAGCTTAAAATAAGAGAAATGTATTCCTTTATAGTTCTAGATATCAGAAGTCTGAAATCAAGGTGTCACCAGGTTTCTGCTCCTTCTGGAGGTTCTAAGAGAGAATTCTTCCTTGTGTTTTCCAGTTTCTGGTGGCTACAAATATTTTTTGCCATGTAGCTGCATAACTCCAATTTCTGCCTCCATAGTCGCATTGCTTTTTCTTTTCGTGTGTCTCTATTCCGTGTCTCTTATAAGGATACCTATCGTTTTATTTAGAGATCACTGAGTTAATCCAGAATAATCTCATCTCAAAATTCTTAAATACTCCCTGACCCCTCTCACCCCCAACTATAAGGTCAGGTTCACAAGCTCTGGAACATAAACATATTAGTTTGAGAATTGCCATTCAAACCAATACAAGGACAATAATAGAGTTCTCATCCTAACTCTTAATAGGTATATACCAGTGGGAAAGTTCCTTTACTTCCCCTGCCTCAGTTTTCTCATCTGAAAATATGAAAAATACCACATACCAAATTTAAGGGTCATGTTTAAATTAAAAGGAAAAGCAAATTTTTTATTAAGTTTCCCTTGAGAAGCATGAGGACATTTTTTAAAAAATGTGAACACCAAGTTAATGAAGACATATTGAATTATTTAAACTAGAGCAAGCAGACTTAAAAGGAGCAGCCTGATATCAGAAATGTTCATATACATGCAAAAAAGAATCCTAATGTTAAAATTAAAGTTGTCAAAAATCTTCATGAGTATGTAACATAAATTTAGTAAAATATAAAACACAAATATAAATTATAACTAAGAATATGAAGATCAAAGTTTTGAAATATACGAGATAAAATTATAGCAATGGAGAATGGTTCCTGGTTATTTAATCCAACTCATTCTATAAAGAGGTGAAGGAAGAAATGAGTAGAATAAAGAAATACTTTTTTAAAGATGAGTTGAAAAACATTGTGAATCTGTAGTTTTATGATGGCTATTGATAAATCAGGCAAAACTTTAAAAACATAACATCTATAGTTATATGTTGCTGTTCTTGCCTCTTGTTTATTTTGTATTGTTGTGTAGCACTGTGGGTAATTTATGTGTTAAAATAAATTGGGAAAAGAGGAGAATCGGTAGGTAACCTACAATATACCAAATATAAAATTGGTTTTAGACTACTTACAACACTAAATTTCATAAGACACTGGAACGAAGTTAGAGATTTTGAGAAGAAAAAACAAATCATTGCAACATGATAATATATAAACAAATAAAATCATCTCGAATGTCGCAAGAATAATAGAAAATGTGTATGTGCATCTGCGTTTGTGTGTGTGGGTGTGTGTGTGTGTGGTGTATGTGTGTGTGTGTACTTTCAGAAATAGAAGAGTTCAATAAGTATGCATCTGTAAAATGTTACATAACAAATAAATGTCCAGGTATCAGAGATTAATCAAAACAACAAATTTGATAGTGGACATATTACGGTACTAGGAATGTAGTATATGTAGTATAACCTACATATAGTATATAAATGTAGTATATAATGTAGGAATGTACTATATAAATGTCGCATAACAAACATAAGCCTAAATGACTGTTAATAAAGCTATAAACAATGTTATATATATAATAAATAGTATTAGAAACTATTTTCAATAAATAACAATATAATAGCAGATAATCTCACATCAAAATTCCTATTGGCCAAACAAAAGTAAGATTACTAGATAATTTATAAGTCTGGAAAAATCTATGCTAAAAATAATGATTTTTTTTCATTTTTTCCTTTAAAATATAGATTATCTTTTAATAAACTGCAATGACATTATCAGTCCTAAGACAGTTAACTTTATTATTAGTTTTTCAATGCATAGAGTTATGTCTCTTTAACATCTTTTATTCTAGAGTATTTTTCTTACCCAAATTTTTAATTTATTTTCTTGATCTGACTTTTCAAATAATTCAAATCAGATTCTTGTAGAATGTTTCATTATGAGTTTTATCAGATTGCTCCCCCCAAAGAAATCAAATTAAAACAAAAATAAAACTGCAATAAATTATAAAAAAAAACATAAAATTCCATTAAAGCAAATTTCTTGAATATCATACTGTGTTTTAATTATTCTTTAAATCACAGAAACATAAATTTGGTGAATATTTGTGTGGTGATACATAATTAATAAATATTTATACATGTTTAATGTTGACTGGCACATATTTCAAAAGCAGGTAATCATGAATCATAAGTTCCAATCAAAATAATACTTTGTATATATGTAACTTTTTGTTCATTTCAAATATATGAACAATAGGAAAATAGGCAGACAATTAAAATCTGATAGCAACAAACCACTGTCAGTTAAAAACATCAAAATAAATATAAAAGAAGTATAAATGACATAGTATTCAATGACACAGCTGTAAATAAATATCAGAATAAATTTTTTCAAAAGGAACAATCATTAATTTTAGGCAAATGTAAATTAATAAATTAATGTTTTGTTTAAATGATTAATTAAATAGGAAACCAATACGATGCTGTTACTGGTTCAAAAACTATCTGAAAATCTATAATATTTATAGGCAATTTAGCACAGAAATGGTAGGGTAAAACTGTTGTGTAAAATATAAAAGTTCTTATGTTTGATAGGCCTTAACTATTTGACATTATCTGACCTGATAAAAATAATTTCTTTGCATCTCTATTGATTAAATATCTACTGATTAACAAGTAACTTTACTAATCCTAAGACCTTAAAAAATAGAAAGTAAAGACATGGAGTGAGTAGAGTATTCTGGGCAATATTTGGGCGTCTTTTGCTTCTGTATGTTTTTCAAAGGATGTACCACTATCTTTTTAAAAAAATATATAAAATGTGAATAATATTCTGACATATTAAATTGGGAAATGCACAATTCCTAATTATCAGGAATTATCATAACCATATTTCTTACTCTATATAAACCTCAACATATCAAAATGGAAATATATCCATGAAAAAAATTTATAATTCTCATTATTTAATCACTATGCAGATAATTAAAATTAAGTTGAAAGATAAAAGTAATGCAAACAAACAAATTCAGGGGCTGTGAAAATTAAAATTATAAAAGAAATTATTATATAATAGTTGAGTAAAAGAAAAATAAAGCAATAGTTATAAACTATAAGACTATTATTATAGAGAACATGTATAAATTAAGTAATATTGATCTATAATTACTACTTATACATTAATGTATGTATTATAAATTATAATATTAATTTAAGAATATTACTATATAAATTAAGATGAAGATATCTGTTATGACAGATAACCATAATGCCTTTTATGAATTAAATGTTAAGCAATTTTGTCATCCTTTCTACTGGCCTGCTCATCTTATTAGTAATGGATTTTTAAAATTATTCTTTTAATAGGATGTTCTGTATGTCATTATTAAAAACACCTGTGGAGTTAGGATTGTTCATAAATTTTCTCAGTAAAAGATATTGCTTCAGTGAGATTAAAAGAGTAATATTTAATATTCAAAACCTACAACTCTGAACAAATTGTGAAATAAGAAAATTATAAATATATAAATTTGAAACAATTATTATGAAAATATATTTTAAATTAAACATATAATGTGAAAGTATGTAAATAGATGAGAAAAGCTAGGAATGATTTTGTACCTGTAGCAATAGTAATGTAGGGTTTCTTTGCAATGTTTACTCAATTAATTTAAAGGTAATTCAAAGCATAGTCTTAGCCTTTTACTTATGCCATATAGATTGTAGTGTGATTTTATTTAAAGTCTAAAGTAGATGATTCAAAATTATTTACATCTGAAAATCTCAAGCATATAAAATACATATTTTTACTATTTTTTCAGGCATTTGTCCTCTTATATCTCTTGATCCTTAATATTTAATGCCTGTTATTGTCATATCGTGCAGGAAATAAATCCTCTTATTTTTGCTACCTGATTCTGGTATGTTTCAAAAAATGTTAAAAAAAAAAAACTAAAAGAACTCAGATGAGCTGACAATTTTATATTTCACTCATGACCTCTGAGTTGAAAGATAATAACTTAAAGATAACAGTATGTTCTTTAAGAGCTATTCAACTGTATTATTTTATTAGTGTTAATATTCATTCTTATTTATTGTAATTAGATCATGAAAATCACCTTGAACTTAGAGTCAGATGATATGAATTTGATTCTCTCATCTGTCCTAATTGGAAACTGGGCAAGCTAAGTTTACCCTTGAGATTTATGCTTCTCTTTCATAATAAAAGACAACCCTTACAAACTATTTTGAGGACTATTATACAAAATTAGATGTAGTATAATTGGTGCTATACAGATTATTTACTATATTTATTACATACATTATTTACAGCTTATACAGAGAAAAGACAAACTCTAAAGCTTCCTTTCTTTTTTACCCTTGAAAATAAAACTCTACTCATATTTTATTTAACTACCTTTATCATGAGGTCAGTAATAGATTTACTTAATTTGATAGGTATTCAGTAGTCCATACATACAAAGATGCATTAGTGATTAAAATAATCTAATTTACTTCTAAGGATTCAAGTACTCAGATTATCTTTAGCTCTATTCTTTTAAGTTTTCTTTGAAATTCATCTTCCTGGCTTTAAAGAGGAAGAATATTTGTGAAGAACTGTGTATTTTCATTAAAGGTCTATTGTTCTCTTTAATAATATTAAAAGCATAAGACAATTGGAAGAAATTGGAGAAAACGATAGCATTGATGTGAGTGGAGTGATTGATAATTTAGCTGTGCAAATGGAAGTTTTCAATGCCAGTGATATCTAAAAATGCTTTACAATGCTTATTTAAGTGAAAGCTGGTCATGGCATACCTAAGCTAGGTTACATTTTCATCAATTAAGGAATACTGTATATGTTTTTAAGTTATAAACAATCCTTCAGAAATCGTTGTTACACACAATTTAATTTTATGGTAAGTAGATATATACATATTCTGTAAATACATTCACACATACATGCATAGATATAAATGCAATCTGTGTACTTCTTGTGGATGTTGATTTTGAAATATGTTCAGTTCATTTTAATCTTGTGTAGATTTTACATGGAGATTTTATTGCTTTCCTTGTTACTTCTCTCACTATTTTTGGTAACTTCAGTTATCATTGTGCAATTATTTGTGTCCCAAGCAGTGAGAACAGTTTTGCTTCAATATCATCATTATCTGACATTTGAGATTGATGATAATGCTACAAGTAATTTCTTAAATCTGTCATTTTGGGATTCTCAAGATGATTAGGAATTACTCTTCTGTGGCTATTGATTGCAAAGAGCAGCTAACCAAAGCATATAGTACATAGTAGAACAGAGAAGAATGATCAGAGAATAAAAAAAATCATTGTAAAATGTAGTCTTCTTGACTTCGAAAAATGTTTTCTTCCATTTTTTTTATCAACATAGTTTTAGAAATCTTATGTGAAATAGCAAAAGTACACCTGGTATGAAACTAGTATTTTTCTGACAACAAATCTTGATCTTTTCTGGGACTCACAAATTAATTAAACATATATAACTTCTGATTTATACAAAGGTGGGACTTGATTTTTTTTTTAGAGTGATGCTTTTAATTCAAAGTGAGATATGGGTTCGCTAGGTAAGCTAAACCATACAGGAGTCCAAATCAAGAATTTGATGGTTCAATTGGATCTAGAAAGGAGTGTTTGTGTGACCAGTAATCAGGGAGCAAGTGAGAAGATAAAAGAATACAAGCAGTTTCAAGTAAAAAATAGATTAGCCTGAGGGATTCTTGGGAAAAAATGTACTGCATTTGTGAAATTGTGTGTATATATTTTTTAGTTTTCTACCTTTAAACAGCCAGAAAAGAGACGATTAATGTGTTACCATAGCACTCAAACATGCTGTAGTAAAGTACCAGAAAGTTTAAGAAAAGAGATAATAATGAGAAAAATTATTTTTTACTTATGCAATTCATTCCATTGTGTCAAAAATATTCTTTGGAATAGTAGAAAAAGAAAAAAAAATAAATTCACAGAATCTTAGATTGAAAGCATTTATAGAAAGTATATTGTTATCCAAAGAATTAACAACGAATTTACAAGATACAAGGTAGATATAAAAATGTTATTTTTATATATCTTCAAAGAACAATTGATTTTTGAAATTAAAAACAACATCATTTACATGAGCATAAAAAATTAAATGATCTAATATAAATCTAACAACATATGTAAGAAGTCTACATAAAGAAATTTTTTTTAAATGCTGACACAAGAATTCAAAGATCTCAGTAAGTGGTGAGATACTTCATGTTCATAAATAGGACTCAATATTAAGATGTAAGTTCTTCCTGACTTGATCTATAGATTAAATATAATCTCAATCAAAATCTCAGCAAGGTTTTTCATATCAACAAACTGATTTTAAAATTTATATGAAAAAGCAAAAGATTAGTCAAATAGATCAATGGAACAATAGGAAGCCTGGATGTAGATCCACAAATATATAACCAACTGACCTTTGACAAATGAGGAAAGTAATTCAGTAGAGAAATAATAGTCTTTTTAATAACTATGCTGGAATAACTGGAAATTCACATGTAGGAAAATATAAAAATATAAATATAGATTAAGACCTTACACCATTCACAAAAAATAACTAACAATGTACCATACACCTAAATTTAAAATGTAAAACTCTAAAACTAATAGAAGATAATAAAAGAAAAAATGGAGATGACCTTGAGTTTGGTGATGAATCTTTAGATACAACACCAAAAGCAAAATCCATGAAAGGAAAAAAACAAACAAACAAACAAACAAAAAAACCCAGTAAATTCATTAGTTAAAAACTTTTTCTCTGGAAAAAAAGAAAAAAGAAAAACAAACAAACAAACAAAAAAACCCAGTAAATTCATTAGTTAAAAGCTTTTTCTCTGGAAAAAAAGAAAAAAGAAAAACAGTAAGAGAAAGAAAAATACAAACCACACACTGGGAGAAAATATTTGCAAACTACATACTATATAAAGGGCTGGTGCCCAAAGTATATACAAAAACTCTTAAAAATTAACAAATATAAAACAAACAACCCAATTTTAAAATGGGCAAAAATCTGAATAGATACCTCACTGAAGAAGACATGCAAATGTTAAATAATCAGATGAAAAGGTAATCAACATCACATGTCATTAGGGAGTTGCAAAAACAGCAATGAAATATAACTAAATACCTATTGGAATGGCTAAAACCCTAAACCCTGACAGCACCAAATACTGGTAAAAATGTGGATTAACAAGAACACTCATTCATTACTGGTGGGACTGTAAAATGGTACAGCCACTTTGGAAGACAGTTTGACAAGTATGTACATTATTTATAGGATAACAGTATGATTGAGCAATTGTACACTGGGTACTGATGCAAATGAGTTGAAAACTTATATCCATACATATGAATGTTCGTAGAAGCTTTATTCTTAATTGCCAAATTTTGGAATACATCAAGATGTTCTTAGATACAAATATGGATAAGAAAAATATGGCACATTCACACAGTGGACTACTATTCAGCAATAAAAAGAATAATGTTATCAAACCACAAAAAACACATGGAGGAACTTTAAATCTATATTGCTAAATCAATCTGAAAGGCGACTATATAATTTTAGCTATAAGGCATTCTAAAGAAGGCAAAACTATGGAAACAATAAAAAGATCAGTGATTGCCAGGGGTTCAGAAGGTGAGACAATAAAGAGGTGGAGCACATACTAAGTTTGGGTTGTGAAACTACTCCATGGTACTTTAGTGGTGCATATGTGACATCATGCGTTTTCCCAAATCCTTGCAACAATTTAACACAAAGAGCTAATTCTAAGAAAAAGTATACATTTAAATTAATATTAGTGTTTCAATATTGGTTCATCAACTGTAACAAATATGCCATGTTATGCAAGATGTTAATAACAAGAGCAACTCTTCAGGGGGACAGGGAGTACTTGGATTTCTCTGTACTTTCTGAACAATTGTTCTGCAAACTTAAAAAGGACTCTAAAATTAAATTCTATTAAAGTGTATTTCTGGTCTTTTTAAACAACCATATAATTTTGTCTTATTTTTTATCAGATGTTTGTAGCAGATTCAAGTTAAGGAGAAAAAAAGTGCATTTCCATTTGCCTTGGCTTCTAAGTTATTTTATTTTTCTATTTATTTAAATAAGACAGGTTCAGATAATTAACATCTGTGACTTCCAATATATAAAGGGCTGTTCTTAGTTCTATCCAGAGCACTTAGGAACAGTCATTTTAAAGAGGTATATGAGGAATCAACGAGTGATATAGTGGTTTCCTGTGAGTGTCAGGCACAAATGATCATTTCTGAGCATAAAACACTTCCAAAATATTTATTTTTAAAATTTATTGGTAAATAATATATGTTTCAAGGATGCAATTCTATAATACATCATCTACACATCGTATTATGTGTTTACCATTCAAAGTCAAACCTCCTTCCATTACCATATATTTGACCCTCTTTACCCTTTGCTACTTCTACCTCTCCCCCTTTTCCTTCTGGTAACCACTAAACTGTAGTCTGTCTCTATGAATTTTTGTTTGTCTTGTTTATTTGTTGCTTTCAGTTTCATATCCCACATGAGTGAAATCATATGGCTCTCAACTATTTCTGACTTATTTCGCTTAGCATGATTATCTCAAAATCCACTCATGTTGTCACAAATGGCAGTATTTCATCTTTTCTTATGGTTGAATAATATGTCATTGTATATATGTACCACATCTTTATCCAATCATCAAAGGATACTTTGGTTGTTTCCATGTCTTGGACACTGTGAATAATGCTACAATGAATACAGGGGTATCTTTATGAATATATGTTTTCAAATTTTGGGGGTAGATACACAGAAGAGGGATTGCTGAGTCATATGGTAATTCTATACTTAATTCTTTGAGAAATCTCCATACTGTTTTCTGTAGTGGCTGTACCAATTTACATTCTGTTTTGATGTTATCCCATCTCCTACATCTTACTCTAAAATTATGAGAACAATATACTAAACAAAGCAAACATTAAAATTATTATTACACTCACATCAATACCTTATTTTATCTGTCTTCACTTTTCATCTATATCTCTATATCTATATCTCTATATCTATATCTATCACATCTTCTTTATCCAATCACCCATCAAAGGACACTTAGGTTGTTTCCATGTGTTGGTTATTGTGATTAATGCTGAAATGAACATAGGGGTATCTATCTTTACAAAATTTTAGGGTAGATACCCAGAAGAGGAATTCCTGGGTCATATGGTAACTTTATCCTTAACTTTTTGAGGAAACTCAATACTGTTTTCCATAGAGGCTGCACCAATTTACATACCCACCAGCAGTATACAAGGGTTCCCTTTTCTCCACAGCCTCTGCAACATTTGTTATTTCTTGTCTTATTGATGATAGCTATTTTTAACAAGTATGAGGTGGTATCTCATTGTGGTTTTGATTTGCATTTCTTTTCCAGCTAGTGAAGCTGAGTATTTTTTCATATAGTTGATGGCCATATGTATGTCTTCTTGTAAAGTGTCTGCTTAGGTCCTCTGTTCATTTTTTAATTGGATTGTTTTTTGTTGTTTAGATGTACGAGTTCTTTATATATTTTGTACATTAGCCCTAATTTCATGGTTGCCTTTTTCTTTTGTTGGTTCCTTTTGCCCTGCAGAAGCTTTTTTAATTCAATGTAGTCCAATTAATTTTTGTTTTTACTTCGCTTGCCTTTGGGGTCTAATTCACAAAAAAAAACCCTTTGAAACCAAGAGATATATGTTTAGTACTTATGTATTTTATTGTTTCAGGTCTTATATTCAAGTCTGTAATCCATTTTGAGTTATTTTTTTATTTATGGTGCCAGATCACAGTCTAGTTTTATTCTTTTGCATGTGATTTTCCAATTTTCCCAACACCATTTATTGAAGAGGCTTTCCTTTCTCCATTGTACATTTTTGGCTCTTTGTCAAAAATTGGTTGTCCATGTATGTGTGGGTTTATTTCTGGGCTCTCAATTCTGTTCTATTGGTCTGTGTGTCTGTTTCTTCAACTACCATACTGTTTTTTATTATTGTAGCTTTGTAGTATAATTTGAAGTCAGAGAGTATAATACTCCCAGCTTTGTTTTTTTTTTTTTTTTTTTTTGTCAGGATTGCTTTGGCTCTTCAAGGTCTCTTTGCAATTCCATAAAAATTGATGATTTTTTTCATTCTATTTCTTTAAAAATACCATTGACATTTTAATGAGGATTGCATTAAATCTGCATATTGCTTTAGGTAATATGGCCATGTTAACTATGTTGATTCTTCCAAGCCATAAACACAAAACATCTTTCTATTTCTTTGTGTTTTCTTTAATTTCTTTAATTTCATAAAATGAGTTCTGAAGTATTCCTTCTTCAATTTTTTGGAAGAGTTTCAGAAGGCTAGGTATTAATTCTTTTTTTGAAAGTTTGATAGAATTCACTAATGTTGGTCTATTTACGATTTTCCAATTCTTCATGATTCAGTCTAGGAAGATTATATATTTCTAAAAACTTGTCAGTTTCTTTGAGGTTATCAAATTTGGTGGCTTATAGCCTTTCATAGTATTTTTGTATAATCCTTTGTATTTCTATGGTGTTCACTTTCATTTCTGATTCTGAGTCTTTTTTTTTTCCTTAGTGAATTTAGCCAGAGGTTTGTCAATTTTATTTATCTTTTCAAAGAACCAGCTTTGTTTCATTATTTTTTTGTCTCGTCTTTTTGTTCTCTAGGAAAATATATTTTTAATATTTCTGTCTGAAATATGGCAGGAAAAATGACAGAGGAATATACCTTTTGATTCTTGCTTTCCTTTAGGAATTTTATTTTCATTTCATTATTCTCTTCACATACACAAGATAGACAAAGGCCTGCATTCTTTTTTTGTTTTCACTTGCATTTAGTTTTCTTCCTTTCTGAATTTTTAAAAATATCTTTCTGATAAATGTCTTCTCTATGCTGTTGTATTACTGATTTTTTAGTAACTACTTGTTTTTAGGACCTTTATTTCTGGAAAGCTCTGTATAAGTATGTTTGTGAAACATGGCAATGAAATTTTATTTAATTTCTATTATGTCTTTTAATTTTATTATGCATTTACTCAGACTGTAAGATAGAATTTGCAGTACAGTTGGTTTATCACAACTATATTAGATGAAAATTAGGGTTTGATGGCTTCCTATCGTACTGAAGCCTGAAAAAAATATACCTTCACAAATCTCAGATGAACCTGTTTTGTTAGGTATAGGTTGTAAAGCTACATGCCTAAGACAACAGTAGAAATCTTTAAATACCACCTATCAACTTCAAATATTAGAAGATTATTAGAAATAAATGTCATGTGGAACTCTATGTCCTGCTGCTCTGCTGCTTTAGAGGAAACATATCTATTTGGGTCATGCTGTGTAACATATTCATTAAACATTTTTTTTTGTGCTAATGAGAATTTGTACAGCAAAACAAACTGGAAAATCATGTTTTATGAAAACAATAGCAGAAGAAGAGCAGTTACTAAAGCAAAAATTGTTGTCATTAAAAATTTAAAAAAAACAACAACATATATCTGATTGACTACAACCACACTGACTGGTATTATACTTTCTTTAATATTCTGTCTGGAAACAAATAGGTAAAGAAAAATTTATACAACACTATGGGCATTTTATTTTCCTTCAGCCTTTCAGAATGAGATATTACGTTTTTGCATTTTTGTAAAGTTTATTCAGAAAATTACATATACATTATATATAATAAGAACTATTATTATATTAACAAATATATAATGCTAGAAGGATTTTAAATATAACTTTTTATTACTTTGCTTTTGCTCTTTGTTAAAATGTATAAAGAACATTAAAATAGACCCATGAAATTTTAAAATTCTTAAGTTAATTTTGAGTCAAAAAATCTAAATGCTATTTGTTTTTTCTAGCTAGTTATCTTTAAGGAAACATATAGACACATTTAGAAGAATTGTGCATTTGAGTTGTTCACATTATAATAGTGAAAATATCCCCATAAATAATATTTCTCATATACACGTTAGAGAAGTACCTTATGTTTGGAGAACTGAATATTGACAACTGTCTATATCCCAGAGATCTTAAGCAACTGAATATCCTGCTAATAATTTGGATTTTAGCTGGTTATTTTCTCATTGGGTTCACCAAATCTGCTGTCTTTTCTTATACTAGGTCCTTCGATAAATTATAGGGTCTTTTTCACCTCATGACATTACTACTGCAGAATCCATGTCTTCAAATTCCCATTAAAAATAATAACCATGAAAATGTGTGATTTCTACTAATATGGTTACCTTAATTATTCTCTTTTTCTAGTAGACTACCTGATCTACTTTACTTGTTTACAATGTTCAAATATAGTATATTTGAATAATTCCCTTCCCTGCTGTTTTAAAAACAGCATGAGAGTAGTTGATGTCTGATTGATTACCCAAAGTTTAACAGTATTCTAGGACAAGAAAGTATAAATACAGATTGCATCACAATTAAAAAAAAACTTAACTTTGCATTAACTTGTTTGACAGCCCCATCAAACTATAGGCTTAACTCAAATCTTCGAAATTTTTAAGTAAATTACTATAAAACATATTCTTTAAGTATTTACATAAAATATAAAATATTTGTATCTGTGTTAATGTGTGCTCAATTCAGCCAATTAAGTCATTTTTACATTAAACGTATTAGCTTCCCAACTAACTTTGAGCCACATGGGAATTTAATCAGTAAGCTTCATTTATCTCAAATTGATGGGCACCTATTTAACGCTAAGCTGGTGGTGGATGTTCTAGACTGCTTGATGTACCAACAACATAATCTCCTCAAAGGTATTGGTGTCCAGAGTTCCAACTGGGGCTTATAAGTGACTCTGAGAAATAGACAACTTACGATGATAGTGCAGCAAAATTGTTCTCACAGCCTTCAAGAATCTTGTGGGTCTCCTGGCTACTAGGCTCTGCTAGATACAGAGCCTAGTAAGCTGAAGATGTGTTTTAAGCTGTAGATGTGTTTTCTGATTCAATCTAATGAATTAGGCTTCAGGGCACTAAACACATAATTTGTTGACTTTCCATCTAAACTCAAACACATACATGCAAACACACACACACATGCATGCATGAATGTGTATGCAGAGCTGTCCTTTTATTTTATTTTTCTTCTGATAATACTGCATTAGCCTTCCACAGTATCAGAAAGTATTTATATTTACTCATCCATTAAATCAGTTCCCAAGTCATTAACAACAGAAAATTATCTTCTCTATTCCTTGAAGATAAGAGGACTATATTTTGGGAAAATGTATGTGTTCCAACATAGCTACAATAAAGTGGAAATAAAAATGAATAGTTTTAAAAGTATCACAAATAAGAAGTATTGGTTATTGAAGCTTGGTTTAATGAATTATGGGTATTTGGTCAATTTTAATACCATGATTTTTGCAAGATTTAGATGCAATGTATAAATATACGTTAATGTGTAACAAGCTCAATTAAAACTCACTATTAAGAATATGAAATTCTTGAAAATTTGGGGATAAATAAAAATGAATTACTTTTATATGTATATGAATGTGTACAAAACGTTTTTGAGAAGAGTATACAAAAAACATGGAAAGCAGTTAACTTTGGGGAAAATCAGTGGTGATGTTTAGGGTAAGGGAACTCAAAGTTTAACTTTTCATTTTCTATGTGTGGTGTTTTGAATACTGGCCCTCAATAAAAATATGTTCTCAGGAAACTGTGAATGTGACCTTATTTGGGAGGAAAAAAAAGAGAATTTGCAATTGTAATTAAGTTAAAGATCTCGAGATGAGATCATCCTGAATGAAGGGGAGCCCTAAATACAATGAAAAGTGAAGTGTCCTTATAGGATCCAGAAGAAGGATATGTAAAGATGAAGATAGAGACTAGAGTGATATGTCCATTAGTTAAAGAATGCCAAGGACTAATGATAGTCATCAGAAACTAGGAGAGAGGCATAGAATGGATTATTGTCCTTCAGAACCTCAAAAAGTAACCATCCCTGCTAATACCCAGATTTCATATTTCTGTTGTTTTTAAGCCACCAAATTTGTAGTGATTTATTATAGCAACCCTAAGAAACTGTACACTACCTTTCTGTCCAGTTGGAAAATTTTAACTCATAGACATATAGGACTTTTATTTTCATTTTTATATATCTGGTTGACTATATTTATTTTTTATTTGTATTGAACAAATAAAATCTAAAATTGGACAACTGAAAAACCTATGAGGACTGGAGACCTGCAAATGGGTTTGAAATTTAATTTTTATTTTTTAATTATAATTTTTAGTCCTTCTGGTAGTAGTATTTATGTATTTTCTTCTATTAAAAGTTTTCATATTTATAACCTGTTATATATTCTTATCTAAATGAAAGTAAAATTTATTGAGCCTAGCAGAGGCAATTCAAGTATAGTTCGATAATTGATTAAAAAAAAATTATGTTAATGTACACTTCTTGAGTGTGGTTATTTGGAAAAAAAAGTCCCATAACTAGAATGTTTTGAGTCACTTTTCTCTAAAAAGTGTTGTAGTATAGTATAAGAAAATAGAAATAAAATCCCTGAGTCTAGTCCCCAATTCTACTTTTTATTAGCTAGATGAACTAGGACAAGTGACTTGTATCATTAAGTATAGTTTTCTCACCTCAAATCAGAAATAATAATAGTTATGTATTTCATAGAGCCTTTATGAGAATCAAATGCACACACATATATATATGTGCATATATGTGTGTGTGTGTGTGTGTGTGTGTGTGTGTGTGTGTGTGTGTGTATATATATATATATATATATATATATATATATATGCCTGCACACATACATACACATTATATATTATATTTTTTTTTCTGGTACATAGCACTGTAGATTTATTTAATAAGTGTATTTTCTAATTTATAATATAAATTTTTATACAAATGTCTTTGTGAAATTTTAATACATACCATCTAAAAGTTATTAATTGGAAAGAATTAAAATTATACAGATCATTCTTCTCTTTTAATTTTTAATTAAATTTGTTGGGGTAACATTGGTGAATACAATTATATGATTTTCAAGTGTACATTATCATTTGACATCTGTATATTCTATTGTGTGTTTACCATCCAAGTCCAGTTTTCTTCAGCTACCATATATTTGATCCCCTTTACTCACTTCACCTTCCTCCTAAACCCTATATTTGACCCCCTATACCCAGTCTACCTCTCTCCTCCTCCCCCACCCCACTAGTAACCACTAGTCTATAGTCCTCTGGTAATTACTAGCTTGTAGTACATGTCCATGAGTCTCTGTTTATTTGTCCTGCTCATTTGTTGCTTTTAGGTTTATATCTCACATATAAGTGATATCACGTAATTTTCAACTTTTTCTGTCTGGCTTATTCCACTTAGCATGATTATCTCAAGGTCCATCCAGGTTGTCACAAATGACAGTATTTCATCTCTTCTTATGACTAATATTCCATTGTATATATGTATCACAGCTTCTTTCGCCAATCATCTATCATAGGACACTTTGTTTGCTTCCATTTCTTTTCTTCTGCTGTCGTTAGGCTTCATTTGTTCTTCCTCTTCTAGTTTTTTGTGTTTTTTTTTTCTTTTTTTTTAAGCTGAAGTGTAAGGTTGTTTTGGGGGGGTGGGGCTCATTCTTGTTTTTGGAGATAGGCCTGTAAAAATATTAACTTTTCTCTTATGATCACTTTTGCCATGTCCAAAAAGTTTTGATATGTTGTACTATCATTATCATTCATTTCTGTGTATCTCTTGATCTCTGTTTTAATTTCTTCTCTGACCCAGTTATTCTTCAGTAGCATGTTGTTTAATCTCCATGTTTTTGTGGTTCTTCCTGATTTCTTTTTCAAAACATTATAATCAGAGACTATGGTTGGTATGATTTCAATCCTCTTATATTTGTTGAGGCTATCTCTGTTTCCCAGTATGTGGTCAATTCTTGAGAATGTTCCATGTGCACTAAAGGAAGAATGTATAAGCAGCTATTTTAGGATGGAAGGCTCTGTAGATGTCAATTATGTCCACTTGTTCTAATGTGTCATTTAAGGATGTTATTTCCTTACTGACTTTCTGTTTGGATGATCTGTCCATATCTAACAGTGGGGTATTTAGGTCCTCTACTACAATAGTGTTTTTGTCTGTTTGTCCCATTGTTCTGTTAGTAATTATTTTACATATTTTGGGACTCCCTTATTGGAAGCATAGATGTTAATAAGTGTTATGTCTTCTTGGTGCATGATTCCCTTTATCATTATGAAGTGTACTTCAGTGTCTCTTTTTTATTTTTAAGTCTATTTTATCTGATATTAGTACTGCTACCCCTGCTTTTCTCTGAATGCCATTTGCTTGAAATATTTTCCATCTTTTCACTTTGAGTCTATATTTGTCTTTGGAGCTGAGATGTGTCTCCTGAAGGCAGCACTTGGTTGGGTTTTGTTTTTGATCCATTCTGCAACTCTGTGAATTTTTATTGGTGAGTTCAATCTATTTACATTTAGGGTGATTATTGAAATATGAGGTCTTTTTATAGCCATTTTATCTTTTGCTTTTCTGGTAGCTCAGTGTTTCCATTGCTTCCTTGTCCTTGTGCTTCTGTTTTCTTTATTTTGGTTGGCTTTTTGTGGGTTTTGGCTCTGGTCCTTCTTGTTTTATGTTATATACAATGTTTCTGAATCTTTGGTGTGTGGTTACCATTATGAATATACAAAGGATAGTGTATACATATGTATATATGAATACACATATATATGTACACATATATACATATGTATACATATATATATGTACTTGTCCATTTTCTTTTGCATGTGCCTTATATCCACTCTCTATTGTGAATTTGCATCTTCGAATCCCCCCCTTTTTCAGTTATTGTTATCTCATTTTGTCCCTATGTATGCTGAACATTCAACTACTATCTTGTTATAACAATTCTCTTATTATTTAAGCTTATAATGTCCTGTTCTTAGTAAAGGTTGCACTCCTCTGCTTCTATTTGCCTGATAGTCACTTTACTCTTAATTATATATTTTTTTATTTGTTTTGTTATTTTGTTTTAGGTGAGCTGACACCTTTCAGTATTTCTTGTAGTGCAGGGCTCGTAGTGAAGAATTCCCTCAATTTTTATATGTCTGGAAAGGTCTTAATTTCTCCTTCATATCTAAAGGAGAGCTCAGCTGGATACATTATTCCAGGCTGGTAGTTCCTTTCACTTAATAGTTTAAATATTTGATTCCATTCCTTCTGGCTTGTAAGGTTTACGCTGAGAAGTCCGAGTATAATCTAATGGGTTTACCTTTATATGTTACCATCTTCTTTTCCCTGGCTGCCCTGAGAATTCTGTCTTTGTCATTGATTTTTGATAACTTTAATATAATGTGTCTTGGTGAAGGCTTTTCTGGGTTGAGATAATTGGGTGTTCTTTAGACTTCTTGAATTCTAAACTCCAGCTCATTCCTCAGATTTGGGGAATTCTCATCCACTATTTGTCTGAAAATGCTTTCTAGTCTCTACTCCTTTTCCTTGCCTTCAGTAATGCACATTATTCTTATGTTTCCTCTCCTGAGGAAACTATCATCTAGTTCTTGTATTTCTCTTTCATTATTTTTCATTCTTCAGTTTCTCTCTTCTTCTTTCTGATTTATTTCAAGATAGTTTTTTGTCTTTGATATCACTAATCTTTTCTTCCATTGGGTCAACTATTTCCTAAGCTTGCTATTTCATTTTTCAACTCTTGCAGCATATTCTTCAACTGTAGAAGTTCAATTTGGTTCCTTCTGAGGGTTTCAATCTCTTTGCTCTACTCATCTATTGTTTTCTCAATTCTTGAAATTGTTGATTTGAGTTGTTTTGGATCTGAGTTTTTTCAGAAGTACCATCCTGAATTCTCTGTCACTTAGTCGCATATTTCTATGTCTGTAAGCTTCTTTTGTGGAGATTTTTCTTTCTTCCTGAGATGCCTTGTCACCTTAGTTGTTCATGATGTTTAATGGACTATTTCTCTTCCTGGGCATTAATAGAAGAGTATTCTGTTGTTTTTCCAGAAAGAAGATTTATTATATAAACATCTCTCTTTAGCCCACTGCAAAGAAGGTGCTTTTCTTTTGGTTTCCACTAGGTGGCTTCTAAGCCTCTTGGATCCATCCTTTATATAAAATCTCCATAACTCTTTAAATTTTCAAACTTACAAACTTTGTAAGTTTGTCCATATATGTATATATGCTAGGCTTAGCTTTCTGAATTTTCTATTAGAATCTAGAACACACAAGCAAGAATGGTTAAAAAACAATGACATTTAGATGATGTTGACTTCTCTAATAAGAAGATATATTAAGCATTCATATAGGCCAACTTTTGAAGGTGAGCACATTGGAGAGTCCCTATTCTACATATTAAATTACTTTTTAAAGATAATTGCAAACCAGCTTAATACCTTAATACTTAATTCTTATTGTAGTTTTTACACATTCTGGCCTTAAAATGATATTTTTAACAGACATAAACTAGTTAATTATTAAATCATCTTTTTTTGCAGTTAATTACATGAAAACACAAATTTGAATAAATTGTACAAAACATTATATGATGAAGTATACTTATCTACATATATATACATATGTACATGTATACACACATATATACACATTTACCTACATACAGACATATATGATACATACACACAAACATATATATGTGTACATACACCCTCATACACATTCTTACAAATATATAGATATTCAATTACATCTATTGTATGCTCTCTATGTAGAGAAATGCATAAATATTAATATATATTTCATTTCACATATATATTCTAAATCACAAACACCAGGAAATAGCCATCTAGCCATCTCCAAACTTAAGATATAAGAATTAGATTCAAGTTAACTTTCACCTTTTGTTTAGTGAATGAGCACTGAGGTTCTGTTGCTTCACCCGTATTAAGATAGTAATTTAAAATAATGTATAAATCATAAGGCATCTGTGAAAATTAAATACAATGATGAATGGTGTAAGCCTTTACATTAATAATATCCATATATATTAGCTAATATAATTATCATGATGATAATTATTGGTATAATCTAAAGTAAGAAGAATATATCACACTCGATGTCTCTAAAATTATAAAATTTGTATTCTGTTAATAATTTTGATAATTCCTTTTGTACATAGTTTGACATTTATAATCCAAAATTTTTGAGAAAGAGCATCAGCTCCAGCAAACTCCTTCATTAGTACTAAAGATACATATTTTAGAATATCAATATTAAAATATATCAAAGTACCTTATAGCTTTTTAATCTCTCTGAGACATTGTAGGTAACAGTTCTCTTTTTCAAACACATATATTTGAATCAATAATATAAGAAACACATATGCATGAGTGTTTTTTAAAGTTTAATAAATATTTTACTTGTGTGTTTAAATATTAATTGTTAAATAACTAAATATGTCTACAGTAATCTAGATACATACATACATTTTTTCAGTCTATTGCAAAAAGGAAAATTATTATAAATAAATTTACTTATTTATAAACAGAAGCATTTACTCAGGAAATTCATATTGAAAATAAAGTCTTCACTAGTTTACTGATGTGAGTTATCTCATAACATAATTTCTGACCAAGGGATTCACTTTATAATGAAGGAGTTGCCCATAATGGCAAAGGACCCTGGGATCACCATTTTTTCCCCATACTTCACATCACCTAAAGGTTCTTGACCTGACAGAGGACTGGAACGGCCTAGGAAAGGCTTAGTTCTAACCCCTGGAGGGCTGGGGTGCAATTTTCCAGGAGGCAGCATATGCACTGAAGCAAAGGATGATACATTATGTGGAATTAGGATTGACCCCTCTCACCATCATTTTGTGTCCCACTTGCAAAGTTGTGTTTTTCATTCCCACTGGAGGCTATGTAAATTAGATTATTGTTCAATTAATATTCACTCTCTCTGCTTTTCCAATTCACTCATACACACTCCATGGGAAGAGTATACTTTTCTGTTCTATTAATGTTGGACTTGGCAAGGTAATATACTTGGTCCCTTGGAGTGTGTTTCCCCACACTTTGACTTTGGGCTTGAACAACTCGCTTGCTTCCAGTGTTATAGTAGCAGAGATGATGCAAGTGAAGGCTTGATGTGTGGAACTTGCCTTCCTGTGTTTTTGCCATTACCACAAGAAGAACTTGCCCAGGTAGCCTATTGTTTCCAGAAGAAACGGAGACAAATGAAGGAGAACCAATCCAGCCAATCAGCAGATCCACAACTTAAAGCTGAGCTTTCTTAATTGATCTGTGAGAATGACAATAAATGTTTATTTACTGTTGGAGGTTTAAAATAAATAAATAAAATAAACTTCAAATTATCTATTGACTCTTTTCCTAGTTGTTGTAATTGTCAACCTGGGTTCACAAACTCAAATAAAAAATGAAAATTTCTGAACAGCAAAGTCTATTTCTTATTGTTCCATTTTATTTTCTACTACACTCCTTTGAGGACATTAGGTATTTGAAGAGAAAGAATCGTGTAATTATGGATTTCCTATATTTGGAAAAAACGAGTGATGCTAATTAAAAATATTACGATGCTAAATATAAGAGGAGACAGTAAGATGCTGTTTTTTCTGATTTTAAAATGTTTTTTATTGTTGCCATAAAACACCAGTTTTAAAAGTGCCACTATAACTGACCCAATAAATGCTAAATATTCATATTAAAATAAGTGCAGAAGAATTCATGAATTGATAACAATCTACTATGAAGTGTATTCTTCGTGTCTTTTTTTTCACCAAGGAAGAAAACTGAAATAATCAATTTAATCATGCACGCTGATAGTTCCTTCTTTGTTATCCAGAAGAACATTGTTATTTGTGACTTATTCAACCCACTACAAAATGTGCAAGTGAATTCAGCCTTATTTTGAAATGTGAAATAGGGAAGCTTTAAGCTGTCACAGTCCATGACAGGTATTTAAAACTTCTGTTGCTAGTTCTAACTCTGTTCTAAACATATTCAGAAGGCTGACATTTCTGAACAGATTATTTTTTTTATTCTGACTGACAAGAATATTTACTGGTATAATTTATTCTTTATTGAATAAAAATGTAGGCTAAAACCGAAATCACTAATTTTCACAATTAATGTAGTATATTTTCATTTAAATGCCCCCAAAATACTACTTAATGTAATTGGGGTAAACCTAATTCTCAGGTTAATAATTTATAACATTAATTAAGTAGTCCTTTCCCTTACCTCCAGGGAATTGATCTATTGTTAGACCTTGCATAATATTGTTTTATGTAGAAAAAGCATCAATATCTTCTATTTCTTTTTCATCTATGTGGAAAAGAAAAACATCATAACAACTTTGTATACACTATCATTTGGCCAATAAATTAAATTTAAAGTATATGGAGATTAAGAAACTAAATTCCTACAAGAAATGTTTTCTAACAAAAGCTGCAAAAGTAGCTTATTATGTTCAAATTCTTAAGAGGTAAAATTCTCAGAAGTAAAATAGAAAGTCCAATAATTTTAACTCAATTAGTTAATTAGTATTATTGCATAATTTAGGTTATGTCTTTGAAGTCATGGACTAATTACTTAGCCCAGGTTTTATTACACTGTAAATGAATAGCATAAAAACCATAAAATATAGTATTTTACTATATAATTATATGTAATATATACAATTATATAATAAAAAAATAAAACAAGAGCTTTGCTCTTTAAAAATTTTTATATGAACATTTTTATCCAAGTTCTTTGTATTTACATGTAAAATATAAATGTAAATTTTCATAATTGTATTTATTTGTATATCTGACACAATACTGGTGTAATTGAATACCTTTGAATAATGGCAATGATTCAATGCCTTTTCATACATTTGCCAAGACAAAACAGGTTGTTTCTGGCTCTGAAGGTATAAAACAGTCCAGGCTCTTAAAAGAAAGTTATTTTTTTTTTTATCCCAGAAGAATTTATAATGATCTACTCTTTTGTGGAAATATAGCAGAGAATCAAAAATATAGAGAGAATATGTAGAATAATAAAAACAAATGCAGAAAAAAATTGATAATACGAACTATTCTAAAAATACTAAGTATAATAAGCACTTAATATATTGAAGAATTTAAGAAATCAACAGCAGTTATTCTTAAATAGGATACCAGCCAACACAACAGAGCCAGAGGGTAGAAGCCCATGGAGAGGAGAACATATACCATCTTAGAAAGTATTTTTAGGGAGAGCTCCAAAGTATATTTAAGTCAAATCAATTCTTCAACAGAAAGAAAACTCCACGAAAGCTAAAAGCTTTACTGTGTTTCCACAACCATATTCTCAGTACCTAGCCTGCTTGGCATATGGTTAGCTCTTGATAAATATTAAATTAAGGGATAAATGAATAAACTAATTGAATAGAATCCATTCAAAAGTTAAACAAAGAGGTGAAAATACAAATTTCAAAAAGTAGGAGCGATGTCTTAAACTTGTATAGTTAAAATGGATAAATGGTATAAGAATTCAAAATGGTATTTTTTTAAAGTACACGAATCCTAAAGAAATCCCCAAGGTTCCTTGGGAATAACTTTATTCCAGGTCTAGTTGGAAAGGAACAGGGTATTGTGCAAACAACAATGCAAATGAAATAATAAGAGCATTTTAGCAATGTCAAAAATATTGAGGGCCAAATTGAAGAGATTTCAACTGTCCAATACTGAAGTATTTGTGGATGAAATCAAATAATATCTGAAATTTGCTTCTAAATAATCCATTGTGTAGAGAGTGTTGGGTAGGCTTTATAGATGAAACACAATCAATGTTGAGTTATTAAGTGGAATCTAGGCAATGAGTCTTTGATGGTTCATTATACTAGACTCTACATTTTGTATGTGTGAAAATTTCCCTTAAAAAACTGATTAGAGAACTTGAAATGTATTATATCCTGATGTACAGGTAGGTAGACTTTTACAAAGATAAATATATTTTAAAAAATAGGACACTTGTTTTATCAGGAGATAAATTCTGCATTCTTAATTAAGTACTTTAAAAAATTAAATAAATGAAATAGAAAAAATATGTAATAAACAATATTTTTGTTGGGGTTTAAATTCTGCATTCTTAAGTAAATGCTTTAAAAATTAAATAAATGAAATAGAAAAATATATAATAAACATAATATTTCTGTGTTTCTGGAATTCCAATAATCTTTTTCTTATAAAATGATCTCTCTTTCTTAGATACATCTCCTAGCATGCATCTCAAAGTAGGCCAAGCAGACAACTTGTCCAGAAGTGTGCCACAATTTTAGAATAAGATTAAGCCTGAAAAAGCAGTAGGATGTAAGTGTAAAGTTACTGGTGGCCATCATGTCCAGCAAGTGGCAAAACCTAAAAGATGATAAGATGAACTGGGATCAGAAGTCTCTTAAGCATTCGGATTCAGCCATATTTAAATACCTGTACAGAAATAATGTCTCTTATTCTTTTTCAAATCATTTTAAGTTAAAATACTCTCACTTTCAAAACTAAAATATATTAACCAATATTAGGCCAATGATATTAACCAATATTGGCTAATGCCTAATGACAGAATTAGTCAATAATTAAAGTATTTGAGATAGTTCTTGTAAATCAACTAGCATTCATACTATATATATAAAGGGTGAGACAAATGTTCCCTATTAAAACAGACACAAAAAGGTGAAAAAATGTAAGCTAAAACAGAGAATCAGGCCAAAAATGATTGACTTAATAGACTGATAATAATTCCAGTGAGTGCACCAGCAAGCTACCTCAGAGTATGAGATCAAGAAGAATGGTTAGGAATGTATTTAGTTCAATTTATATGCAATTTATATTAAACTTGGAATTACTGAACAAATAAAGATTAAAAATAATAGTCCTGAACACATGGGAGATTCAGGCAGATAGATTAGAACAATGATAAGTAAAATCTAGAAAGAAGATTCCTGACCAGAATTAATACATTTGATAAGCCAGACTGACGAAAATGTCTCTCCATTTCAGTGACAAAGAACAGAGGATTTAATATCAGACTCATAATTTCATATATTTTCCTTTGTAGTTTCAGAGCATATTCAATTTAAATATTAAATAAAAGTTTATATGTCTTCTTTTATGGGCTTAGTCACTCATTTGCTCTTCTTGTTCCTAATGTCCAGTTTAAAAACAAAAAGAATTTTCAATTAATTTTAGACATCAAAATTTATGATTTTGAGGCTTTTATTTGATAATTAAAGAGTCAGAATTTGGATGCCAAGAGAGAAACCCATGTGAATATCTCATATTAGGAGGTGGTGCCTTACTTAAGCTATGAAATATATATATATACACACACATATATTTATACATTATAAATACAGAGTCCACTCCCAATTATACTAGAAGGAAAAGAATATTTTTTTCAAAAAAGAAACATTTTAAAGAATAGATGATTTTATTCCAGTAGCTCTGTGAATATTTTTTTTGTTTTATTCTAATAGCATTCAATATTTGCTCAGAAAAAAAAGAAAAAAAAATGCTTCAAAAGAAATAACGTTTCAAGCATAAAGTTGTCAACAGAAATGCATTTCTACTCCAAGTAAAAATGTATTTGTATTTTACTTAGTTTTATATTCATAGAAATTCTCATTTCCATTTGTATAGATAAGCAAACTTAAATTTCATTCAATTTTTTGCATTTCCCACCTATTTCAATCATAAGTAAGCTAATGTGTTTTTTATTGTTTTCTTCAAAGTTGTTCAAAGTTACCATAGCATATTTTAAAACTTATCTTTCTAACAGTCCCATTTTAATGCATTATTGCTTATGGATATTTCATTTAATATATAATATGGTTTCTTAGTAAAAAAAAAAGGAAAAAAACAAAATCTTGACATAAATATTTTGAAGCACTCTTGAAAGTCTTTTAAATATCCTAAATATCGCTCTGCTGCTTTGCAAAAAGACATACATTTCTCCCTATAAAGGTTTTGTTTAATTTTCAAAAAAGACTCAATTGAACATAAAATATTCCTTGAAAACTTTTAAATTCTTTCTCAGGTTGTAATCAAATTAGATAATTAATTTCTTAACATACAGAGGTAAATGACATTTACAAGACATTTAAGAGATATTGTCTCTTAACAGTGTTTATCATTTTTATTCATCTGACGAATATTAGAGTTGATTAGTACTTAGCCATTGTTTTATGTTCTACGTATACAATAGTGAGAGCGATAGATATAATTTGTCCTCTTCTAAGAGATGGAAAAGAAAGCAGGGTCTGAAAAATAAATGACAAATGTACAAAAATCCTACAAGATTGAAGTGCAGGTGGAAAAAAGTTACCAAAGCTATTACAGAGAATAATGTGAAGGGGGCTTTATTCAAGGTTATCACATCAGGCTTAATTGAGAAGATGATATTTAAGATGAAACTTCCAGGATTATTTAGAGCCATATAAGTGCACTCTGTCAGGAATAAATAGCCTGTCTAATGACCTCAGGCTAGGAAAGGACTTGCTATATTTATTGACTGAGAAAAAGGCCACTGTGACATTGGTATTAGAGAATAAGTATAGAGAATCATGGGATTTGGCTGGCCCATAGGTAGTTCCAACCTAAACAGAACTCTATATGCCAGAATAAGGAGCACAGATTTCTTTCTGAAACATAAATCAGGTGGCTGGGGTAGGGTAGAGGAGTGTCTGCTGATGGTGCTGTTGCACAATGTGATTTACATTGTAACAAGATCACTTGGCTATTTACGAAGAATATATTGGCGTTTAGAATTCCAGTGATTATTCCTTGCATATTTTAGCAATGAAAAAGAAATATCAGAATGTCTTAGAACATTAAGGAGACTCTCTACATAACTGTAATTATATATATATTTCTTTAACGTGGCATCATTAGATTAGATTAGATTAATATTCTGCTATTCAAGCATGCCATTTCCCTGACAAATGTATACTAAGCTAGATAAAAATAGTTTTAAAAATATTGCATTTGAATCTCCATTATGTATGAATTTAGTATTTTGAATACTATAAAGGTATATTTCTAAATTTCTTTAAAATTGTCATAACTGGGGGGCTTGCTACTAGAATTATGAGGTGCTAAAACCATATATATATATATATATATATATAACCATATAATGAACATGTTAACTGCCCACAACAAAGAATATTCCCATATCAAATGTCAATAGCATTGAATCTCGAGAAATACAGGTCTACCAGGACAAGGCAAGTAGCATAAAATAGATTGAGGACAGAAACATATAACATTGTTCCCTCTCTAAATCTACCATTAAAAAAAAAAAATCAAAGATATATTCACGATAAATGGCATCTGAGGTAACTTCAGCAAGATGGTAGAATAAGAGGTTCTCTGCTCTGGTACTACCTATTGAAACACCAATTAATCAACAATCCATAAACAAGAATATCTTTGAGATAATTCAACAGAGGGGACGTTTACAGTTTACACATGGAGCAAAAAGCAAACCAAATCAAACCAAAACCAGAGGAAAAACTGCATTAAAAAAGTATAGAATAGTTTCCTTTTCTCTGCATCACTCCTCCCCCGCGCCGCCACAGCACAGCACTGGAGGTGATTTCTCCAATGGGGGAAAAAAGAGACTCAGGTGAAGGTTTGCGTTCTTAACCCTGTCAGCCACTGTTAAAGAGGCCCACTTCTGTCCCAACTCAGGCAAAACACTGAGGAAACTGGTATGGTTAGAACACCTGGGACAGGTAGGAACGAAGACTAGAGGGAGGGTTTTCAGCAGCCAGTGGACGTAAATCTCAGCAACTGCCTCTCACCTGAATTGAAGCCTCATCAACCCAACCAACTTCAGATCCTTGAGGAGCCTTGCTCCACGACGACGCTTCCCCTTCAAGCCACAGTCAAATACCGAGCAGGAGCGCATCACCAACCTCTATCAGCCGCACGGCTTCCCCAGTCAACTTCATTTAAGCATGCAGTATGGCTGAAGCATCTCTCCAGCACCGAGCCCGCCAGCAGCCTGGAAATTAGCAAGCCTCACCTACGGGTTCCATATGCGGAGCACAGTCAGGAATCTCTCCCCACTGGGCAGCCTCACCAGTAACTTTGCCTAATAGGCGAAGCTTATCAGAAGACTGTCTCCAATGTGGAGCCCAGCTAGTGGCTTCCAGACTATAAAGCTCCACCCACCACCTCCCACTCAAGGAGCCCACCCCCACACGCTGGAACTCTGCCTACCAGCCACGCCCAACCAGGAAGCCTGCCCAGAAAGCCCCCCATCCTGGAGCATGACCAATGAACTGGCAGGATAACAGAGCCCAACCTGCCAGCTTCACGTGACCTCGGTGACCCACCCCTGGCCTTGCGAGACACTCTAAACAATTGCATAGCCCGGACAGTGGACCCTGCCCAACCATGGACCATGCAGACCACCAAAGTGGTCCCTATCCAACTACAGACACTGGCAACAGGTCTGCAATCACGGAGACTTGTCAACTGGTACTGCCCAACCTCCATGCTTTCCGAGTGGAGCCCAGCAGAGGATACTGGTAGGTGGCAATTTTAATAAGCAAGGGAACTTTTGTAGGAAGTGTGTCTTGTGTGCTGCCAGACAAATGAATCTCTGCATCTGCCTGCCAGAATCTTAACAGTTTACATAATATAGGAGACTTAACTGGGTTCTGTCACGTATTCAGTCCAGGCAGTATTAACAGCTGTTTCAAAGCTGCCTCCTTGAAATGGTTCCCATTGCTGGAATGGTGGATGGAAAGTACATTTAAAGAGCAGGAGAAAGGATGAGGAACCTCCCATTGCCAGGATCCACTTGTGGGTCAACCAGTGGTCATGTCCTTTCAGTAACCTCCTCCAACACTCTACCCTTCCAGAGCCTTTTACATTCTTACATACTTTCCACAACGTGCGTCGAGCAGTCAGCAAGGGTTTCATTAGCAAGGATATGGCTTGTTTGGCAGCTCTCTGGCTGCATTAGAGGCAGTTGCCGTGGCAACAATATAGCCACATGCAAAAGAAAAACACAGATTGAGATAATGATTCCCAAATTTAGGAACAATTTTTTCCACCGAAAGACCCATGATCCAAACCACTGATTTATTAAGTCCTTTATAGGGCAAGGGATTGAGATCACTCAGGGGGTTCACTTATACCCTCTTGTGATTAAATAAAGACACTTCGTGTATAAGCACACAACATTATGTGTGAATAATGGCACAGTGCCTCCTTGAAAGGCAATGATAATGTTCAAGGCCATCCTTTGAGGACAGCTTTTACAGACATTTCACTGTTCAGTAAGGACAGGCTTTGCTGGCTGGCTGTCATTTAAACCTTTCTGGATGAATTTAGTAAGGACTTCAACGTGTGCTATAATGTCCTCTAAGGCAACAGAGGGAACAAAGATGGCAACCAAGTGATCATAGCAGTGGAAAACAGAGCAAGACCATTGAAGAGAGGGATGGTCATAATTGTTGATACCCAGAGTAAATCCAGAGTGCAGCAGTCCAACTAATTAGGTGGAAGTCAAGGCTGAAGATCTGTTTCGTATAATCATTGGGTCTTATTTTGGGTTACTCAATAAATACCTGGGTGGCGCAACCAATCAGTGCCAAACCACATGAACCCATCCCAAACTTGAGTATAGCCACCCATGGCTCTGATGGTGGTATTTTAAGACCTTTCTGATCTGCAGTTTGATGAGCTGCCCATGTGCTTTGATTGACAGAAAAAAATGCCAGTGCTCAGATTTATTGATAGTGTGTGCCACAGACCAGATTTCTGCATCAGTGTTGGTAAAATCAGATGAAGTAAGAGTACTAATCATAGCCTTTTCTTCCTAAATGTACTGCATTAGGGCCTTACAACCCCTCCCTGGAGTGGTGACACCCACCATGGCAATCCTGACGAGGTAGAGGACTGCAGGAGCTTTACTTCGTTATGGGTGACACATTTCTACAGTTGGATTGGTTCCTTTGTTAGGCATACCAGCGGGGCCACTCCAGAAAGATATTTCTGGCAGGTGTCCACCCCATGACCGGATATCACAGAGACTACAGAAATCTAAGGTCAGAAAGAAGGATATTAGGAACTTGTGTGAGAAGGTCTTCACCTTCTATAAAAATTACACTTGTCTGAACCTTAAAGTGGCTGGACCTTTAGGAATTTGACCTGACCGTGTTTACCATACATGTTAGCTGGGAGAGATAGCATTGTCAGGCATGAGGAGATGGACTGGGGTGGGATTTGTTAGCCCAGGAACCCCACCTTTTCCCCTCTCTCAATGGTGAAGATGCAGATTGATTTACTATAGATACACATTTTCAAAATTTACAATGTGAAGGAGAATTGAGTAATTTATAGCTACAAAGGATATGGATTCAAGTTTGGAATATATATTTATGTTTTTTGTTGAGATGGAAATTTTAGATTCTATTAGTATGCTAATTTGTATGAGGATAATTTAGTAAAGAGAAATAGAAACAGATAATGTAGCAGAGTAAAGCAATAAGCAATAATTGCAATAATGAAATCCTGAAAAAGAAAATATAGAATCTAGCTAGAGCAAAAATGGCAACCTTGTTTTTATAGAAATTAAAAATTCACACTAACGGTTAAAAAATAGAGAATATGATACCAGGTACAGAAAGGGTCATACATTTGGAGGTAGGTTGAAAAAGTACCTGTTTCTTTTTAGGTCAGAGCAGCATTTATTGAGTAAATATTACTTAAGTATATATTCACTAAATTCCAGCTATCTAGTTATTCTGATAATCACACTGTGTGCCTGAAGAAGTAAACATTCTGTGTACATTAAATTACTCTACTATATGAACATTACTGATGCTAACAGTATGATGTCTATAACTTGTTTCTTTAATATTTAAAACCATCTATAATAGTTCTTGGACAAGTTTATTAATACTTATTGTAACAAGTATCCTCCATGCCAAATTCAGCATCATTAATTTTATATGTGTTGCTTTACTTTGTTATGAATGACACTAAATTTTTTTCACATATAGAAAAATCTGTGGCTAAAAGTACATAATATATATAGTAAGATATAAAATATTATAAGACATATTTATATATAAATGTAATCATGCTATCATCTACTCATTTGATTTAAAAAGCAACTTGAGAAAAAGAAGGGGAAAAGTAAGTAATCTTGAAAGGAATACATAAATAATATTGAATTATACATACAGAATTAATTGCTGAAATAACATTGTTGCAAACAGCATACACTCTCATTTTTAAATCATTATTTAAACAAAAAATAGCTTGAATTTCTTGCTATTTTTTCCTAGCAGTTGATTTTGCACAGCTACATGCCATTAGAGCTTTAATCTGCTAATCAACCAAAATAACTTGACTCAGAAAAACTTGCTTCCAATTATCAACAGTAATAGAATTGTTATTGATTCTAATATGTGACAGTCTCATAGCCATCACCATTTCTAAGAACTACAAAACTATTAAACTCCCAATAAAAGAATTTTCCATGTATGTTTAGAATCATACTCATGTCTATCAAATTGTTAATACTTCTTTTTCTAAAATTCTTCCATTGTTTAATAAAATTGAGTAGTAGATTTTTTTTTACCTTTCTGGACATTGTCAGTTTAAATTAGTATATTAAAAGTATGACATACCACACAGTATATAAATGTTACTGTTTTTTACTGTATTGTTTTAACATATAATGGTGACAATGGCCTTATTTATTCTCAAAGGTAACCTACCAATATGCCTTGAAAAATGAGCTATTATGGTCCTGGACATCAAGACCTTAATCCCTTTATATTTAAGGGAAAGGGAAACAGATTTTATAAATATGTCTATTAATGTCAAAGGTAGGGATGTGTGCGTATGTGTGTGTGTGTGTGTTTGTAATGATGTTCTCCTCTTTCCTAGTTTTCCAACATCATAGTAAGGGATAAAATAAGACATCTGACTTAATCTTTAATGTGGGATGTCTTTGTTTAAAGCAATTCCATAACTCCACCATAAATTCCTCTCTCCTTAGATTCTCAGGATCACAAGCTTTTCTCCCTCCCTATTATGCAATTAGATGTGGTAAAGAACAAGTAGAATTTTGAAAAACTTTCATAGCCAGGACAGAGGAGTCAAGAAAATTATGTGTAAGAGAAGGTTTTTGAACACTATGCATTTGACTCTATAGAAAAGTAAAAAAGATTTTATTGAAAAGTAATTCAGTAAAAACTATCACATAAAAAAAACAGAGAGCTTTTGTGTTCACCTAGTTGGTAGTACAGTTGGTCGTACACAATCATAATGCAGTCAAGCATTTTGTAACATAAAGGTCATTTCCAGCGGAGTTCTGTAGCTGGCTCACACCAGCTCACATGCACATTTCTTCCCAACTTCATGTTCCTTGACATCACATGGTTGGCTTGAAAGTAAGTAAATGTTACAAACCAGAACCTTTTTTCTTGGAAATCCAGTTGACAAGCACCTCATTGGTTTCACTGGTAATAGTGGAATATTTTAATTGCTCCTCAGCAGTGGGTATGAAAGTGAGGTCCCTGGAGCAGCAGCTTGTTTCACTGGGAATTTGTTAAATAAGCATATTCTTGGGTTCCATTCCAGATATATTGAATCAATATCTGGGAAGGGTCCAAATCTGTGTTTTAACAAGCCTTTTAGGTAATTCTACTGCACACTAAGTTTGTAAACCACATCTATAAGGAGACAAAGTATTTGTGCGTGAATGAGTGTAGGGAGTGGGAGGAGAGAGACTGTATTTAATGGAAGAATGATGACAAAATATTTTCTAGGGACAGGGAAGAAATTAACTCGCACAAAATTTCCCAAGAACTTGTAAAATAAATTTGAGGTTTGAAATTATTTTAGAGCATACATATATTTAGGTGACCTTTGCTACTGTCAAAGGCTCATCTCACTAAATTTGGGCCAGTACTTGATTTTAGCTTTGGGCAACTTATTACTGCCACAGGCACTATAGCTATATGAGAGCTACACAAATTTTATTTTTCTAAATGAGGCCTATTCCTTAATGTTTAATTTTCTAGTGAAGGAAAGATGACCTAGAGAAAACTCTTGCCTTGAAGTTAGAAGACAGGGCTTTGAGAAATACATCTTATGAATGTAACAGTGGATAAACTCCTTACTCTCCACAGTCCACAGCTTTCTTATCTGTAAAATATATTATAATTAAGCATCAAAATAAAAATGAAATCATGAACAGTTTGGTGATTTCCTTTCGTTTGGAAGTCAACCATAAAACAAGCTGTGCTGTATTTGTTTTCAAGATACTCTTCAAAAACATAATAAATCAAAGCAAAATATAATAGTCTATAAGAGTACTGTTTAATAAAGAAATATTTATAATTAATCTTAAATAACTTACTGGTCACCAAATAAACTTTTTTCTACCAAAGAAATAAATTCCATTCCTAACTGGTACAATTACTTTTTTTTAAATTTTTCAGTCGTATTTAAAAGTTTTAACCCAATCTATCTTCTCATATGGTAAAAAAACACAAGGAACCTGAATATTCTCATTTAATAATGAGTAACTTAAGTTAGTATAAATTATCATTTATAAGTTATCAATTAATATTTACATCCCATGGATTCCAGTTCTGATTTGGTGAGTTGTAACTTACATGGAAAATCCATATTGAAAGTTTATTTTTCCCTGAATATCATAAATATGTTTCTAAAATAAAATGTTCTATTCTACCTCCTATGAAACCTAGACTTTTCCAGTTAGATATGATCTCTTTCTAACCCAGTGGTTGATACAATGGTCTATTAAGGCATGCTATTTCAGATTGGATGTTGGTTCCACCACAAACAAGACTTGTCTTGTGCCTCAATTTTGTTATTTTTGAGGTGGACATAATCATCATACTTAACCTCAAAATAGTGTTGTGAGATTTGATATAAAAATGTTTACATTAATGTTTAAAATATAGTAAACAATAAGTGTCATCTATTTGTTCTTTCAATTTTACAATGTAATTGACCATATTAAACAACTTAAAAGATAAATCATGTAGAATCTAAGTAGAAAGAGAAAAACATTTGAAAAATCTAATGATATAAATTTCTCATAAATAAATAATCTCAGCAAAGAAAATAGAAAGGACCATCACCTAATCAAAGCCTTCTATTAAAAACACCAAAAACTAACACAGTTAATGATGAAATATGTTTTCTTTTAACATCAGGGAAAAGACAAAGATGTCTGCTCCCCTCAGTTCTATTTGCCATTATACTGATAGTTCTAACCAGTACAATTAGTAAAGAAGAAAAATGACATTCAAATTGGAATAGAAGTAAAACTCAGCCTTTGTTCATTCATAATATGATCGTATACGTAGAAAATCCAATGAAATCTATACAAAAGGTGATATAATTAAAAATTATATTTATGATAGATAGAAACACAAAGATAATATACACGAAATTGATTTTTCCCATATACTAGCAATTAACAATCAGAAATCAAAGTAAAAATTAACTTATTTTACAATGGCATTATAAATATGAAATACTTAGGGATAAATCTGAAAAGATTTAACAGACATGTATAGTCAAAACTATAAAATATTTTCAAGAAACAAATTAAAAGACCTAATTATATGAAGAGCTATACCTTGTTAATGTGTAGGACAATCGAATATTGTTAAGGTGTCAATTCTCCTAAAAGTGATCTATAAATTCAACACAATCTTAAAAAAAAAAAAAAAAATCTGAAGTCTTTTTAAATAGGAATTTCCAGGCTAAGTTTAAATCATATTTAAATGCAAAGGATCTAAATAACCAAAACAAATTTGGAAAAGATAAATGATAATGGAAGTCAAACCATACCAGATTTTAAGACTTATTATAAAGCTATACTATTAAAGAGAGTGTCATAGTGATATAAACAGAAAAATAGAACAATGAGTCTATAAAGAGACCTACACATATAGGGACAACTGTTTTTTCATAAAAATACGAAGGCAATTCAATGAAGAAAAATATGTCCTTTTCAAAAAATGAGGCTGGAACAATTGAATATACATATGCCAAAAAAAAAAAAAAGTGAACTTTCTATGTCACGATATACAAAAAAGTTAACTCAAAATGGATCAAAGATAGAATTGTAAAATCTAAAACTATTACATTTCTGAAATAAAATATTTGAAAAAATTATAAAACTTTGGGTTAAGCAAAGATTACTTGGTTTTGATACCAAGAAACATGATCCATAAAAGAACAAATTGATATGTGAACATCATCAAAATTAAAAACTTCAGATCTTAAAAAACAGTGTTAGAGATTACAAAATCAAGTCATAGATTGAGAATAAATTATTGTAAAACATATATTGGATAAAAAACACATAATTAGAATATATAAAGAACTTTCAAAACTCAGTAATAAGAAAACAAAAATCCAAATTAAAAATTCGTAAAAGATTTGAGCAGACACTTTATCCAAAAAAATATATGGTTGTCAACTAAGAAGAAAAGATATGCCCAGTATCATTAGTCAGTAGAGGAATGCAAATTTAAATCACAATGAGTTATAACAACACACCTATTGTAATGGTTAAAATTTTAAAAGACTGAGTATAACAAATGTTCGCAAGTCTGAAGAAAACCTATAACTTGCAAACATTTGTTATACTCAGTCTTTTGTAAACCATTTCATGAATTCCTCAAAAATTTAAGCATGCATTTATCATGTTACTTGGGCATTCCACTGCTAGGTATTTATTCAAAGTATATGAATACATTGTAGATGAAATGAGTGTAGTACCACACTCAAAGGCTCAAAGGATATGAGGATGATGGCTCCTGTTAAAACTCCATCGAAGAGACTCTGGAGCAGTAGACTGACAAATGCATTCTTTTCCATCCTTATCAAGATAGAGGACCATTTAGTTAAACAGGGGATTGACAAGAGTAAACCTAAACACAGAATAATGTTAACTCTCACACTTCTTTTCATTATGTTGTCAAGGGAACATGACCATTCCACAGAACATGACATTGTTAAACTTTATCAAAGTCATTGTATAAATCCATCTAGAGAAACAAGAATTGGCAAGTATACAGAGGCTTACATATCCCATGTGTGCTTTGGATAGTGAAAAGTAAACTCTATGAATATTTAGGAGGATATCGCATTATTGAAGTTTGGAAGGAAATAATGATATGGAACATACCAAGTCAGACTCTCCAAAATAATGTATAAAAACTACTCCATTAAGAAGAAAGCACAGTGCCTAATAGATGATTCAGGGTTCTTGGATGCATCATATTCAATATTCTTTCCCATTTACCAAGTAACAGAAACTAGATAGTTTGAGTGAGGTGAAGAGGAGAAAACAGTTCCCTGTCATAGTCTGAAAGATCCAATGATAGAGATATCGTGTTGGGAAGTGATGCTAAGTGGAATTTATTTTTAAAGACTTCCCAAATAGTATCACTATAGAAAACCCACGGTTTCTGGGCCAAAGTGTGTCAGCTCCAAATCCACCCTTCAAAACTTGTTATGCAGTAATGGAGATAGACATTTTAGTCATCATTCCTTTGCATCTAACACAATGTTAAGATTTGTCAATAGAGAGCATCAAAGAAACATTCTAGGAAGAAAGATTTCCATTTTGTTTACTTCTTGCTTTCATTGCCAGAGTAAGAGTTGTGGGGGCAGACAGTGGTGTTCTGCTGCAGTTGCTAACTCAGAGTGTACAGTCCCTTAGGGACCTCACGACTCCAGCTCCAGCACAGTGCACACCTCTCTTCAGTTCCTCCACCACAGACAGCACAGAAGCCCAGGCCTCAGTCTGCTTTGCAAGTGAGAGAGCTCCATTTTGTCACCATTGGGGCCAATTGGAGTTCAGTGTCGCCCCAACAGTGGGTGAGAGGGAGAGGGATAACGATGGCACAGAAGTGTAGTTAGCATTTTCCTTCGGTTCTTCCTCAAATGACACAGTGAAGAATCACAGGTCACAAAGGAGCTAAAATGGCCACAAAAGGTCCAATAGGCTATAAAAGACCACCAAAAAGAGAGAGAACCCAGAAGGACAAAAAGGGGCAAAAAGCAGAAGGGAAAGGGGAGGAGAGCCCAGAAGGACAAAAAGGACCCACTGGGAATGTCCGCCTTATATGTGGGCCATGATGGGGGTTCAAAAGGCATTTCTAGGTGATTGGCAAGTGAGGTCATTTTGATTGAGACTTGCTGCTGTATAACTCTGCCTAGTGCACATATGCGTACCTAGAAGTCTACTACCATTGGGGTGTACTTGGGCGGTTTCAGGGCTGGGCCCCTATTCCTTTGTTATCCTGTCACTCATGTCGGACTAGTTACCTAACACTCTGAGATCTTGATGATGTTCTTAGCCTTTCCATACAAACTTCTTCACTATCCAGAAGGCTGCAACAACACCCACTCCAACAATACCTGAATACTAATTTAGATAAAGTGTCAATCTTCAAAGTCTTCTTCTTCCTTTAGAACTCCCCTTTAGCTATAGAATGTTCTTTAGAATTTATTTTGTACTTTTTTAGCTACTTCTTTGCTATAATTAATTATCTTTATATTATAGTTTCCAGTTTCACATTACTGTGTTATTTTTGTTTCCTGGTTGTACCTTGACTGACACATCTAGAGTATTTCCTGAAAGGAGACTCACAAAATACATGATCTGGAAATTAGTTTAGTTATTTCCTTGAGTTTGAGCACAGTGCTGAGTGCTTTAGTAACGAAGAGTGGGACATTACTAGCCCATAGCTTGTAGTGGTATCACAATTAAACAAACTATCCCCTGTGGTTGTTTGTGAGGAAGTACCAGTTGCAACTAGTTACCTGCGCAATCTAAGTTGCTGCTGAACTTAACTGTTATGACAGTAATAATGAATGGAAAGTCTACAGTATGGAAGGAATCTTTTTGAGTTCATTTGAAATTTTACAAAAAGGAAATTACTCAGGTCACTTAACTCTCACATCAAGTCATCATCTAAGATTTCCAAGAGCCCTAAAGTAATCTTCTATCTTTTATGTCCATATGGCCATATCACTAGAATTAGTACAGAATTTAATTTTCTGGGATGCTGAATTCAATCGATACTTGAATTCATAGTGTCATCAAGTTTCTCAAATGGAAATTAGGAAGTTTATTGTGAAAACATGTCATCATGAAATTTGGAATTGAACATTAGGTTGTAATCAGATGAAACTGATAATATTAAACTTCCAGGTGATTCTAAATCTTCTTTGCTTGTGGAAGTAGCTTGACCTCTGATGTTTGAGATGACTAGTTTCCATCTGCTTGAAAACTCTGTTATAACCTCACTCAGATCATATGTCTTGAATGGAATAATTATTCTCCTCAAGAGCCACAATCATCACCTGTTGTTCACTAGACCCATAATTAACATTGAATCTCAGCATTGTACAGAAAAACAGATACATACTACGATCTAAGATAAAAAAAAGTTTACACACCAAAAGCATTGTAAGAATTTGTTAATATAAATCACTAGAATCCTGGGGATCATATGTAAGAATAGATTCAAAAAGTGTTACACTAAGGAGAGTAAAGTATAAAACTATGTTGGGCTAAATTGATATTATTGGACTTACTAGAGATTCTCATGCAATTATACATTGCTCTAAGAAGTGTTTTAAAATTATTATTATTATTATTATTATTATTTTGATTAGTTGATTGAAACTTAGACTTAATAATAGCCTACACCAAATGAAATTGAGTAGCCAGAGTTCCTCAGACATGATGTGGAGGAGGGAATCTAGTGGTACAGAGAGATAGATATATTGAACTAGATTTATCATGTTCAGTCTACACACCCAGCCTCCAACTCTGTTCCATGAAGGGACAAGAAGACACTCCCTTCACTAACAACTTAAGAAATACATTAGTTAGAAGAGCATTTTCATCCTAAAAAGGCTATTTGGTTTAACTTCTTCGTAGGCCAGTTTTGATTTTAGAGGATACTTTCATTGAGATGAGCCCTCTGATTTAAATGTGGATAATGGGATCCCAGAGTAGAAGAAACCAAGCAGCAGTATTTAACCATCAAAGACAGGGCGAGCACATCTGCTATAAATGGCAACAGGGAAGTATAAGTAATCAAAATGCCTGGATCCATAGAGAATTTTGATAAGGTCTAATTGATCATAGTCACCTTAAGGATGAAATAGATGTGCAACCTAAGAAAGCATTGCTTTATTTATATAAAAGAAAATAACATGTCTAGTAGACAAAAGTCTTACTTGACTTGAGTCAAGTCCCCACACTAGCGAATCACATTTTTCTTTTCCCAAGTGTCCAGACCTAAGTCAATTTGCAGATGAATTGATTCAAGGAAGACCTTATTACCTTGAGAGAAGACCTTATGCCATTACTGCAAGTGCACAAGTACACAAGTACGCCCCAGAAATTTTCCACCAAATCTCCACCCAATAGACCCGAAGCCATTTACTAAAGTAATTATTCATGGGATAAAGAACATAACCAAACTTTTGGAGGATTACTAGATACTGACTCTAAATGGCATTAATTCTTTGGGATTGAAAACCCATTTTAAATTACCAAGGTAGTGGCTTATAGTGATCAGGTGATTGGTTCTTATCTGAAGTCTGATTCACATGAACCAGTTAGTTAGTATATTCATTCACTTGGAGGTTATTTCTCCTGTTTCTAAATGTATCATTTAAGTAAATTTACTTAGCAATTGTAAAATTAACTTTACTCCACTGATTAAATTGATTCCCTGAATCGTAAGGATTGGACCATTATGGTAGGCTAAGTAGATATTTCTGGAACTTTCTCTCCCAACCAAGATAGTGAATCATAAAAAATTCTGGGTGAATTTCAGAAAAATAATGCCACCATTGAAGACTTGAAAGAAGCAGAAGGGATGAAACCTATAACATCCCTATAACTCACCAGTTTGGCTGGTGCAGAAGTCAGATGGGCCTTGGAGAATGACTGTAGACCATCATGAACTTAAGCATGTGGTGACTGCAATTTCTGCTGCTGTCCTTGTTGTAGTATCTTTACTGGAGCAAATCAACACTGTTCCTGGCACATTGTATGCAGCTACTGGCCTGGCTAATGCTTTTTTAACCACTAGTTTGCAATGACCGTCATAAGCAGTTTGTTTTAATTGTTAGGGAAATCAATGTACCTTGAAGCTATTCCCCAGGGTCTATGTCAGGTTTCATGCTCTATGCCATAATATATTCTGCACAAATCTTGAATGTCTTGACATTTCACAAAATATCACATTGATCTACTAAGTTGATGACATTATGCTGATGATAAGCAGGAAGTAGCAAGCACTTTAAATAGTAAGACCTATGAGATTATAGACCATTATAGTAAACTAGAAGATAGAAAATAAACCCCACAGAACATTGGGGCACATCACCAAAGTGAAGACTCTGAGGTTCAGGTGTTTTCACAATGTTGAGATAGTTCACTAAGGTGAAAGACAAGTTGATACACTTCATATCATTTATCATCAATAAGAATCACAACACATGGTAGTTTTCTTTGGATTATGAAGGCAATACAGAACACATTTGAGTGTGCCAATTTAATGTATTTTTTTAATTGCTGCTAAAGCTGCTGGTTTTGAGTGAGTACTTAATCAAGAAAATTATTTTCAGTAAGTTTAAGCTGCAGTACAAGCCACTCTACTAAGTGTTCTAAATGAGTCAGAAAATCTAGTGCTAGCTAAAGTGTAAACTGCAAATAGATTGCTATATGAAGGCTCCGGAAAGTATCAGTAGGAAAATCACAGTGCATAACTCTAGGAAGATAACTTCTAATTTTGATGAATAGCTTCAGGTCCACTAATAGGCCTTGGTAGAAACTAAACACCTAATTATGAGATATTATTAGGTGCTGAAACAGACTGACCTTCACATCATGAAACCCTCTAAGCAAAACCATGAGCTGTGCACCTGGTTGTCTACTTATTTTTAAAAGAAAATTGGCACTAGGTAAGAATATATTCAGTTTCACAGAATATTTAGTTAGAGTCCTGGAAGAAGAGAGATTTGGAATAACATGGATAAAAAGTACTAGAGATGAAGAATATGAATGGATATATGGGAGTAAGCAAAATTGTGAGGATCTTTCCATTATGTGTCAATTCTCACCAGAGAGCTCCATCATAGAAAAGTCACTAAACAAACAAGTAGACAAACAAGTAAACTGACTCAGCCAGTTGGTGTTAACCAACTTCTGTCATTGCTTCAACTGCAATATTGGACCAATACAGACGTAAATGCAGTTATTGTGGACTGAGCAAACCTGAAAAGTATGCAGAGTCCCACCAACATCGATCTTTCTCTGACTACTACTGAATGTACAGTCTGCCAGCCAGAAAGAGTAAATCTGAACCTCCAATGCAGCACCATTTCTTAAAGCAACCAAGTAGCTTGTTGGCAAACTATTTAGAGCTAGTCTGGAAAGGATAGCTAGAATTAACACAAATTTGGACTATAGAAATTTAATTGTGTATGATGAGGATAATGATGATGATTAGACATTAACCAGGAGAGTTATCCAAGGGCTTACAATGTATTTGATCTGCTTTAATAATTGATTAACATCACTTCTGTTACAAGAAATACACTTTGTAGGAAAAGAAATGTGGGTTGCACCCATGTATCATTCCTGTCATACTATTCAGAAGATACCTGCTTGATAAAGCAATGGAACAGCATTTTTTTTTTTTTGGTTCACCTTAAGAGCTAGCTTGGAGTTATATACTGTAGTGATGTGAAATCATCTTAAGGGATGTAGTATATAGTCTAAATAAAAAATCATTAGATGGCATTATGTCCTAAATTGGTAGAATCTTTGTATCTGGAAAGCAAAGCATATAAGTGGGATTAATCTCACCATTACTCCTAGTAATTTAATTGAAAAAAATTACCTTTCATACTCATATACAAACTTATTAGATCTAGATTTCCTGATTCCTAATGAGCAGATGTTTCCACATGTGGAAATGTTAAGAATTTTATTAAACTTTAAGTTAAAGCTGCTACTCATTCCTTCTATCTCCTTTTTGCAAGAAAAGAAATTGTCATCTTGGCAGAGGTAATTAGCCCCCATTATCAGGAGGTTCTAGAGCATCTCTTACACAATGAGTACAGAAAAGTGTTATTTTGGTATCACGATTATTAAATAGAACAACTCTTAATACTTCACTGTCCAATTTTAATGGTAAATGGACAAAGTTGTATTTAAGGTCTAAGAGGGGCATGATGACCAGGGCCTCAGACATCAGTTCATTAATTCCAGTTTAGCCACCCAGATAAGCCACCTAAACCAGTAGAGGTTCTAGACAAATGTGAGTGGTACAGAGGATGGATGGTAAAGGAAGGGTATGATGCACATCAGGTAATACACAGAAATCCACTGCAATTTGGGAGAGGTGTAGTTATTCCACTGTTTTCTTGTGATACGTTTCCCAAGAAAAAGGAGTAGCTAGACTCTTGGAGGAGCTATTGTAAGATGGGGTAAACTTTTACATAAAGTAAATAGTTCCTAATGACTCAAAGACAGGACTGTAGATAATGCTGTGCTGAGACTACCAGATATGCATTCAAGCGTGCAAAGGCACTCATTCCCCCACTTCTTGGAAGTATCGACTAAAGATTATTTACATTGAGTGTCTTTCTAGGAATTGCCTTCAGCCAATGGGAGTTTGGAAATATCACCCTCCCTTAGGATCAACTCAAATCTAATGACTGGTGGTTGTGTGGTTATAAAGACCTAGTCTCCTAGTTTTCACTTGGACAACTCTGAAGGGCTTCCTGGCTCCAGAACCTTCCATGGTATTGGCTAAAGTATTTATTTGCAATTTCTCTCTCTGATTTGTTCTTGATTTTTTTCTTTCTCTTCAGTATAGATTGCAAGAACAATTCTCAATTAACTTTTAGCATGCAAACCTTATTTCGGAGTCTGTTTCTCAGGAAAATCTACCTTAGAACTGTGGCTCATGATAATTGCCTGAAAATCATAAATAACTCGGATTTGATTATGCTTACATTAAAAAATGAAATTTACATAGAAATTTGAATTCTAGAAGATACAACAGCAATATATTCTATAGTAGAAAATATTTGTTAGTTTTATATTGTTGTGTAGCAAATTACTGAAAACTTAGTGGTTTAAAAGAACATACACTTATTGTCTTGCAGATTCCGTAAGTTAGAAGTACAGGTACAAGTACCGATTACTAGGTCATCTGCTCAGGGTCTTGCCTGGATTAATTCAAGTTTTTGGACAGGGCTGCAGTCTGATCTGAGGCTTGAGGTCATTTTTCAAGTTCACTGGTTGTTGGCAAAATTCAGATTTTTCTGATTATAGGAGTGAAGTCTTTCTTTTTTGTTTTTTCTAGCTGTAGGCCAAATATAGCTCTCAGCTCTTTGAAACTGACATTGGTTCATTGCTCCTTGACCTCCTCCATTAGCCCTCTTACAATGTGGTAACTTACGTAAGGGTTCACCTGATTAGATCGGGCCCACCCAGGATAACCTCCATTTTAATTCACTCGAGGCAAACAATTAGTAAGCACTCATGGGAGTGATTTTCCATCATATTCATAAGTCTTGCCAACACGCAAGATGAGTGTTTTGTACAAGGGAGGGTGATAAAGGTGTAGGTCATTGGATTTCCATTTAAAATTCTGCCTACCACAATATTCATTTAACCTCATTCCTCCATATAATTATGCAATTTTAAAAATATTGTCCATATACTTTAGAAGATATTACTTTTTAAAAATGAACCGTGTAGTGCAAATGGAATGAGAGTACTAAATCATTTTTATAGGCATAATTGAACTGAGTTTCTCTGACAAAGAAACAAAGTAATGGAGGCATGAGGCTAAGATTGAAGAAAGGGAGGGAAGGAAGAAAGAGATAGAAGAGAAAGAAACAAAAACCATTAGGCTGATTTATCTTTTGTAATGCTGTCTCAAAGTCTATTATGATTAGGAGATTGCTTAAAGTTGTCTCATCTGGCTGAACAGATTTATTGATCAAAACACTTGGTAGTCTTTGATCTCTTACAACCTCAATTTGTTTGCGGTATCTAGGGTAATTATCTTTGCACATTAAAGACTTGAGACGTGCTTACTGTACCTGTAATATATACATAATTACCAATAAAATGTGACATAAGCATGGCAGTTGTAAATAATTTAAGAAATGTCTTAAAAACTAACATGTTTTGTGGTGTGTGGATAGTTTATGTTAAAATATCCATTTATGTGCATTTACTAAATTTAATGAGGATTAGGAATTTCCTTATTAAATCAACATTCATTCAATAAATGTTTATTTTAATCATATGTATGATGATAAAACTGAAGTAAAATACAATACTATATTTCAGATGTTTTTAATATCAAGTGATATATTTATCATGATATTTTATAAAGATATATGTTCTAATGCACTTCTATTAGTAATTTTAGCTTAAATATTTATAAAGGCTTCACTACATTTATAAAAATAAAGTTTATATAAAACTCTCAACCTGGAACCTGTGGTGAACTGCTTTAGTTAATTCTCATCAAACTCTATTCATTCATTAATGCCTAAAGATACAGCAGTGAACTACATAGCTGTGGTACCCAAGTTAATGGAACTTTGAGTTGACTGTTGAAAAATTATATTTTATAAATGTAGAACTTTGTGCCTGTAACTTTTCATTCGAACCACTCTGTCAATCTCCAAACCTAAATCATCCTACCTGTAATTGTATTTTAATATTCTTAATGCTATTGAATATAATGGACCAATGAATGTGTAATGCAATCAATAATACTGTTATTTATTCATTTCGTCCTTGGGTCCACTACCCTGTAAAAATCTTCAGAACATTTTCTCCTTTATAATACACCAAAGCAGCTCCCATAATTTCTACAGTTATTGCCTTGCTTGCAAATTACCTAGATGTTTTAGATTAATATACATCTGGAAAACTCCCTTTACCTCCAGCAATACTACCTAACTGTTCTAGAAAACACACTTTTCCATTCCCTTGCCATCACATGAACTGACATTTTTTTTCTACATAAGTCAAATCTACTTATACCTACACTTTTTACTATTTTTTATGGAGACTTTCTCCACATTTTTTATTTCTGCCTTCAAGAGATTAAAGTGTATAGTATATTTAGTCAAGAAATTAGGCTTTTAGAGAAAATAGCAATTCTAGATAATCATGGACAAATTTATATCCAAATGTAATTTTTTAATATATCTTTCTTGTACCTGTGGCTTATTGATAATCAACTTACTACATGAAATCTTAGTGTATGTAAAACTACCTTAATCCTTATTTATATAACCCTTTATTTTTAGTATTGCATTCATGTAAAAAGTTGAGCTCAAATACAGGTGTGGATTGCTTATACATGCTAAGAAATATTCCATAATTCATACTTTCAGTTCAGAGCCTCCAGTTCAACCATTACAGCTTTATATAGCAATTTGCATAATTTTTAACATACTCAAAATAAAACATAATTAACCACCTCAGACTATCTTTACATCAAATTATGATTTTTCAATAGAATTTCCATTCTTTTTTTGGACTGCTTATTTTCCTTCATGTCTGCATAATAGTTGGCACCAAGATTTGAAATTCCTTTCTTTATGTGCCACATTTAATTTATAGCCCTTAGGTTAATACAGAATGAACAACTTACATTCTACTTTACCAGATAGACTTAATTCTAAAAATGCAATTTTTTTACTAAAAAATTGCATCTCTCATAATTTGAATTATTCTATTATTTGCCCATTATACTATATTCTTACGGTAATTTTAAAGAGAATTTTTATGTATCTAGTGAGTTTATTATAAAACAAGACAGGAAATGTATTGAACACATAATAGTTTGGATTTAAAGAATTTGATTTTTCTGAAAAAATCATAAAATAAAGAAGTAAAAAGAAATAATGAAAATTAACATTTTTTTTCTACTAGAGTATTAGAAATATATTCTGTGTTTTTTTTTTTCAAATATACTGCCTAATGTCCATAAAATAGATATTATTTTTTTCTGTTTTGATCAAATTAAGAAATGTTAATATAATAAGAAAAATGGCTTAATCCCTGGGATTTGCTTAATAAGACATCATAGATCCTCTGACGCACCAATATTTTATGTTCTAGTGTTTAGACAATTTTTTTCAAAATTTCAGGCTCCGGTTAGGAAAGGGGGAAAGTATAATTCTAAACTTGATACCTCATAAAAATCAGATCTAATATGTTTAAAAATAATGGAGAAGACATAAACCAAAACACTATAATTTATAAAGGGAATTAAATTTGCAATAAGACTATTGAAGAGTGAAGATTAGAGTTTATTCTTGTTTTGGCCATCCTTTTTTTTTTTTTTTTTTTTCTTAAGGGCAACATCATGGATTATTTTTGATTTACAGATATAAAACAAAACCTGTGTTCTAGAATGAAAAGTTAAAGTGATTGATTTTGTAATATGAACTGTTAATTTTACTATGGACAACATTGAATGTCTACAATTTATAAGTTCATTATCAGAAATTCATCTTGCAATTAAGGATTGACAACTCATTGAATGTGAAAATTACTTCTAGTTCTTGAGTGACATTTGTGTGTCTGTGTGTATCACGTGTATATGCATTATGCACACATCCAATTGCACAAGACTGTGTATAGGACTGTTTTGGTTCAAAACTTTGCTGAAGTAGATTAAAAGCAGATAACTAAAAGACAAGAGGACAGAAATGAATACCTATGTTTACCTGAAGTTGATAGGGAAAAAGGAACAAACAACCTTGTCTTTGATTCCCAAGGTTCAGTGTGGAACCTACTATTAAAATTGCAAATATGGTGTTAGGCCAGACTGAATAATTCTGTATTAGTAAACAGTTAATGTTTCTGTGTTGTTGATTCTTGGGACCACAATATAACCAGTGATTAGTTAAACATCTCACAGAACTCAGCATATAGTTGTATTCATGGCTAGGGTTTATTATGTTGCAAAGACAGATGACAGTATTAGTAAGGAAAAAAGACACAAGAAGAGTCTGAAGAAATCCATACACACATGTACAGATTTTTCTTACGCTCTCTCCATCCAGTGAGTCGAGCTTTCTGAATATGCTAATTTCTCTAGCAATAGAAAATATATAACATATATATATATATATATATATATATATATATATATATATATATATATATATATATATATACTGTTTCTACTCAAGAAGACCCATTGGTACTCACAGCACCCATTTTTTTTTTTTTTTTTTTTGGTAGAAGACTGGACACATAGAGTACCCTCCAATTAGCATATACAAAAGTCCAGACTTCCATAAGGAAACCCAGCACTTAGCATGAATCACATTATTTGTACATACAGTCTAGGCGCAGTGAACCACTTGTATCAGTTAAAGAATAGTTTATATGCCAAATCCCAACCTTGCAAGAAGGTCCTACCAAAGATAACAGACTCATCTACTATCTAACTTTTTTTATACATAATTTTATAATAGAAATTTAATGAATTTGTTTGGAGCCCATAGGTCAACGGTTATCCTCTGGGTGGGACTGGGATTTCCACTGAAGGAAAAATGACAGGTCTACTCTCAAACATCTTGAGAATGAGGACTCAGAATATGCAAATAAGCAAGGGATGAGACTCCTAAACTTTAGAATTCTCTTTTGGGTTGCTGAAGACAAGGTGGATTTCTATTGCAGTGAAGAATATAAAAATTTACATAGTTATTGTGTTGAATTTTAATAGGAAAAACTGGAAATGTGGATATGAAAGCAAACATATCTTGTATTCACTTTAATTTTTATCTATGTTAAAATGTCTTTATATTATTTTGCATTAGTTCCCTATTGCTTCTGCAACAAAGTACCACAAAATTAGTGGCTTAAGAGAACACAAGTTTATTATTCTATAGTACTGTATGTGAAAAGTCTGTTGGGGTTTAATGGGCTAAAATAGTGGTTCTTAACCTTTTTGGCACCAGGGACCAGTTTTGTGGAAGACAATTTTCCACGGACTAGGGAGGCTGTGGGAAATGAAGTGGGGGTCAACAGTGTGGAAGGTTTTGGGATGATTCAAGATTATTACATTTATTGTGCATTTTATTTCTGTTATTATTAGATTGTAATATATAATGAAATAATTATACGACTCACCATAATGCAGAATCAGATGCCGCCATATGCAGCTTGATTGTATTTTGCCACTCACTGATAGAATTTTATATGAATCTGAAAGCAAATGATTTATTATGGTGTCTGTGCAATCAACCTCTCTGCTAATGTTAATCTGTATTTGCAGCCGCTGCCCAGCACTAGCATCACTGCCTCAGATCATCAGGCATTAGATTCTCATAAGGAGCAAGCAACCTAGATCCCTCGCATGCTCAGTTCACAATAGGGTTCGTGCTCCTATGAGAATCTAATGCCTGATGATCTAAGGTGGAGCTGAGGTGGTGATGCTAGTGCTGGGGAGTGTCTGCAAATACAGATGAAGCTCACCAGAGCTCATCTCCTGATGTGTGGCCTGATCTGTGGCCTAGAGTTTGGAGACCCCTGGGCTAAAATCAATGAATTGGCAGGGCAGCATTCTTTTCCAGACACTCTAGAAAATTAGTTTTCTTGTCTTTCCCATCTTCTATATGCTGCTTACATTCCTTAATTTCTCCCTGACCCTGATTCTATCATCACATTTTTCTCTGACTTTCCTCTTCTCTCTTCCTCTTCTACTTTAAGAACCCTTGGTATTACATTGAGCCCACTCGTATAATCCAGGATAATCTTATTTTTCTCTATTTTAAGGTCATTTGATTAGCAATGTTAACTGCATCTGTAACCTTATTTCCTTTTGTCCGTGGTACCTAACCTATCCACAACCTAAGGTTATAAATACCTTTTCAGAGTCACTGTTATTCCTTTCACACGTTATAAGGCTTTTAGCAACAATAGCAATCATCATCAATACCATCTCTAATACTAAATAATTCTTACTATGTAAAAGACCCTGTTTTAAGTATTTAGAATAAATTACCTGATTTGATTTCTTCCATAGAGCAGGTACTTTACCGACATTTTATCAGAGGAATCTAAGGCATGATGACATGTTTAAGTCACTTGCCCAGGGTTATACAACCAGCATGTACACAATATGCTTTTAAACCCAATAAGTGTGGTGCAAAGAACATGTTGTTACCCACCATTCTTTCCTTCTTCCACTGAATTTATACTCATTTTATAATGGAGAAAATAAAATGGAATAAGCATTACTAAGAGAGTCACTTAAAATAGAGCCAGGAGGCTATTAAGAAAGTGGGGCCTGTGTATACCTTGCACCTCAATTCTCAGAGCTGCTATTAAGTCATTAAACCTATTGCTAAACTTAGCTGAGGGTTGACCCATAAACATCCTGAACAACAACTGTTGTGTGGATACGTACAGACTTCACCTCCTCCTTGTAGTTTTTGCATCCTTGTTTGCATATTGGATTTAACCAATCCTTGTTAACCTAGCCAGCAATCCTTTATTTATGTGAAAGAATTACAGTTTGTAATTTTTGCCTTTATAAACCCAGGCTTTCTTTGTTCGCTCCAGAGTGAAGTTTGGGTTATTACCTGAATTTGTGTCTCCTGGTTTTCAACTCTATTTGCTCTAACAGAATTTTTTTGTTCTTTATTACAGCCTGAACCTCTTCTTTGGTTAGCATACCTCTTAGCTGTGTATGGAGAAGTAAAAAAAAGGGGGGAGAGGCTTTACTGATATTTTGAACAGAATAGAAAAAGGATATAACCTTTTCTCCCAAGTCAGTGTGATGTTTGTAGGACTGGCTCATAAAGGAGTAAAGTATTATCAAGATGACTTGTGACATGTGGAAATGGGAAGTGATTTTATAAATCATAAATTGTGTGAAAGCATGCAGTCTAATTAATGGAAAAGTCAATATGACTTTTTCCTACCTTATAAATATTCTAGAAAAGAAGAGAGACTCAGATTTACTATTATTAAGTATATAGAAACTATCAGAACGCATTTATTAAATTTATCAGAAAATTTTCTCCTCAGGTTCTAAAATTATAAGAAATAAAAAAAATGCTAGTTGTGGCCATATATTTTAGGTAAAATAAATTACTTTTTAAGCTGAATTGGTTATCTGTTGCCATAATAATGATGCATAACAGGCACCTACAAACTCAGTGACGTAAAAAAATAAATAATTTTTAGCTCATGAGTCTACAGAGTTCAGCTGATCTGGACCAGGCTCAACTTATTTCAGACAAATTCACTCATATGCCTGTTATTATTGTAGGTCATCTCAGTGGCTCTGTTGATCTTGGCTGGCTCATTTACAGCTGGTGCTTGGTTGACGACTGGCTCATCCAGAATGACTGAAAAGATTTAGGAGTTTTGACTCTATCCACATATTTTTCAACTGCTAGCAGGCTAATTTGGGCATATTCTAATGATAGTAATTGAAGTCAAGAATGGACCTGTTCAACTATTTAAGTTCTTTTCAAGCTTGCTTATGTAACACTTTCTAAAAAATTTTGGCAATGTCAAGTCGAATGAATGAGCTTAGAATTAGAATGGAATGGCTGCACAAAGTTACATGGAAAAGATTGAGGATATACATAAGACTAGAATTGTTAATGAATCCACAGAAATTATAGAAATTAATCAATAAAATATTGTACGAATAAATAATAAAAATAAAAAATGCAATGTGAATATTAAGTGCTGTACTATTATATATACATCTTTAAATAACCATTATTAATAACTAGATGAGCTATATAATAACTCAACTTTACACAGTATCCCCATCTCCTAAAAGGAAACATACTTGGCTGTGTGGGGAGGGCCTCGGTAGAGTGAAGTCCTGGTTCTCTGCAAAAATCCTTCATTAGGGATTTAACAAGTCTCTTAGTTGCCCTAAAAGTCCAACATAATTAACTTATATATTCACAAAACTGACATTTGCAACCAACCACATGACTTGTATCTAATAATATCTAATACTATCACCATCTTCTTACATTATCTATAATCTATATATAAATATATATACATAACTTTTCTCCCTGTTAGCACACTTTCTTATAGATCTCAAGCTACAATCTATTATGTTTTACAAATTAATAGCAATATCTTTTATTTTGTTGTATAAATTACATTTATTTTCACTAAACATTTTAAACGGTTTCAAATAAAAACAACTATATTTTAATCTTTTAAAAAAGTATCTTATGAAATAACACTGTTATTGATAGATTTTGCCCACCCAAAATTTATAGGTTGAAGCCCTACCCTCAATGTGATGATTTTTGGAGATGAGGCCTTTGAGAGTTAATTAGGATTAGATTAAGTAATGAGGGCGGGGCTCTCATGATGATCTCTCTCTCTCTCTCTCTCTCTCTCTCTCTCTCATTTTTCTCTCCCCATTCAAACATGAAGGAAAGGCAATATGGAGATGCAGAGAGACTGTGGCATTCTGAAGCCCAAGGAGAGAACCCTAATCAGATATCAACTTTGCTGGCACCTTTATATTGAACTTCCAGTCTTTAGAACTGTGAGAAAATAAATTTTAGTTCTTTAAGCTACCCAGTGTATGTTATTTTGTTTTGGCAGCCCAATATGACTAAGATGAGCACCCAAAGAAGTGTTCATACATTTCTAAATATTTGAAATGTGTTTATTTTACCATAATAAGAACATAACAGTAAATTTTAACATTATTATACAATGCCAGTTTATTCAAGTATTTTTAAGAGTGCATAATGTATTTTAATTTAAATAAAAAGAGTTCAATAATGCATTAGTACAATTTATACAAACCACTCGGAATTTTCAGCATATGAAACAGTAACAAAAATCAGAATATTAGTACAGATAGAAGCTGTGAAAACATATAATACCAATAAAGGTACTCTGAGAAAAGAGGCATCACATTATTTTCATTTATTATTTCATAGTTTATTACTGTTCTGGACAATAAAAGTATATATTCTATGTTCTATAAAATAACTTGACCATGTTGTGGAGGTAAAGTTATAGTAGTAAATTAAGTTTATTATTAAAATGTAAATCTAAGTTTAACTTTTAAAAAATGGATCTTACATAAATACATTTGTTAGTATATATTTTTGCATGTGCTTAGTACTGAAAAGAATATTTACACATTTTTTAGCTGGTAATATTCCATTAGCCCATAATAATGGCATAATTTAATTTTCAAATGAAAATTTGATAATATAAATTCCAAACTACACTTTCTTCTATTATCCTTAATGCAACATAAAATTTCGTTATTACCTGATGAATACATAATTTACATTAAAATATTAAAATTTATTAAGCTTCTAGTTCTAAAAGTTTGCAAATTTCAAATTTATTAAATTGTGAAATTTCAAATGTGAATTGACCTTACAAAGTTAAATGAAAATACTTGGATACATATTCAGTTAAAATTTTCAGTAAATGGCACCTGAAGAAGCTGGGAAATTAATAGAGTTAGAAATAATTTTAGAAAGCAAAGTACATTTAATAATAAATTATTGTGATGGATATAGATAATATTCAGTTATTTTTAAGAAAATAACTGATAACATTCAGTTATTTTTAAGAAAATAACTGATAATATTCAGTTATTTTTAAGAAAATAGTATACATAATTTTCTTTCCTCCCTGTTAATTCTATGTTTAAACATTTTATCCCTACTGACAATTCTGAAATAGAGATTAAACCTATATTTGTTTTTAATGTGAATTAATGCCTTTCACAATTAAGTATTATACGGAGTGATTAATGGTAGACGAAAAATGCCTTTTCTCTTTTATTCTGCATGAAAAAAAAATCTAATATCCAAAATCATTGTTTCAGTTGTAAAATGATACCTAAAAAATTGAACATAGTTAAATTATGTAACTCATATTTAAATTAATAGCATTTTTAGTTTTTAATGATTAAAGCCACATTTACCTTGTAGTTACACAAAAACATTTCCACATTTTTCTATTAAAACATTATAGTTTTAAAATAATTATTTAAAAATAATTAATGGTTTCAGACTCCAGTGTGCTACTATTCTTTTAAAAGAGATATATTATTCTATCTAATAGTTGATATAGGTTCATTAGATTAGAATACAAACACTTCTGTCATTAAATTTTCATTCAATAAGCCTTGAAATGAAAAAAGCATATAATGTTTTATAATCAGTCATTATATATTTTCTAACAAATTATTAATTGACATCTGGACACAGAATATATAGAATTAACCTGACAACACGTCACTCTGAACCTAACAGCACCACAAAGTCTGATCCAGTCATTATATGCTATTCAAAGCCAAGGATTTCTGATTGATACATGATTCTCATCATCATAGCCAGATATGGTACATTGTAGTTACATAACTAGAAACTGAAAAGGATAAGAATATGCCTCCCCACAAAACTGAGTAAGGTGGATAAGAAGGGATAGGAAAATCAAAAGAAGTTTAAGAGGCAAAGAACAGGCACTGAGCTGAATAAATCCCGGAATATTCCGGGCAGCTTACCTAAATTTTACTTTGTAATAGAAATTTCCTTTTCCACTTTTCCCCATGGTTCTTAACTGAGATCTCTGAGAGGCTCCTCCTCCATTATTTATCATGTTTAGGGATCATAACTGAATATCTTCCAGTCTTGCAAAACTTTTAGAAAGTTAGAGATCCAAGGATTGTTTAAAGTTTGAAACAGTTAAAGGATTTTTTTTCCTAAGTTTATTTGATTGACAACACAGATCCTTCAAAAATTTAATAGATGTCTTCACTAGTTACCTCCAATTGGTTTTACGTATAAGAAACCATACTCATAATTTCTGTTAGAATTTATCCCTCATGCATAATGACTGCTACCTTGCCAGTAGCCAGTAGCCAGTACAACATGCTTTCCAAAACTTTTAGCTTAATTTGTTTGATTATTATGGCACACCAGCCATAGAAAGCATATGCTTATTTCATATTTCAATTCACTTTAGTGCAATGGTTGAGGCCACTGGCTGTAACAGATCTAAGTGTGAATGCCAGCTATGCTTCTCATTACATCTGTATCTACACACTTGTGTCTTCATAAGAATTTGATGACAACTGAAATGTATATAAAGCTCTCAGCATGACATCTGACCTATAAGAATAAAATCAATGTTAGCTGTGACTACTATTATTAGTAATTAAAATATGAATGCAAAAATATGCATAATTTAAAAAAAATGGTATTTGTGGACATAGAATCTCTACATTTAGATAAACCATCTTTCTCATAGCATAGAAAGTATTTGCCTAAATAAGTTAATGTTTTATTCAGAGTTCAAATTTCCAAGGTTTTGAATTTGCTGTTTTAATAGTTTTAATTTTAAAACATCTCTCTATACTATTGGGGATAAAAGAAATGCAAAAGTATACATGATAGAGTTTTGCAGCTCTTAGTCTCTTCTAGCCATTTATCAAAATTAGAGGTTCCAACTAAATAAAAGTCTATTACTATTAGGTTTTAATCCCAAAGCATAATATATAAAGTGTTCCACTTGGCTGATTTGCTTGAAGAGCTTCTTTTGCTTGGTCTATAGAATCAAAGCATAAAATCTTTGATATATTATCATTTTTCTTATAATCTAAATAATCAACTATTAGAGCTAAAATCCAAGGATAAAAAAGAGTGTAAAAGATCATGAGAAACAGAACAACAGCCAAAGCAAAGAATTTAGGAAAATGAGTTGCTATTATTAAACCCTCAAAAACTTTTTAATGATGTTCTGTGGTGCCACCAGAAACTTGTAAAAAAAAAAAGTAAAGAATAATCATTACTTCAATTTATTTTAACTTAGTTTAAGAAGTACAGACTTATTGTATTTTTATGCCAAATTATAACATAGTATATAAAGCAACAGTGCCATTCCCTTGGTGATCATCACTAATATTGGGAAAAAATAAATTATTTCTTAGCATCATTTTCCTATATTTTATATCCCTAGCTTTGAACTAACATTTGTGATATTATTAAGGAGTCCTTGAAAGAGAGATCAGCTTGTGCTTGTCTAGGCAACACTTCTCACAGATTTCAAATACATTTCAATATTCCTCTTCCCATATCCATTATTTTCCCTTCCCATTGAAAGGAATGAAGAGCACCATATGTCAAAATATGAAAGTTCTAATAATTTCATGCTTGTTTTAAATTAATTTAAATATTATGTTTAAATTATAATCGTGTCTACCTGATACTAGAAAACAATATTTATTAAGAACATACAAAATGTCAGGACCTCTTTTAGGCATTTTAGAGATAGCACTGTTAACATTTAATTAATTAACTAATTAGTTGAAATTTAATGGCTTTATTTTATAAGACAATTAACAACTTAAAAATATTTTTTAACCCATATAAATTTATTGAAGTATATGTATCACTATTCTCTGCATTATTGAAATAATCTAACTTCTAGTATAGGGTGATGGCACACGCAAGTGAGATATTTTCTTTGATTTGAGTGTCTTCTAAGAGGATCTCATCATCCAAGTGCATTTGTATATTCATTTTCCAAACAATTTTTAAAATGAACTAAGACTACAAAGACTACTTATTCCAATCAAGATGATTAAGATAATTTTACATGTAAGAATACTGTTTCATTTTTTTAGTTCTTCTTCATGTGTTTTTATATACTCAACTTGATGCTTGCTATTTGTTTTATCAAATTTACTTCTCAAAGTTTTGCAAATTATGTCTCGATTTGTGTATTAGTAAATATATTCTTTATAACTTTAATTATCTGTTCTATTGTAACAGAGTTCCCATCCTATAATATGATTTTCTATCAACACCCATCAAAGAAGGTGAATTTACTTACTAATAATTTGTTCTAACTAGATAGAACCCAATATGTAAACAACATTAATGGATAGTAATGCAGTGAATGACTGATGGAAATTAAACAAACTCATGTGCACATATTTATTTTTCAGAGTTGTACTTAAATATCTTGGGCTTAATTACATAAAATTTTTATTTTATAAAGTATTTGTAAATATGTTCCTACTGTGGTAGATTGACAGATTACGAGAATGTTAATATCCTGGAAAGAGACACTACCCCATTCTTTATTACCAACTGTTTTAAAGTAAATATTTGTGTTGCCTATGTGCGTGTATGTGTATGTATGTGTTTACTTTTTTCTCTGAAAGATTTTTTTTTTTGGGGGGGGAATGCAGTGAACAATGAAGAAGAAAGTAAAATTACATCTTATTTAATATATGTTCTCAGTTTTAAATATTTGTTTTGTTCATGTGAAAATTGAATATCATTACCAACAATATCTTTTCATCTTATTAGCATTATATTTTCTTATTTTCTAAATCACAGTATTTATCATAGAATTCTAATCTGATTTACATTACTATTTGTCTTGGTTTAAGAATCTTGGCATCTGGTGCTCTTTACCTTTCTCCAAATTAAGTTCAGAGTTTGGTGTTTCTCAAAAAATGTGTTTAGCTTTTCTATAATTTTACTTTTATTTAAACTACTAAAGAAAGACATTTAATCAATTATATTTACTCAATTATTTATTGACAATAACACAGTGCTACAAATTTAAGTACATATGTTAGTTTTGGCCAAGTAAAGACCAAGAAGTACCACAGCATATATTCTTTTTAATGAAGAAATTATTATAGTTTAAAAAGAACAAATATGTGGATAGTTTGGTCTTTACATGGTGTATGTTAAATATGCCATACTCATTTTGTGAGTAGAGCTTCATATTCAACACAACAACATCCGTTACAAGAATATAATGTTTTTAATTTACGTTTTTGTATTGTTTGCACTGACTTTTAATATTTTTATTCATTTTGTGTCACTAAAGTCAAACTTTTAGATAGATTTATATTTTCATATATAAATAATATAACAATAATTTAAGATCATATGCATAATCAAAATTTTACTTTTTATTTAAACATAATTATTTTAACTTAAAATAATTATTTTAACTTAATCTTGAAATTATCAGTGTTGTTGATTTGTAAACATTCAGCACTAGTAGCTTAAAGAGCATTAAGGTTGTCGAGTATTGATAATTGGGTGTACAGCATGTTATCTGCTTCTTCAGCCATTAACTAGTAATGGGTACAAACATGGATGAAAAATAACAAGTCAGGAAGGCTTATTTTATACATATTCTAACTATATCAGAGTATGGACAGAGGAAAGTTATGTTTTTTTTTTTTAATAGTTATCTGGCTCCCATCTCAACTGACTTGAAGTAGATTTACTGAAATTGTCCAACAGGTTTTATTCTTGAATCAAGTCATTGATTACAGAAACCCATTTATAGGGAGAAAGATATTATGATATAAACAAGTATAGCACCTCTCTTTTTGTAACACTTCTACCACTGGATTCTGAGAAGGGATTTTACATCAATAAAGGTTTGCAGGCAAATGAGCTCTCTAAAAAAATAACTTGATTAAATGGAAATAATCTCTTTTTTAGATTTATTTTCTTGTTTGTTTTTTAGTTGAATGCCTTTTTTAACTCCTCTACATGTTCACCTCATAGAATGAGATTTCAGCCAAAGTGAAAGCACTCTCATTATAACAACCCTGCTGCTCTCATGAGTTTTTCTCCATTTCATGAGTGAGAGACATCTACAAAGTCCCTTCCTAACACTGTGTATTTTCCTTTGGAAATTTTTGCTTTATGTATTATACCTACACAACATGTATATTTAATTGTTATTAATAATACCAAAAATAATAATAGAGAATGCAAAGTCGAGCATGAAAGTTCAAAAAGTGAGTGATTAATATTATTTTACTATATTCAAGTACTTATGTTGAAATTCAGAGGAATACTTAAGTCATTTATACAAGAGAAAAGTAAAATATTTGTATTAATCTGCTAGGGCTACCATAACAAAATATGACAGACTGGGTGACTTAAAAATATAAATTTATTTTTTACTATTCTAAGATCCACAAATCCAAGATCAAGGTGCCATCAGGGTTGATTTCTCCTGAGGCCCCTCTCCTTGGCATGCAAGACTTCTGTCTTCTCACTGTGTCTTCACATAGCCTTTTCTCTGTGCACATACGTCCTTGGTTTCTCTACCACTTCTTATAAGGACACCAGTTCTATTAGATTAGGGCCCCACCTTATGGCCTCATAACCTTAATTATGACTTTAGTGGTTCAACTTTCAAAAACAGTCAAATCGATAGGTAAGGCTTCAATATACAAATCTGGTTTACGGAGCACCATTCAGTCCATAAAAATACTCCTTTAGTGTTAATGTGATAACTGGTTAAATGAAGAAGGAACATTGAGATGCTTTTCATTTTATGAAAATGTATTTTTTTATATATGTATGATGTGCTCAAGACACACGAGAAGCTCAGAAATCCTTTTTCTAACTGTAAGCATAGAAAGGTTACATTTCCTAGTCTCCATGATAATAGGCAAGTTTTCTCCAATGAATGTGGGTAGGAGAGCAATGTATCACCTTGGGCCAGACCAAGAGGTCTTCCTTTCTTTTTCTCTTTGTAGGCCAGATCAAAAGTAGTGTATCCAGTATATGACTGGAAGAGACCTGGAAAGAAGGAGATATCACAAGAAGGAAGACACCAGGATCTCGGAGTCTCCATGTAAAGGTATTTGGCTATTCCCTGTTTGACTGTGTGTACATAAGATGATATTTCATTTTGATGAAGCAGCAATATTTTGTGTGATTTGCTATGGCAGCTAATGTCAATTACTTGTTTAATAAAGGTAGTTTTACCTTGAACTATAGTGCTTCTGTAACAAAAACTCCTGTTATTGATTAATAACCAGCAGACTGGAAGCAAAGTCACTCTTAGTGTCTAGGAAGATAGCAGTCCATATTATGTATTGGTGAAATACTGTGTAAAACCTCTTTCTCATCTCCCATAACCTAGGAAGCAGACCACATATGTACTGAATCAGTGAATAAACAAGATAAGAATGGAAAATTAAAGATCATAGTTTGTTTGGGTTGTTACTGGCAGTACTTGGGAAAGATGTTCTTATAAAAGATGAGTTGTCAAAGGAAATCAATCAATTCGTATACAGACATGAGAGGGAAACAAATAATTTAGATATTCATGGTCTTTGCAAGGGTGGAAATATTGGCTAAGTCTAGATTCAGCAAAGAAGAATTAAAATATAAAGTTTTGTGTAATAAAATCCAAATAAAACATTTCCATTAAATAATGTGACTCAGCAAAAATCCTAAATTTAAGTGACTTCTCAACATTAGATGACTTCAGGATAGCAGTCATTATGTTGAGAAAAAGAAACATGAAGGATAAATTCTAACAGAAATTATGAGTGTGATTTCTTTTACGTAAAACCAATTGGAGGTAACTGGTTAAGACATCTATTAAATTTTTGAAGGATCTGTGTTGCCAATCAAATAAACTTAGGAAAAAAAATCCTTTAACTGTTTCAAACTTTAAACAATCCTTGGATCTCTAACTTTCTAAAAGTTTTGGAAGACTGGAAGATATTCAGTTATGATCCCTAAACATGATAAATAATGGAGGAGGAGCCTCTCAGAGATCTCAGTTAAGAACCATGGGGAAAAGTGGAAAAGGAAATTTCTATTACAAAGTAAAATTTAGGTAAGCTGCCCGGAATATTCCGGGATTTATTCAGCTCAGTGCCTGTTCTTTGCCTCTTAAACTTCTTTTGATTTTCCTATCCCTTCTTATCCACCTTACTCAGTTTTGTGGGGAGGCACATTCTTATCCTTTTCAGTTTCTAGTTATGTAACTACAATGTACCATATCTGGCTATGATGATGAGAATCACGTATCAATCAGAAATCCTTGGCTTTGAATAGCATTTAATGACTGGATCAGACTTTGTGGTGCTGTTAGGTTCGGAGTGACATGTTGTATGTGGATAAAAGTGTAAAACAGGAAGTAGATTACCAAAGAGGTGAATAATATAAGAGAATGGCTAGGTGTTTAAGATCTTATTTCTTTTTAGCTTATAGAATACTGTGTTTTTCAGCCTCTCCTGAAGTTATATTGGGCCTTTTGACTTTTGCATGGCTAAAAGAATGTTGGTAGTTATCATGTACCTCACTGTCATATCATATTATGAAGTGTTATGTGAAATTCTCTTCTCTACTTCTTACTCTTCTTATTTTTAGACAGCTGATGGAGCAATAGGAAGAGGTTGTAGGACTTTAAATTAGTCTATCGATATTATAAAGATAGTGGTGTCAAAAGTTGGAATGAATAAGGATTATTGTATCTCCAGAAGAGGTATACCTGAATATTCAGACACACCAAGTACTAAAACAACCTTTATTTTATCAAGCTTCTTTTGTCATTTTGTTATACCATCTAGCGAGAATTGCCCTAGAAAAACTACATAAAATTTTACCAAATTCTATGGTATTTATTTTTGCAGCAAATACTTCACTTCATTAAGTTTTTTCTTAATTTAAAATATCCTACCTCCCTAACTCTGTAATAGCTATATTATCCTCAGAGAAAATAGAGAAATACTTCTATTTTATTTTTTACTTATTGACATTGGTTGAGTAATTGTCAGCAATTCGTTAAGACTGGGTATCTCTAGCCATTTAACTATTCTGGATTCTTTAATATTACAAATGCAGAAAGTTTTATTTGAAATAAAACCTAATTGTAACGATAGTGAATGATTACATCGACTTAAGGGATTGTCAAAATCCTTATACAATGTGAGAGAAGGAAACAATATGTGTACAGGCTTGATTGATACTGGGAAAAAGAATTTGTGTAGTATTTTTCCTTTTAAAATATAGCTGAGAAGAATCCCTCTTACCTGAAGAAACAAGTGCTTAAACTGAGTTTCTAGCAAAGTATGACCCCTAATTTATGTTAGCTCTTTCCCAGTATATACCTGGCTGTGTCAAGCAGCGAAATAAAATTTATCTCTATTTTGCTTTCCTAATGCTTGTTCTAGAAGGAGCACATATTTACTGTCCTTTCAATATCTGGAATATGAGAAGGTCTAAAGAGTCCAGGAAGAAGGGGTGAACATACTGGAATGGTGGGTGATGCAAGAGCTTCATGAATCATATATCTACACTATGAAGGCTCATAGGAGACTTATTCTTCTGCCTTGACAAATGATGGCAGAACTAGTAGTTCTCATTGCTTTTTCTTTTCTTCCTGATTTCATGGACAGAACTAGCTTTGTTTTTATGTTCTGAATTCTTCATGTAAAATCATGGACCTGTTTCTCTGTCTCTTATCCCAAGGGATGTATATCACACTCTCCTAAGAACATTCTTTTCATCTACTATCCACTGTATTTGGGTGAGTTTATAGTTCTTTGGCTTTTTGCTGTTGAATTGTATGAGTACCTTGTATATTTTTTATATTAACTTCTTATTAGATAGATGTTTTGCAAATATTTTCTCCCATTCCACAGGTTTCCTTTTCATTTTGTTGATGGTTTCCTTAGCTGTGCAGAACCTCTTTAGTTTGATGTAGTTTTGCTTGCTTATTTTTCCTTCTGTTTTCTTTGCTTTTGGCGTCAAATACAGAAAAATTCATTGCCAAGACCAATGTCAAGGAACTTAGCCCATGTATTTTCTTCTAGGAGTTTTATGTTTTGGTGTCTTATGTTCAAGTCTTTCATTAATTTTGAGTTGATTTTTGTGTATGGTATAAGATAAGCGTCCACTTTTATTCTTTTTCATGTGGCTGTCCAGTGTTCCCAACACCATTTATTGATGATACTATCCTTTTCTCATTGTATATTCATCACTCCTTTGTTGTACCTTAATTAACTATATGTGCATGGGTTTAAATCTAGGCCACCTATTCTGTTTCATTGATCTATATGTCTGTTTTTATGCCAATACCACATTGTTTTGATTATTATAGCTTTGTAATATAGTTTGATATCAGGACATGAGGTGCCTCCAGATTGTTTTTTTTTTTCCTTTCCAAAATTGCTTTGCTACACTTATAACTTATTGGATTTTATTGATCAATGTCACCTCCAATAACTTTTAATTAAAAAAAAATGTTTAAAGAAAAAATTGCTTTGCTTACTCAGAGACTTTTGTTGTTTTTTACAAAATTTAGGATTTTTTTTCTATTTCTGTGAAAACTGCCATTGGGATTTTGATAGAGATTGCATTGAATCTATAGATTACTTTGTGTGGTACAGACATTTTAACAATATCAGTTCTTCAAATCCATGAACATGGAATATCTTTCCATTTAATTGTGTCTTCTTTAATTTCTGTTATCAGTGTTTTATAGTTTTTAGTATACACATCTTTAACCTCTTTGATTAAATATATTCCTATTTTATTCTTTTTTATGCTTTTTAAATAGGATTTTTTAAAAATTTCTTTCTAATAGTTTGTTGTTAGCATGTAGAAATACAACAGATTTTTGTTTATTGGTTTTCTATTCTGCAACTTCACTGAATTCATTGCTTAGTCTTATAGTTTTTTGGTGGAGTCATTAGAATATTTTATATATAAGATCATATCATTTCCAAATAGACAATTTTACTTCTTTCCTTCCAATTTGATGCCTTTTGTTTATTTTTCTTGTCTGATTACACTGACTAGAACTTCAGTATTATGTTGAGTTAATTTATTATAAGGATTTTAAAAATAAGCTTTAATAGCAATAGTATGCCTATGAAAAATTAAAATGTAATTCTCTTTCATTTGTTGATAGGACAAAGTTTTCTTGGACTATTTGTCTGCCCTTATTAAGATATTATAAAAGGATTTTCTTTACTTTTTGAGTAATCTACCTGGAAAGCAAAGCTTTTTTGTCTTACCCAAATAACTTCCTGTGCTTTTTGCTGTCTTTATTTATCTGGTCTTTGATTACTTGGGAGAACTGAGTCTTCACTATTAAAAGAACTAAGTTTTTTGTTTGTTTATTTGTTTATTTTACAGAAGCTAGGGTTTTTTACAACTATGTAACTATCCGTGTTTGTATTAGAAGTTTTTGTTACTTTGGTTGAATAGATAATCAAGGTAACAATTAAATGCTCAAATCTTTGATTTTGTTTTTACAAAATTCCCATAATCAAATTCTAAATTAAGCTTTTTTTTTTTTTAACCTCAAACTAATATTGAGATTTCATAGGAGGCCCCTGGAACATCTGAAAAGATTTGATCTGTCTCCATAAAAAACAGACATGTTAAGCCAATTAATCTTATTTATATATTAAATTATTCGGAAAATATTGTCAAATAAGGATACTAAGCCTTCATTTGGTTATAGCTGTATGGATTTAGATTATTAATGCAGTGTTCCAGAAAGCATATGAAATTCCTAAAATTTTGATATGTCCTGATATAATGTTACAATTCATAATTCTAGTTATTATTTTTAAATGTATATCATGGAAATGATGAATTTTCTTGTCAGTTGTGTTGTAATGAACTCTCATCAGATCCTTTACTGTGGTCGGTTTTAAGTCTTTTGATGTTTATAGACAGTTAATGTTTTATCTGATGCATTTGCAGAAGTGTTTCTTCTTCGAAGAGATTCTTGGAAACAACTCTGGCAAATACAGGTTTCTGATAAATTTAAGGTCATACCAATGAACTGGGTAAGGATTTTCTGAACTCTAATGAAGAAAATGATGAATTCCCAAAACTGCTAACCTAAGATTAAGTATTAATCAATAATTAATTACAAGGGACTGAATGAACTCATGAGGATGATTATTGTTTTTATGATGGTGTTTGAAACATTTCTGGTTCTTCAGGTTTTCTTAATCTCATTCGATGCCTTAGAACCTCTTACCTTTTTGTATAGTTTCCAGTTTTGAAGGGTAAAACTTTAACCTTTGGCATTAGATATTTTAGGTTAAAATATAAATTATTACGGTTACTATAATTTTTTTATCAAACCTTAAGTTTCTTGGCAAAATGCATACATTTTTTAAGTATTAGAGCAAAGTGACCTTGTAGTTCAAAAGAATCTAATGATCATTTAAGGTGCATGTCTTTCTTTTTTTTTTCCCCTCTTAAGTATAACCAGTCTTATCTGAATAGCTATTCCTCATTCATTGGATTATCAAAAGAGATCATCCAATACAATAAGCAGTAGACCAAACTCACCCCTTCTTTCGAAGGAATGTTTCTATCAGGAAGTCTTCCTAAGAGGCTAACCATTTCACTGTGTAAATATATTTAAATTTTTTAAAGAAGTACTCTTTCAGTTTTTTTTAATGATGAAATAATTTCCTTATGGAAGATCAGACTGAAATGAATTATTGTAGTTAAGAAAAAGAATGAAACCAAGATAATGTGGGAAGAACTGGTACAAATTTATGACAGGTGATGTATCTTAGAATTTCCTCAATGCTCCAGAATGGCCTTAAATCTTAGATAGATCATATTGCTTCAGAATTATTTAGAAAATTTTCTAAATGCATAGCTTCTTTCAATGGTTTTAATATTTGTTTTAATGTATCATATGTAAATTCTATGAAAGAGAAACTTTGAGTCTATATTCCACTTTTAAACTGATCTAAAGATAAATATTTATATCACAGTAGATTTACTGGCATTTTTCAGATCAGAAGTACTAAATTCTCCTATGCAATAAAGTATAATCCCTCTAGCAGTTTGTATTCCTGTTGAGTGATAATCTTAATTTAAACAGAAAACATGATCTCTGCTCAATTTAATAATTTTAAACAAAGTTTTGATACTTTGCCTGGCTATCCTGATTCAGTGTTTTGTTAAAACCTATAAATAAAATATTAAACAACAGTGTCACAGCTAATAAATTGTCATTGCTTAAAAAGAGTCTGTTGTTATTTTAGCAGTGTTTTGAGGATTTGCTATGGTTAAGATAACTTTACTACAGATTCTTAGAAAGGGTAGAAGTCAAGCCAAAAATCTGGGGACAATTTCTCAAGTGTAAATTGCAGAAAGTAAATTCTGTCTCAGTGCATAGCAACACCATAGACAGAAAGACAGATAATAAAGAGATATGACACTTATTTAATATCATTTTTAATAAATAGCTATACATATATGTACACATATACAATGCACAAGAGTGTATAAATGATCGTCTCTAATATAATGATTAAAGTCCTCTTTCTAAAATAAATATCACTAAATATCAGCTTATTACTTTATTATTTAGGAACTAATAAAAGAAACAGTTCAGTAGTCACTTCACAAATTCTATTCAGCCTGGCTCATTATATTTTCTCTTATAATTATAAAGTAGTTATATTTTTATGAAAATTTGACATAACTATTGTTGTAATTTCATGTTTCACATGTACTATAGAGTCATTTTAAACAATGGTAATTTCATTGCTGAAAATGTAAATACTTATGAAATACACACACTCTTATATGGTGCTTTAAAAATCATATGTACTGCATAGAATGCATACATTTTGAAAACATGACTTGAATCAATTTTCATTCACTTTTTATAGAACGTGTAATTCCAGCTCCATCTTGTGGTTTATAATTTGGTTTCCAGAATGGTCCATTATTATAATTATATTGTATTTCTTATTATTGTTTCTCTTTATTAATCGAATGAATATTTAATGGGTACCTGAAATTCTGTATACTAGATTCTATACTCTTTCTCTGTAAGATAGTTAATATATCTTTATTTATAAAGGCTCAAAAATATTTATAATTTTTAGTATTTTTAATTTCATTGTATGCACACATAAGAAAAGTGAGTACTATACTAATTAAGTACTAAACAAGTACTTATCCTAATTAATATAATAAACTTCATTGAAGTAAAATCTAAAATGCCTAATTAAAATTGGCTTAAATTTATTAGGAAACGTAAAAAATACAAAGTCCATATATTATTCATAAATACTTTGTTTTGCTTTCTAAATACCAATGTGTGTATCACATATCTTTGATAGTCTTCTCTAGGTAAATTAAAGAGTAATAAATTTTTAAAAATGCACTATGATTTTTTATATTGTTTTATTTGGCCTTCTCATTTGATGTTGAGGTTATTTCCTGGAAGATTAATCTTCCAAGAATTTTTAAATCAGCCATTATTTATAAAGCGGCTATTTGAGTACAAAATATAAATATTGAAATATAAATTAAGACCATTTTTATAAAAATTTAATTAACTATTAAACTGATTTCAAGTCCAAAAATTTATAATTTTATGACACAGCTTAGTGTAACTTTGAATTTCAATTTGTTTATTTCACTAATTGACCATCTTTTCTAGTATGCAAAAAATGATGAATCAGAACACAAGATCAATCATGCAGCCTTACTCTTCATTTAGAGAGAGAATGTTTGATTCTTATAACATTTTTGTATAGTTTTAATAGTTTATGTAGATTGCCATATGGTCACTATAGCTGCACAAATCACAACCAATAATAAAAGATGCTAGAAAGAATAAATTCATGAACTCTGGTCTACTTTGTCATTGAAATAGCTAACATATGAGATAAAACAAGCTAAGGTCTGTTATCTCTGGTTTGTTTCATAAAATGTATGATGACATAAAATGACAGTTTAGATAATAAAAGTGGAAGAGCCTTTTATCTACTACCAAATAGTTGATTTGAGATAAATAAGATTAGCCAACTATAAAAGGATAGGGCATTACAATTTAAATATAAACACATATAGATGCAAAAGTAAGAAAAATATTTTAATAGGTCAAAAATAGATGAAAAACAATATTTCAAGTTCTGAAATATTTTTCACAATATATGAGTTTTCTTAAGAAACTCCTTTTAGCTCTTACTTGATACATAATTTAAAGATATTTTTAGATATCATGGTCAGAGAAAAGGTACCCTGGCTCATAAAACATTTTGACTAAATAAAATTTCCTTTATGTAGATTACTGATTCTCAAAAATTTATAATACAATCAAATATAATAATATATAATGAAATGTATATAAACTGTCATGAACTAAATAGAATTTACTTCTTGGCATATAGTTTCTTCTGGGAACAAGGCCTTTAATCCACATTTCATTCTCTCTTCACATGGCTTTCAGCAAGAAGGTCTTAGTAATTTGCCCCCAGACCAGAGATTTTGGTCAGATTCCTAATTAAAAAGAAAACTAAACTGTATTCAATGAAGAATTTCAGAAGGCACTTCTGACTGTACAGAGTCTTGAGCTACCATTAATCTATGCTTTTGAAACTCGGTATACTATACTCTTAATATCTAGTTACTAGAATTTATTAATAAGGATATTTAATTTTTCATAAATTTATTTTTCACATTTTACCATTTTATATTATACTGCTCTCTCAAATAGTCTCTTCAGAAGCACTATGTGCTCTCTTTCTGTCTGTTTCACACTGTGAGAACTTTGTAAGTACAAACATAAATATGTACTACACATATACACACAGTGGCTTAGAAAATGATAGAAACAAATGTAGTTATCAATGTTCTTAGTCTTCAAAATTATATATCATACTTATCATACAGAACATATTCTTATGAAAATTTAGTCAATAAAAGGACTTAGAAACGTTAAAAATGCTAATATGGTTATGAAAATAGAAGACACGACTTTTGTCTACTTAATAATGTGATAAAAATTCAGATGTTAATATTTGATTGCTTCATTATATGTCAGAATATGTATTGACTACTGGTAGTTTTGACTCTTTATAGCTGCAGGCCTTCACTTGTCTATGATCTTCTCCACTAGCATCTATCTATCTATCTATCTATCTATCTATCTATCTATCTGTCATTCATCATCTCTCTCATCATCTATCTATTCTAATTTAATTATCACAAATATCCTGATATTTTTTCTCAAATATGCAAATCTAGTTCCATAATACTTTTCAAGAAGAGATCCTTGCTCCTTATGTCAATTAAAATTTAATTTAGATATTTCTTTCTCAAGAGAACTCTGAAAATTCAACCAGCCACCCCAGCTCTTGTTATATTGTGTTGCGAATTGCCTATTGAATCATACCCTTTCTTAATTCTCTCCATCACAGTTACTAGTATGATATTTTTATTGCTTTATTTATTTATTCAACTGAAATATAATATCTTTTCAGTAATTAAATTTTCAAAGATTGGTACATTAATGAATTTACTTCTTTATTTCACTTATTTTATTCGACCTGCACCAGGCTTGACAAAAGAAACACCACAAACAATTGAATAATTAAATAATGAATTTAAATGAATTTTCTAGTCTTTCAATCTATCTCTTTCTAAAGAAATAATGTGGAAGGGGAAAAAATGTATATTTAGAAAATAGATATTTAATGGGTATTAACTGTTGATGCTACCCCAGCTACCTAAGCATTTGCCTTGATTAAAATTTGAAGAGAATAACATGCTTAATAACACTCTTGAAAAGGATAACTGAAGTTTAAAATGAGAAAAACACCATGAAAGATAACCCAATAAAGGTATCAGCTAAATCAAACATTTATAATAGAGAATATAAACACAATACACAATCTTTATTCAAAAATAAATATACATATGATCATATCTATATATAGTCATATATACATGTATGTATATATACATTAGTATGTTTTATATAGACATAAGTGAAAATATGGGCCTAAAATGTCTTCTGTGCATATATCTTATATCTTGTCATTTAGTAAGAAAAAGAGAATTATAAGATTCAACTCAAACCAATGTATAAGTGTTTCAATTATTTGAGATATATTTCCTTAATAAATGTAGAATAAAATTATTATAGCTTTTAATATTTATTACAATTTCAATTTGTATTTGGATATAAAAATATTTAGAACTAAACTTAAAAAGGGGATATTTTAACAGTCTTGATTATAGATTATTGATTGCCAAATATATATTAAAATATTTCAGAAAAAATGTTTCATAAGTAATTTTCAAACAATGATATTAAATAAAAAATTATATTCTAGCAATTAAGGTTTTAGATATCATAATATAGCAGTCTCATTAGAGGAATAAAATTATAATGAGGAAATAAAAGTTGGATATGCCAAGAGTTTTATATTGTTTGGCTTTAAAACCTCAAGTTAGGAAACACTGTACAAGAATAAAAATGCCATGACTTGCTGATGGTCTTAATGAGACAAATTATATTAGATATAATGAAAATATTTTCATCTTTCTTTAGGGATAACTAACTTTTCAGCTTGATTTTCATATATTCAGTGTGATCAATTAGAAGCAAATGTCTGTGGACCCATTAAACTAAGCTATTACATTACATGTATAGAATCTCTGTGTTTTACAGTGAGCCCCAGAGGGAGTCTTGATACTCCATAGAAACCAATTTTTGAAAAATGCAGAAATATTAATTTGGGGTATGACAGAAGGTAGATCATTTTAACAGTGCAGCATATCTTGGTGCTGATGAACTAGTATTTGGGTAATTAAATTAGTGAAATTTGATTTTGTGGAATTTGATTTAAACTCTGCTTTTAACATGATGAAAAATTGAGACCAAATTTTAATCCTATGAATAGATTATATTTGCCTGGAAACAATGAAAATAAATTTAATGATATAATACATAGAATTGCAGGGTAATGTGGACATCATTATTCAGAAAATTATTTACATATGTATTTATAATTCTTTTGTATTATTATATGTAGATTTGTTTCTGAATTAAAAGTGTATTCAATTTACAACAGCAGAATTTGCCTCATGACTTTTAAAATCCATTTGGAAAAACCATAATGAAGTAAGTTATGCCAGAAGCATCAATTTATATATTATTGTAAAACTTTGTGTGTAAAATATATTCTAAAACATACTATGGAATTGGCAAATATTAAATATTTTCACAAACAAATTTCTGAAAATTACATTATATAAGAATATAATTATTATACTTTTAGAAAAATTTTGGGAGTAATCTATGGGATATTTTATGATATCATATATCTATTTTTGAGCTCTTTTAAAATTATTTAAAATATAAAATAACTAATAGCAAAAGATATGTTAAGTTTTATTTCCAGGAAATCCAATTGTATTTTAATATCAATTAGAATGAGGAATATTGACAATAGCCTGTGAATTTCTAGGTGACTCAATGAACAATCCCCTTTTGCCTACATGGAAATCTTCCAGTGTTCTTGTTTCTGTGTTCACCCTTCCATGGTGATTTTATGCACTGTCATACAATTAGAAATAATATTCATACTGGACATAATTGACATTTATAGAGCCCTTCATCTCCAAACAGCTGCTTATACATTCTTTTCTAGTGTACATGGAACATTCTCAAGGGTTGATCACATACTGGGAAACAGAGATAGCCTCAACAAATATAAGAGGGTTGAAAACATACCAACAATATTCTCTGATCATAATGCTTTCATGCAGGAGATCAACTGTAGAAAGGAAGCAGAAAGAATCACAAATACATGGAGATTAAACAACCTGTTACTAAAGAATGACTGAGTCAGAGAAAGAATCAAAAGATAGATCAAGAGATAAGTTAAAATGAATGATAATGATGGTACAACATATCAAAACTTATGGGAGATGGCAAAAGCAGTAATAAAAGGAAAGTTCATATCATTACAGGCCTATCTCAAAAAGCAAGAATGAGCCCCCAAAAACAACCTAACACTTCAGCTTAAAAAACTAGAAAAGAAAGAAAAAAAGAAGCCTAAAGTTAGCAGAAGAAAAGAAATCATAGAGCAGAATTTAATGGAATGGAAAACAAAAAATCAATAGTAAAAATAAATGCAACAAAGAGCTGGTTCTTTAAGAAGATTAATAAAATTGACAAACCTCTGGCTAGAATCACTAAAGGAAAAAGAGAAAGGACACAAATGAAATCAGGGATGAAACAGAGGAAATTACAACAGACACTGCAGAAATACAAAGGATCATACAAGAATACTATGAAAAAGTATATAACACCAAATTTAATAATTTAGAAGAAATGTGCCAGTAGATAGAAAGATAGAACCTTCCTAGACTAAATCAAGAAGAACTAGAAAATCTAAAGACCGATCAACAGTATGGAAATTGAAACAATCATCAAAAATCTACCAAAAAGTAAAAGTCCAGGACCAATCAGATGGCTTCACCAGTGAATTCTACCAAACATTCAAAGAAGATTTAATATCTATTCTCCTCAAACTCTTCCAAAAAATCAAAGAAGGGGTAGTACTTCCCAACTCATTTTATGATGCCAATATTACCTAGACCAAAACCTAGTGAAGATAACACAAAAAAGGAAAAACTACAGACTGATATATCTCATGAACACAGATGCAAAAATCCTCAATAAGATACTAGAAAACCGAATACAGCAACATATTAAAAAGATTATGCACCATGATCAAGTGGGCTTTGTCCCAGGGACATAGGGATGGTTCAACATACGCAAATCAATTAATGTGATACACCACATAAACAAATTCAAAAATAAGAATCATACGATCATATCAATAGTTACAGAAAAAGCCTTCGGGAAGATACAACATTCATTTATGATCAAAACACTTAACAAAATTGGTATAGAAGGAAAATACCTTATCGTAATAAAGGCCATATATGACAAACCCTCAGCCAACATTATACTTAATGGTGAAAAACTAAAAACCTTTCCTGTAATATCAGGAAGAAGACAAAGCTGACCACTATTGCTACTGTTATTTAATATAACATTGGAGATCCTAGCAAGAGAAGGATATAAAAGACATCCAAATAGTAAACAAAGAAGTCAAACTGTCACTATTTGTGGATGACATGATTGTCTATGAAGAAAACCCTAAAGACTCCACAGGAACACTACTAGAAACAATAAGCAAATACAGCAAAGTTTCCAGATACAAAATCAATGTTCAAAAATCCATAGCGCTCCTATACCCTAATAATGAAGTGTCGGAAAAAGAAGTGGAAAATATAATTCCTTTTGCAATTACAACAAAAAGAATAAAATACCTAGGAATAAATCTAACGAAACATGTGAAGGACCTATATAATGAAAACTACAAGAAACCTTATTAAAAGAAATCAAAGAAGATAAAAAGAAATGGAAAGATATTCCATGTTCTCGAATTGGAAGAATCAACACAGTTAAAATGACTTTATTAACTAAAGCATTATATTCATTCAATGCAATCTCCTTCAAAATCCCATTGACATTTTTCAAAGAAATGGAACACAAAACCATCAGATTTGTATAGAAGCCCAAAAGACCACGAATTGACAAAGCAATCCTGAGAAAAAAGATAAAGCATCACTCTGCCCGACTTCTAATTATACTACAAAGCGACAGTAATCAAAACGGCATGGTATTGGCAGTAAAACAGACACAAGGACCAGTGGAACAGAATCAAGAGTCCAGAAGTAAACCCATATTTATATGGCAAATAATTTTCAACAAAGAAGCCAAAAGGAAAGCCTCTTCAATAAATGGTGCTGGGAAAATTGGAAGGCCACCTGAAAAAAAAATGAAACTAGACTGTTGTCTATCACCACACACCAAAATTAACTCAAAAGAGATTAAGGACCTGAATATAAGACCTGAAACAATAAAACACATAGAATAAAACATAGAAACTAAACTCAGGGACCTTGGACTTAAAGAGAATTTTATGAATTTGACCTTAAAAGCAAGGGAAGTAAAAGCAAAAATAAATGAATGAGCCTACATCAAACTAAAAAGCTTCTGCTCAGCAATAGAAATCGTCAACAAGGTAAAGAGAGAACCATCCAAATAGGAAAATATATTTGCAAGCAACACCTCCTATAAGAGCCTAATATCCAAAATATACAAAGAAGCCGTTTGACTCAATAACAACAAAAAAAGTGATCCAATCAAAAAATGGGCAGAGGACCTGAACAGACACTTCTACAAATGGCCAACAAATACATGAAAAGATGTTCAACATCACTAGCTATTAGAAAAATGCACATCAAAACCACAATGAGATATCATCTCACACTTGTTAGAATGGCCATAATCAACAGGACAAATAATAACAAATGTTGGAGAGGATGTGAAGAAATAGGAAACCTCATACACTGCTGGTGGGACTGTAAATTGGTACAGCCACTATGGAAAACAGTATGGAGGTTCCTCAAAAAACTAAGAATTGATCTCCCAATGATCCAGCAATCTCTATCCTGGGTAATTGTCCCAAGGACTCAAAAACTCATATCCAAAAAGATATTTGCACACTGATGTTCATAGCAACATTATTCACAGAGCCAGGTCATGGAAGCAACTGAAATGTCCTATGATAGATTATTGGCCAAAGAAGCTGTATTACATATATACAATGGAATATTACTCAGCCATAAGAAGAGATAGAATACTGCCATTTGCAACAACATGGATGGACCTTGAAATAATCTTACTGAGCAAAATAAGCCGGACAGAAAAGGTTAAAAATCACGTGATATCACTTGTATGTGTTATATAAACCTAAAAGCAACAAACGAACAGGACAAACAGAGACTCATAGACGTGGACAATGGACTAGTGGTCACCAGAGGGGAAGGGAAGGATGAAGGGGAGAGGGGAAAATAAAATGTCAAAAATAAAAAATAAAAAATAATAATAAAAAGAATTGGAAGATTTAAAAAAAAAATTAGTTTTTGTGTCCATAGATCAATATTGCTTATACTGTTAAAAGAAGGCAGAGTTCATTCATATTTTTTCTGTTTTTTTTTTTATAAGTATAACTGCTAAAGAAATTTTTCACATAAATACTTAGATTGGAATGGAAAGAATGTTTTACAGAAATGACATTTAATCATTTTTAATTCCTTATAAATTATATAACCTGATCTTATTACATTAATTGAATCATCTATTACTTAAAAAATTAATTTGGTTCTCTTGCAATTTTATTAAAAACAGATTATCACAAGCTACCTTATGTGCAAAAATAATTTTTGAACAGTGTTTATAGTTATTCACTTTTATAACAGAGGCATCAATTATTGCCAATTCTTGTAGTTTTTATATCCCTGGGCAGTCAGGTTTAGAATGAGTAAATGGTATACCTTTCTCCTGTAAGGTGAGAGAAGGGAGATTGGAAAAATGGAATTAGAAATGGTGTCACAAAGCCAAAACAATAAAAGAACACTTTAGGAAGATAAATCTTAGGAAATAGTGCACAGAGAATTTGAGTTTCTGGAAAGTAATTGTCTAAAACTGCAATCGTTTGCACTCCTTGGAAGCTGCTCTGTATAATCAAGTTTATATATAATCCAATTGCAAGATTTCTTTTCAATTATTTTTCCTTTTACTATGGTTTCCTAACAAGAGTACCTCAAAAAAATTTATTTAGTAAAGTAACTACTTTTTCTTCAGGAAAAAATATTTATGGTTTGTACCAAAAACATTCAACAAAATAATAAAACATAATTTAATTATTTTGCAGTTATTTTTTTTTCTTACAGAAAACACTTTAATCACACCATGAGCATAGATTTTTTTTTTCCAAATTAGACATTTATAATTGACTTCTCATTGCGTAAATCTTCTGTGCCTTTGCCTTCTATGTTCTCATATTTTACTACCTCTTTCTGACCCATGTAGTTCTTTGCTAAATTTGTTCCTCTATTGCCAAACTGCCACTAATTTGAGTATTCTTCATTTCTTTCTCAGTATTGTCTTTGTATGTAATATCATTACATACTTTTCACTGTATAATATAATTTACTAATAATTTAAATTTTTTAAAAAGAAATTCCTGTTTAGTGTAGAAAGCATAAGAAAAATGAAGAAAAAATCACTTTACTCATTATTCCTAATACATGATAGCAGCTATTATTAATAATTTGGTAAATAGATCAAATGTTTTTTTTAAATTTTTATGAATATATTACTTTCAAAATTGTTTTATGGTAAATAAAAAATGTTTGAGTTTTTTTTTTTTTTTTTT
>NW_024351730.1:17097645-17284753 GCF_902729225.1 Pteropus medius
TGCCATTTTTACTACTTTACTACAACTTCACCACTAAAGGTCAACAGTGACTTCCCATCCTCCAGTGCTCATCTGATTTAGAAGCACTTGACGTGGTTGACCATGCCCTCTTTTTTGAAGCTTTTTTTTTTTTTCCCCATTAGCTTCTATGACTCTTGAAATAGCGGGTTCTTACCTTACCTTCTCTAATCGTTCTTAGTCTATTTTCCTAGCTCCTTTATTCCCCTCACACTTAGAGGTTGGCGTTTTCAATGTTCTGTCTCCATCTTCTTTGCTATCTTATTCTCTTTTTTGGCTTTCTATTGCCCTAGTCATAGGATTGCACAGAATTTGTCTCTAGTCCTTATGCATCCTAAACTCAGGTAATGATGAACTACCTACTAAACAAGCCATTTAGGACAGGCATCATGACTTCCTCATTATTTAAAAATATTTTTGTATAATACTTTAACATATAATGTGTATTCAGTTAATTTTTAGTTCTCTTATTCTCTTCTATGTTAGTTTATTACTGCTGCTGAAAAAACTATTGCAGATTTAGCCATTTGAAAATGAAATAAATTTATTATTTTACAGTTTTGTAGTTCAGAAGTAAGAAATGAGTCTCACTGGAATAAAATCAAAGTTTCAGCAAGGCCTTTATTTCTTCTCCGAGGTTCTATGGGAGAATTGATTCCTCACCCTTTACAGATTCTAGAGGCCATAATCATTTCTTGGCTTGTGGCCTTCTTCTTCCATCTTCCAGATGAGCAATAGTAGGTCAAGTCCTGCCTCACTCTTCAATTTTTTAGAATCCTGTGATATTATTGGGCCAACCCAGATAATCTAGGACAATTTCCCTATTTAAAGTCAGCTGACTAGCAGCCTTAATTCTCTCTGCAAAGTTATTTCCCTTTGCATGTAACCTCACATATTCACAGGCTCTGGGAATTAGGACATAGGCATTTAGGGGAGAGGGAGGGTACTTTCCTCTCTTTACCATCCTTTATCATATTTTTTTTTTTTGCCTAGATTATTACTTCAACATATATTTTCAAGATCTAATTCTTCAAAATTTAATATAAGAATATTTTGAACTTTATCTCTGACTAGGGATTTGGAAGATTTGGAGGGAGAAAACCTTTTTAGATTTTGAGAAACTTCTGAATCTTTATGTTAGGCCGAGAGTGTGGCATTGCTGCTGATAATAAGTATAAAATTAAGATATTCTATTGAGAGAACATAGGAACTGCTGGTAATAATTATAAAATGAATTAGATAAAATATCAAGATAGAAGGGAAAAAATTAGTTTCTTACTTCAGTGAGAACTTCCATAATATAGGCTCTTCATAGTTTTGATGCTCAGCATAATCAGTTCACAGCTTGATGAAATTAGATATTAAGTGATACTGTGTTCATTAGATGTATATATTATGTGTGTGAGGAAGAATTATGTTAAATTCAAAAGTGTTCACTTAGAGCTTACTTTATTTAAAGCTTGCTAACAATTTCAAAGGATGCCAAGATAACAAATAGCCACTGTTCTGCTTTCCAAAGGGAAGAGAGAGAGATCAAGGGAATCCCAACAGAGAAAATGAGGAGAGCAGTTTCTCTACAAAGGTTAACACACTCTGTTTAGAAGACTAAAATATATGACAACACTTTCTGTCTTTAATCTTCCCAAGTCTCCCACAGGAAGAAGCAGAAGGACTCCTCAATGAATAGTTTAGACTCTTATCATCGGGTTTATCTTGTTGTTGGCTCCTCCTTTATCTTGTATTCTGGTTCTATTAGCCTGTCTCTTCCTTGGTATTGAGATTAAGGTCCCCCTCTCCCTTTTTTTTTTTAGTTTTAGGATGAGACTTTAGTCCTTTAATTCTAGTCTTCATAATTGTTCACCTCACCATATATAGCTAGTCTGAAGAAATGTTACCCCCTAGAGTGTTGTCTACAGATTGGCCGCTTAGTTCAGACATTTGACAGCTAAAATTTCTGTGTATTTTTTTGTTATTGACCTCTCTTGATTGCCTGCCTTAGCCTGATGAGATCATTTTTATTCCTTAGTATTTGCTATCTCTGCTGCCAAATCCCTGGTTCTAACAGAGACTATTTCTGGTACATCGTGTTTATTTATTTTCTCTACAGAATGTAACTTTTCGTATTAATAGGACTCCCTTGTACCAGGTATTCACATAGCACATTTAACATTACTGTAGAAGATAGAGTATTGGTAAATAGATGCAAATAATCTTAGCTCTGCACTTCCTGCCTTTTTTCCCTGTAGAATCCTTTCCCAAGTTTAGTTATTGTATTGTCAGGGTTCTCCAGAGGAATAGAACTAATAGGAGATATCTATATGTCTATATCTATCTATGTATTTATCTATTTATTATAGAAATTGGCTCAATAGATTATGGAGATTCTGCCATCTGCAAGTTGAGAACCAAGTAAGCAGATGGTGTAGTAATTAAATCCAAATATGAAGATTTGAGAACCAGGAGAGCTGATGGTATAAGTTCAAGTCCAAAGTTTTAAGAACTGAGCAGGATATGGGGCACATGGCATAAACCCTAGTTTGAATTCAATGGCCTGAGAACCAGGAATGAAGATGTTCAAAGGCAGGAGAAGATGAATACACCAGCTCAAGTGGAGAAAAAAAATTCACCAGTCCTCTGCTCTTTTGTTCTATTCAGACCCTCAGTGGATTAGATGATGCCCACCTATGTTGGTGAAGGCAATCTTCTCTACTCAATCTACTGATTCAAATGCTAATCTCTTCCAGAGACATTTTTGTAGACACACCCTCAAATAATGTTTTACTAGCTATTCAGGCATTTCAAATTGGCACATAAAATTATTCATCTTAGTCTTACCTGTTAGATTCTTGACTTCTTAAAATAATAAAGTTAATAAAATCTGTGTAAGAGATTGAAGCTCATTGTGAGATACTCACAGACCTGTTTTTCTTGAGCTAGTGTTATATTTATTTTCTTCCCTTTTAATCAAAACTTTTGAAATTAATGTTCATTATTCACTGTATTTAGTGTTTTCCTTTCCGTTCTGTCTTGAATCCATTTCCAGTGCAGTTTGAAGCCCATCAGTCCTCTAAAACTTTTCATAGTTCTTATCATAGTCACCAATGATTGCCACCTTCCTATATGTAATGGACAATTTTCAGATATTATTTTATTTCACCTTTCAGCATCATTTGATATAGTCTATCACTATTTCTTCCTGGATACATTTTTCTTCATTTGACTTCTAAGACACAGTACAATCTTGGTTTCATAATACCTCAATGGCTGCTCCTTCTCTTCTTTTTTTAATGATTCTTCCTCTTTTCCATCTTTTCTCCACCCTCATAACATTGAGATTTTCTACACTTGCTTGCACTGTGGTAAACTATCTATAAACCAATAACTCCAATATTGATATCTCTATGCTAGATCTTTCTCCTGAATTCAGAGAAAGTCTCATATGAATGTATAGTAGATATTTCAAACTTAGCACACAAAATAAGATTGAGTTCTTAATCTCTGTCCCATAATTCTTCTGCTTCAGTCTTTTTCACTGAAGCTCATGGAATTTTTTTTTTTTTAATTACTCAAACCAAAACAACTTCAAGTCATTCTTGATTCTTTTCTTTTTCTCTCACACTGTTTCAAATACTTCACTAAATTTTCATTATCTCTATTGCTTTTATCCCAATCTAAGTCACAGCTCTCTTGTCTAGATTATTGAATACTCTCTTACCTGATTTTACCACTTCAGCTCTTGTCTTTCAATCTATTTTTAATGTAGCATCTAAAGTAAAATCACGTTTTTCCTGCTAAAAAGTAAGTCATATTTTTGTCATTTCTTTTTTTCAAAACTTTTCAATGACTTTTTATGACGTTAAGAGTCATATTGAATGAAAAAAATAGGGTCTATGTTAAATAATCTTATAGGGTGATCTGATCATAAATTTTTAACTGATCAGGTCATGGTGGGTGGTCATGTCCCAGGCTTATAGCTTCTTTAGTAAAAGGTTTTAAACCAACTCAGTCCATTCTTTCTGTGCATCTAGGTTAACGCACCTTCAAAATAAGACTTAACCACACTTAAAAAATTGTTATTGTATGGAGTATTTTAGATCTTGCTCCCTGACATATGTTGTTAGTTTGACTCAAATAAACTTCGTAAATACTCTCTACAAGTTTGGACATTTCTTACGTCAATAAGAGTAAAAGTCAAAATCTTAATAATAGTTTATAAGGACTTACAGTATCTGGGTTCTGCTCACTGATTTATCTCATACCCTGTACTCTCCGCTCACTCAGTTCCAGCTACACTGACTTCCTGTGGTTCTTTCAAACCACTCAGCTTCTTCTTCTGCAGGACCATTTGCTCTTTCCACTTCATGGAATTCCCCGGTGCCTTTCACAAATACGGTAAATCCTCATTTAATGTCGTGGATAGGTTCTTGAAAACTGTGACTTTAAGCAAAATGACATGGAATGAAATCAATTTTCCCACAAGCTAACTGAAATAAATAAGACTTAAGTTCTTGCAGCACATTGTTGGTCACGAAAACATCACCAAACTTCTAAATAAAGGTCAAAAAAACTTTTTAATATTAAACATTGAAATAAGTGTGAGCTATATACACATTTAAGAAAAATTATTAAAAACAAGATTATTCTTTTCCACCCCGCTTATTCCAGTTCAGGATCACGGTGGCCAGACCCCATCCCAGCAGCTCAGGGCACAAGGAAGGAAACCACCCTGGACAGTCTTCCATCACAGGGGACGTCACACACACACCTATACTGACTCTGACCAGGACAATTTAGACACACAAATTCACCTAACGTTCACATTTTGGGGATGCGGGAGGAAAACAGAGTACCCAGAGAAAACCCAGTCATGGGGAGGACATGCAAACTCCACACAGACAGTGGCCCCAGCCAGGAAATGATTTAATTTTTTCTCATTAACCTTATAACAAAATGACATTGAACAAACCGATGTTACTGAAAGAACTTCTGTACCAACAAAGCTATAGTTTCCATAAAAAATAATATAAATGGAGCCACTTTAAAATGGAGCCAGAGCTGCCATCCAGACAAACTGCCTTACACTTCTTATGCCTCAAACCTTTGGAATGTTAACACAGGGCAAAATAACCTTTGGACTGGGTGTAAAGCAGTACTGTGTCCCACAGAACTGTTTTGCTGGGATAACAGGAAAGCAGATATTATGACTACAAGACAGCAGACTGAAAATCGAAAATACTGTTTAATATTTGCATCACTGTTAGCTTATCTGTACCAATAGGAATGCCTACCTTCTACTGATGTTATTGTTTCCCTTCTCTTTCTTATAAATATCTCTTGCCTGTGTCCCCTAATGAGAATGCTATTTGGACTTCTTCCTGAATCAGTGCTTCTTGAATAACTATCTTTTCTTTTTCTTTCTTTCTTTCTTTTTTTTTTTTGATCTCAAATAAATGCTTGTTGCCTCTCACTTTGCCCTTTTATTTTTAGTTAAACAGTTCACAAACTGGTCCCCATACCAGATGGAAAGGAGAGACTAAAGAAAGAGGCAGACCATTTCAGATTGGTAAGTGGCAAATTTAATAAGAAGGGAATTTCCTTACAAGACTTATCTCGGGCAACCACAAGATGAGTAAATTTTTTGCCCCCACTCACCAGAATCTTAAAAATTTATGAAGAGGCCTTAACTGGGTTTAGTCACATCACATATTCAGTCCAGATGGTATCAACAACACCTTATTTCTCAAGGCTGCTTCTTTGAAAATGGCTCCCACCATGAGAACAGTGGGTAGAGCAAGGGCAGGGGAGGAGGTGAGGAACTTCCAATTGCCCAGGTCTAGGTCATGTCTTTTTGATGACTTCTTACAACAAAAGCTCTTTCCATCATGTTTGCTCTTTCTAAGCCTTTCTAACCAAGAAAAAAAATGAATAGAGTTTAGACTTAATTTACTTAAGTTTTAGAAAATCTTTTCATTATCTTATAATGTATTTTTGTAAACATACTACAGATCTAAGACTTTAGTAAGCTGAACTATTTATTATCTCATTTCTTTTTCTGTTTAGTGCGATAAATAGAAAGGATGAACTTGTGTAGTGATGAAGAACATGGCTGCTGAGGTAAGAATCCTTGAATTTGACTCCCTGATCTCTGCTACTGAATAGTTGTGGTACTTTGGGAAGGATATTTTTACTCTCTGTACTTCAGCTGCTCATCTGAAAGCTGAAGAAAATAAAATGCCTACCTCGGAAGGTTATCGAAAGAAATAAATGAGTTAAAACATATAAATAACTTAGAGCAATATCTGGCAGTTAAGTAGGCATTAAGTGTGTGTCTGTATCCACCAAGCATTTTGATAGATTGAAGAAATCACATTTGTGTGTCAAATTTAGATTATAACTCAGATTGTCTAAGTGACCACATGCTGATTTCTTAATTTCTGGCAGGCTCATTTTCATATTCAAAAGTGAAAGAAGCATGGGCTCTCTGCTTAACTACTGAAGTGGTTATAAGAAACAACTTCATGAGAAAAATTTTAAATTCCTATCACTACACCTTGCTATTAAACCAATCATCAATTTTACTTTTATTAATATGTAGTTTCTTCTATAAGAATAAAAATGACTATTGTGAAGCCCAGATATACTATTTTCAGTAACATTAGTCACTTTTATCAAATGCAATGTTGAATGTACAAAGTTTTGTTGAGTACCACACAGATATAAAGACACCCTTAACCTCAAAAAATCCTCAATCTAATTGGGTTGGTAAGACATATGTACAGTGAAGAAATAAAAATGAATGGTAAAAAATGGTAAAAGTACCAATTGAAATATAGCTTTAAGCATTTCCAGGAAAAAAAAAAAAAACATAGTTTATTCATTGGACACTAAACACAGATAAAGGTATAATTTATCTTTTAATATTTAAAAGAATCAATACATTTAAAAATAATAAATTTTGAAACTATAAATATTTGATGCTATAAAAAAAAAAGGCATCCAAAGAGGGGTAAATCAGTTCCCCTTTGATTTTTAGGAAAGCTTTATGTATTCATTTTAATCTAAAAGGATAAGATTTAATTAGTGAAAACAAATTTTCAGAAAGGGGACAAGTGTGATCCAGAGAAAGGATATAGGAAAAAATGAGGTTTATTAAAAAGTTAAACAGATGGAATAGAGAGGCAGTAATTTTAAAAATTTCAAAAAGCAGTGGTGTGAGAAAAGCGTTTTTTTATTTTTGTTCTGCAAATTGGGTAAATTTGAGCAAGAGGTCTGATCTCTGAGCTCAATATGTGAAGTTGGTAAGTAGTGGTTGATGATCCTTATTTCATACAACTGATGTGAAATGCAAATAAAATACTATGTAAAAAGAGACTATGAACTGTGATGCTCAAAACAATTTTAATAATTGTACAGAATAAATTTCCTCTTAAAGTAAATATATAGAATTATGACATAAAAATGAAAAGATAGACTCTGACCAGATTTAATCAGTTTAATTATGATTATAGATATCTCAGGAAGTTATTTTTTAAAAAATAAAAATATAACTGAATTAGTTTTGTTGTTTTGTTGTTTAAGAATAATTAATCTAGCTGAAGATTCTGGAAGAATTGCCTGAGGTAGAATATTTGAATAAATAGATCAATTAAATAATTCTTGCAATAACCTTCATGTTAGATGACAAATAGCTGTGGTATAATTTAGAATGAAGAATTTGTGAAACATGAAAAAAAAATATATAATATCTCAATACTGCTTTATAAATAAGGGTTGAGGAAACTGAATATAATTAGACAACAGTAATTTTGTTCATGAGTGACTGAGAAAGTAAACAAGGCAAGTGAAGATAATTTGAGAGCTGGGGAAAAATCAAGTGACTTGATTTGTTTTAGATAATTTAAGATAGACAACAGAAAACTTCTAAGGGAATAATAAGCAGTTTCTAAGCAAAAAAAGATTAGGCTTAAGAGACAGATGTCTCAATAAAATACTGAGGGTGTTAGTCAAAACATAATTTTAGGCTGAAGTTCATCTAAAAGGAGATACTCATTTATCTGTGTTTTTCTTATCATGACCCTCGTTACATTTATCCTTATGAAATTACCCCTTTCTTTCTGATCATGGCAGTGTCAGAACTGTTTTCTGTATTTCCCCATGATACTTTTTATATTTTGTCACAGATCTTATGAATAAAACTGATGTGTTAATTAGAAGAATTCAGATTTTGGAGTAGTTTTGTTTTATCACTACCAAGAGAAATAGCAACAAAGGATCAAAGACATCCAGGGTACAATTGAATGAATCAAATCAATTCAGCGTATCACAAAGTAAAATCAACAGCCCAAGACTCTTTGACAATTAACACCACAAGCTATAAAATTACTATTTGTATCATCTTCAAATAAAACATATTGTATAATCAATCAAGCATTCCAATATGATTATCAAAATATTCATCATGTCTTAAGCAAGTACAAGTTTTATCCAAATTAAATTTGGCAATCTCAGATAATTTCTTCTCTTTTCATTTTCTTTTGTTAAAATTTACTCCCACATTTTTCAGGTTTTCAATATAGATTTCAAATATAGAAAAACATTTTTTTGGTTAAAAACAAAAACAAGTAAACAACAATAACAAAAACTTTAAACTCATTAAATTTCAAATGCTTATAAAATTGCAAACCCCAGATCTTTCTGGATTTGTGTTTATGCTGTTGTTTTCTTCAGAGTCACCTGCAAGGTCACTCCTGCAATGATCCTGATTGAAATCTTGACATTATTGTGAGGGCTTAAACTACAGTTTTTACAGAGAGTCACTGCTCTAAATTCTTAGAATGCATTAACAGATCAGACAAGAAATTGAGTCTTTAGGCATAAAGAAAAAAAATCAGGAGCCTTTTTTTCTTATAATTGAAACTTTAATAATGATAATGATAATGGTGATTTAAATTCTTATTTGAAGTAGAACTTACAAGAATAACATCTAGCAAAAATACTTTTACATTGATATTTTAAAATTATGCAAATCAAGGGTCATAAAACTTCTCAAGGTCATTTTCTTCAACTTAATAAACGATGTAGTTCACGCAATAAAAATAAAATCATTTACATCTACTGCACAAGATTTCGAAAAGATTTTGAACATTTCACTATTTGACATAGGTTGGCCCAGAAAGCAAGTCGGACAAAGATTAGTGTTCAAGAAGCTTAGTGGGGAGTGCTCCTAAAATCAATAGCTGTGGAAGAAGAAAAGACAAGGAAGTAGGACCTGAAAGGATTACAATGCAATCTCAAAGAAAGGAAATCCAGTGGGTCTGAAGCCGGGGTGGCCCTGCAGAGTTTTTCCTAATTCAGTTAAGGAATTGGCCCTTTTTATCCTGAATCAAACAGTCATTGAATACAGGCTTTTCTGAAAAGGAGGAATATAACTCAGCAATTTCTGCCAAGGTCATGTGAAGGAGAACTCCCGTGAGTGCTGTCTGTTGGCAGTGCTTACAGCAGCTGGGAATGTGTTTTCATCATTAAGTAGGAATTAGGGAGGCACATCCCAGCATTCACTAAAGCCCGCCTCTTGACCACTGGGATAGACATTTTTATGTAAGTGCTGGGAGCAGCTTTTTCTGGCAGATTTTGGGAGCCTCTTTCCTTTCGGAAAACTGATATGAAAAAGTGGGATCAACTATGGCTTTCCTACTGCAGTTGACCTTGGAGCCACAGCTGATATTTGTTGTTTCCCTCCTCTTCTTCACATTCAAGGCTCCCCTCACTTTCGGCACTTATGGTTTTAGAGTTCTGTCTGGTGGCAGGAAACAGGCCTAGATTTGTGAGACATCTGAGTCTCTGGTCATTATGTTCTTTTTAGGCTGTTGCTGCTGCATTTTTTTCATTTAGTGCCAAAACTATTTATGAAAGTAACCAAATAGAAACCAGTATGTAATGATAGTATTTTCTCTTTCTAATGATTAGAGTCAATTACCCCAACCAATTGGTGACTTTTTTTCTTGTCTACTGTTTCCTTAGCATGAGGAATTTGAAGCCTATAGTTAACAGAACTTTTCTTGTTCCTTCCTTTGGGAACCAGGGCCTCAAAAGTCGCATAGCACGGATTTGCAGAGGCCACTCCTGCTTTCTTCCCTGGATTGTTGGATCCAGTCAGTCTAACTATTAGGGACTTTTTTTTTTTTTTCCTGATTAACACATATACTGAGTCCTGAAAACTGGTGCACCAGAATCACAAAGTATTGCCTGTGATTAGGTACTGCATCTGCACCTTCAACAGGCTGCTCCATCATTCTCTGAGGCAGGCAGCTTCTGAGTCATATAATATGTTAATATTCCCAGTAGATCCCATGATCTTCTACCCACTTTCTCTCATCCTTTGTTTTGTTAGTCTCTTGGTCTAATATGATGTTATGTGGAGTCCTGTAAAATAGGTTAAAACTTCTCTAAGTATTTGAATAATTGTGTTAGTTGAGTTTTTGTGACCAGAAAAAGCAATCTCATACGTGGAATATGTATATATTCCTGCCCAATTTTTTTTTTTGCTGCTATTTTTGAGAGCAAGGGATCTAATATAGTCAACTTGCAATCAAGTAGTTGTTGTAACCTCATGGAATGCTGTTGTATCAGTGATATGGCAGTGACTTCTACCTCTGGCAGGTTGGACACGGGGCAACAGCCGTAGGCATATTAGCCTTGATGAATGCTGTTCCGCCCATACATAATTTTTGTTCTTGCCATCATGGCTACTCCTTTTAGCCTCAGACACGCAGGTTTTAGACCTGCGACCATCCCTAGATTCATGAACATAAATATTTTACTTTTAGTGACAGGTAGACTTCCTGATAACAGAATCTAGGTGAAGTCAAATATCTAAGGAATTTTGACTACCTGGTTGTCTTATCTATCTTCCACAGGAGATGCTCTTTGTTGGTGTACAATAAAAAGACCTTTAGAGAGAGAGAGAAAAAAAATGGCATAGATAATGGAGGCTTTGTTTATCCCTCTTGCAGCCAAATTGAAGTTGTGACAGAAACATTAAGCAAACAGCAAGGAAAGTCACCTGTGATCTAGAAGAACAGAAGCATTACAACTAGGGAGATAAATAATTGCTCAACCTGCAACAGGAGAAGATAAGAGGGAGCAAAGATGAGGCTGCCTGGTCTGCAGCAGCTGAGTGGGACAGAGGCTGCAGCAGCTGCAGACACCTCTTAAAGGGATCGTGTCTGTGAGAGGAACCTGCTCGTTTTGAGCACCAGCACTGGGTTGGCTGCTCAGGGGGCACCAGGGACTTACAGGAGGGCACTGAGTTGTTGGAGTGAGGACTAGAGGTGAAGATCTCTCCCAGACAGAAGTGCTGGCAGTATCCATTGCTCCTCTGCTGAGCCCTCCCCCACCCTCCCAGTGTGCAGAGGCAGTGCTGCCATAGCTGAGACATCATTAAACTGGATAACGGATGCCACTCTGTCCAGAGGATTCTTTGAAACTCCATCTCTCCCAACTCATGGCCCCATGCAAGCCATATCCAGTTGTGTCATCAGTGGGTGAGTCTGGTGCTCCTTGTGAAGCAGCACCAAGACTAACACTAGTGGCAGCTGGCCTCAGTTTCTAGTGTGGCCTCTTAAGGTAATTATAAGCACAGCCTCTGTGGATTCCTTACTGAATCTTAACAGGTGACTCAGAAGGGGCACAAGGTGGGGCTAAACTTGGCCTGTAGCTGAACCCTGCTCAGGACTGTGCCACTGGACACCTACTACACAAAGCTGCACTAATAAGACAGAGAGACTTAAGAGCTTTGCTTAGTACATAGAAACAGACACAAAAAAGGCAGTCAAAATGAGAAGACAAAGAAGCAGAAACCGTATGAAAGAATAGAACAGAGATCTAGGAATAATGGAGTCAAGCAATCTAAGGGATGCAGAATTCAAAACACTGGTTATAGAGATACTCAACAAACAGGAGAAGTGTAGATGAATTCAGTGAGATCTTTAGTGAAGAGATAAAAAACATAAAAATGGAAATGAAAATCATTAAAGGGAACCAGTCAGAAATGAAGAACATATTATCTGAGATGAAGAGTGTATTAAATGGAATAAACACAGAGTTTATTAGATGGAATGAGAGGATTAAACCACCAGTATAGAGGATGGGGAAGTGAAGGATACTCAATCAGAATGGCCAGAAAAAAAGAAACCAAGACTATAATAATAATTTAAAGAGACTACAGGACACTACTAAATGTAAAAATATCTGTGTCATAGGGGTATCTGAAGGAAAACAAGATGTTGAAGAGCTATTTGAAGAAATAATGATAGAAAACTTCCCTCACCTGGTGAAGGAAATAGATATACAACACCAGGAAGCTCAGAGTCCCAAAAAAGATGAACACAAAGAGGCCCAGACCAAAATATATCATAATTAAAATGCCAAAAGTTAAATACAAAGAGAGAATCTTAAAAACAGCAAGAGAAAAGCAGTTAGTCACCTACAAGGGAGCGCCCATAAAACTGGCAGCTGATTTCTCAAAAGAAACTATTCAAGATAGAAAGGCTTGGCACAAAATATTCAATGTGATGAAAACCCAGGATCTACAACCAAGAATACTATATCCAGCAAAGCTATCATTTAGAGTTGGACAGATAAAGAGCTTCTCAGACAAAAAAAAAAAAAAAAAAAAGGTAAAGGAATTTATCAACACCAAGACAGTATTAAGAAGGAAAAACATGTATCAAAAACAAGAATAAAGAATGGTAATAACTACAATTCCTATCAAGAAGTACCACAAATAGAAATGAATTAAGTGCTCCAACCAAAAGATAGAATGGCTGAATGAATAAGAAAACAAGTCCCCTACATATGTTGCCTACAAGAGACCACTTTAGACTAAAGACACACTCAGACTAAAAGAAAAGGATGGAAAAAGACATTGCCTTCATAGACCTAGAGAGTATTGCACTGAATGAAATAGGTTGGATAGAGAAAGACAAATACTGCATGATCTCACGTACATGTGGAATCTAAAGAACAAAATAAACAACAATAGCAACAACAAAAGTGGAAATGAACTCATAGATACAGAGAATCTGTATCTATGAGTTACCTGTGGTTAGTTTTTTCCACCTCTATCAGAGCTTTTGAGGGATACTAGATGATAGGGAGTTTGGAGAGACACCAAAATAAGGCAAAGAGATTAAGAGATACAAATGGATAGTTGCAGAATAGACATGGAGATGTAGAGTGTACCATGGGGAAGAGGGTTAATAATGTTGTAATAAATACATAAGTGGGAAGAGAGGTACTAGATTTAATGGAGCGATCACTTTGTGAGTTATGCGGATCTCTGATCTCTATGTTGCACAACTGAAACTGATATATTATTGTATGCCAACTATTTTGGAAAAAAAAAACTTTGAATTTTACAATGTAAATCGAGCAACTAATTGTCTATTATGTTTCAATAAAGCAGGAGGAGGGAAGGAGGGCAGAGACCTTTACACACTGTTCTTACTTTCATATGTTTCTTCTCCAGACTGCTGATTTTCTAGTCGTTTTCACACAGGCTCCATGACCAGCTAGCCAAGCCATTTTTTTTTTTACTGCTCATGAATCCATTTATATTCTAATTTTGTTCACTTTTCTTCTCTTACAACATAGATGACCAAATGACTGTCCAGAATGCTACACTTTCGGAGACTTGTCTCTTACCACTGTTTTTTTTAGGGTTATACTGGACAGGAGCTGTGGTGCAGCCGCCATTAATTTGTAGTTTGCACTTATGTACTGAGCTGACCCATTTGTGCACTAAGCTTGAGTTTTTCCTTTATCCGTTAACTAGCCAAAAGTGCTAACTGAGGGAGAGCAGCTGGAGCAAAAGTGGTAAATAATATAAGGATCTGAACTACCTGTTCATGCAAGTGGCTTGTGCCCTCTGGCCCTGCCCTGGAAGCACTACTTCCATTTTAAGAAAGATGACTGTGAAATTGCTTGACTTTATGACTTATTGGATATAAAATAAATCAGCATTAAATAGGCAATTCTAGCCTCATCTCATGGTCATGTGTTACCTGTGGTTAGTTTTTTCCACCTCTATCAGAGCTTAATAATATATCAAGTGCTGTTTTTCCAAAGAAATAAAACTCTGCACTGAAAATGGCATGGCTTTCCTCCAGAACCTTAGAGTTTGCCCTTGTGATTTATGCATCATAACTGGCCTTAAACTCCACGCTATATTTTTCTCATCGTTGATACTTGTGATACCAAGTATCACAGCTCAGGCCTGCTGCTGAGCACTTGCTTGCTGTGGGCCCCCTCAAAGCTGGAAGACTTTCGTGCCACTCTATTTATGGTTTTTACAGTATTTCCAAGCAGTAACACGGCACTGTTAAAATATAAGGAGGTATAGTCTGTGGTGGGCTGTGTGTGTGTGTGTATATGGGATTTTATCAGGGCCATTCCAGCATGACCCAGATCACTGAATCCATAAGAATTTTTCAGGAATTTTTCAGTCTATCACCCACCCTCTGGAGCACCTATTTTACTAAGTCATTTCTTACTTATCTGGTCCAATTAGCACGATGTCATTGATAGACTAGATCAGTGTGATGTTTTATAGGCTGTCCAAGTCACTTTGGATTCAATTATTACAGACGATGGAAGAGATAACATAATCCTGGGACATCCAACTGACTATAAAGTCTCTAATCCTTTTTTTTTTTTCTTTTCTGATAGAACACACACACACACACACACACACCCCTTTATGTATCAAAGACCATGTTAACCTGTTCTGGCAAATACAATTGGATGAGTTTGAAGTAGTTCTCTGTCATCCTCTCAAGTCCATCATTTTCACAGGTGCCAGATTGCTGAATCAAATAGTGGGAACCACCACTCCTGTATCCTTAAGGTTTTCAAAGATAGCACTAAATTCTTTCATTTCCCTTAGGATGGAATATTGTTGTGATTTATTATCTTGGTCTGCATGGAAGCTGTTTCAAAGATTTCCAGGTGGGCTTTCTTATCACAGTTGACTTTCCTTCATAAGTAAGAAACTAACAGTGGTTGTGCCAACTCACAAATAAATCTGTTCCAATTCTCTATTTGGGGAACAGAAAAATAAACAGAGAGCCCATGGACCCACTGTGAAGTGAGCCGGGTCAGGATTCAATTTATTATCTGATCCTTATGAACTTCCATTTTAAGAGGGGACCCAGTTTTGAGTCCTCAGGTATCAATGTCAATAAAAATTATATGTCCAAAATCCCTGAAATATTTGGGTATTCCTTTTCCCTAATGCATGGTTAACCAAATAAATGGTCATGGGTCTATTTGAGGAAGGTTTAATGAATACATTACCATACATACTTCTTGTGTTGTTGCACCTTTTACTAGATCTAGATTCTCCTTCAGTCATCGGCTTTTAAGTCAATTAGCATAGGTCCTGAAACTGGGCAAAGGATCATATTTGTTTAAACTGTGTGACTGTTCTTAGCCTCCTGATCAGTCATCCTTTAGTTCTTTTAATGTACAGATACAGCAGCACTCTTGTTGACTTCTCATCCATTTTGCCCCTAGGCATACCATGTTTTATCGACCATCTCCATAATTTTCTGGGAGTCAGTGGCCCCTATCTTGACTGTCATCATGACTTTGCCACTCATTTATAATAATTGTATCCTGGCAGCTGATGAATAAACAGTGTTACCCTGTCTCATACAGTGCCGTTCTGTAATGAAGCTCCTACTGTCAGCCCTGTCCAAATAGAAAGAGCCACAATTGAATTTAGTAATGATGATGGTACCCTCTTACCAACACATTTCTTAAATGCTCTTGTAAGCATTGCATCATGTGGGTCCTCCTATAGTAGTTTATCCAGTCTTATGTAGTATATCTACTCTTGCAAGCCTGGCTTTCCGATCTTTTTAATCCTTACTTCTACTATCTGCTTTGGTGATTTTGGCACTACTGTTTCACCTAGTATGAACAATAGCTTTTTGCATACTTCTAGTGGCATTTTTAGCAGTATGCTTGTGTCATCTCCCAGTTTTTACCTTCCAGTCCTAACCTTCATTGATATGCATGCCTCAATTTGATAGACTTTCTCTTATCCACCCTTGATCCTCAAATACAGCCCCATGTATATTCTCTCAGCTTGCGCCGGTAAAGGCTTGCTATATCTTGCAGGTCCTTTGGACATCTTTCCTTGTCAAATTCAGTACATTTGCAGTGGTATAACTCTAGTTATCATCCTTATGGCCAAAAGAGGATTCTGAGAGGACTTCATCTTGTCTTGCAGAGCAGAAGCCTCTGTATTATCACCAACAAGGTAGGAAAGGCACTACTCTTAAAGAGGAAAGCTTAGACCACTTCTGTATACCCAAAGTATTCAAGAAGACTTGAAGATTCAAAAATGCGATGTACATCAACACAATGTCCCTATCCAATTGAGCAGAACGACATTCTTTCTCTACCTGGGCCTTGATCTTAGATAACGGATCTGCCAAATTCTTTTTGCACTTTGATACATTTAAGCTTAAGTTCTGAACCTTGTCTACAGTTTTGCATGCCCTCCTGTAGTGCAAAATGAAGACCTTTATATTACTAAGGAGGCCTTTTAAATTACCTACTTAGTGTGTAATTGTCAGTTCATGACTCTCAGCCTTTAGTTACTCCATTCCAAAGCATAGTTGAGCTTAGCAACAGCAACTCAATCCCACTATCCTTATACTTTCTCCTTCCCCCACATTTCCCAAACTCCTACTGCATCATGCCAGATAGTACATTCCTTTCTGCTGGTGGCCCATCCCTATTTACCACCAATAAAAGATTTAACAATTGAACTGAAGACTTGTGCTAGAGGTCATTCATATTCCATTTGCAATCAGTGATGGAGTTCTTATTGACATCTGAGTGGCAGATGATTCAGCTTCAAACTAAGTCTGTACTTATTTAGATCACTTCCAGAACCATCTGTCATAGGTTGGATTTCACTGCAAGCAAACTCAGATATAGAGATTAGCAAGGATTAGAATCACAACTTGTGCAAAGAAAAAAAAAAAAAAAAAAGGAAGTATAACTGAAAAGAGGAAGAAGTTGGGCTGTGATGCAGCCTCAATGAAGACCTCAGCTGATCCTATAGGGAGCTTAGGCTCTAGGACTGTCCTTGAGATTTGTTCTGGATTACAATAAGGTCTTCATTTCCTGTATTGACTGTCATTGGAAGCAAGCCTTCTTGGAAAGGAGATAGCTTTAGGTGATGTGGCTTTTGACAGCCAAGATAATTGCAAAGAGGGTTAACAACTGACACTATTTAACCAGCAATGCTCCCAGCAGTGGGGGTAATAGGTCTCAGAGTCTTAAAGGGAGATTTCCACACAACATTCCAATGCAAATCTATAGTTCAAACTGCCAATACCATTATGCTTTTTAATTAGGATTAATCACATGTTGGAATCATCAGAGTTTAATCAAGTTACCTTTTTTCTTTGTTTTTACTTCATCAAAGTCCATTCAATCATAAACTCACTGTAATGCAGTTTCTGCCCTGATGTACTTCTGCTCTGACCTATTACTGCATAGGGTGGTTGGAATAATTAAGTGAAGCTGTATGTTGAAAGTTACATTGAAATTCTGAAAAGTATGTATATTTTTGCTATTTCCCTGTAATCATATCTGTTCATATTCTTTGCTCTGCTTTATTTTCTCTTATAATACATTAGATTTCTAATCTAATAAAAAATATGCCCTTGTCTATACAATTTTAGTCTGAAAGGGGCTTTGATGACTTAGAATTCTTTCTTCCCAGTAGACTTTAAGAAATATAAATATAATCAATATTATATTCTTTTCATTTTGATAATTCCTGACAATGAAAATGAGGGCACCGATTTTACTTTCATGTGTCTGAACCACTTGTGTTTTTTATTAGAAACCTAAATCTCCTCTTTGACCCCTCAGGAATTGTTGAGTGGTGTACTTAGTATATTTAACACCTGGAAAAGATCCTTTTTTTAATACCATACTTCTCTATATAACAAACTTATTTTCATTAATAACCATGACATAAAATGAATAATAATAATGGACAGAAAAGAAATACTGACAGGAAAATTTATTGTTATTGAACTTTATATGCATAAGTATTATAGTAAAAATAAAAATAAAAGAGAGTAAAATATATGAACTTAAAAAATTTATATTAGTGTACTTTTTAAAACAGAAAAATCTATACACACATATTTGTCATAGTAATGAATGATGCTTACAATTTCTATTTTTGAGTTGTAACTTCTGGAAAGTTGTTAATGAATTCATTAAAATCAATTTTTTTTTTTACATAATTATATTGAATAGATAGTGTTAATCTAGCCTTACTCATAGTTGACTGAACAATGCTTTTTATTAATTTTTATTTCAAAAGTTTCTCTCACATGAAGGGACAGATACACAAATAGTTTGGACAAGTCTTAAACATAAAAATAAGTTTGGCAGAAATTTATAAAAAAAACATTTATTAATGAATTTTAGAAATGCCAATTCTAAGTCTTTCTTTTATCAGGAAAAATTATAGCAGCTTTTAAATGTTTCTGTAGAAAAAACGTGTGTGTGTGTATATATATATAGAGAGAGAGAGAGAGAGAGAGAGAGAGAGACTAAAAGAAAAAAAAAAGAAAAAAGTTAAACAAATAAAAACTCCAAGCAGTCACATTGAATGACAGAATAAAATTAACTTATATTTTTATTTATTTGTCTTTAAAATCACTGTTATCATTGTTTATTTTGAATTAATACCTGAAATATGTAGCACTGGAAGGGTTGGAGACATTCTTTACTTGCAAAGTGTGCTCAGATAATCTCAACTTAATATTTTAGTTTCAAAATAAATGCATATAGTTGAGTCCATGTGTGTAGAGGTCAAACTGAAAATTTAATTTAATTCGTGCAATTTAATTTCCACATAAAATATGTTTAATAAAGTATAAACATTAAAATAAGTGTTCAGTTGAAAATTGCATATATACATAAACATGTAAACATAAATATATATTTAGAACTTAATAGTAACCACAGTAATTGCTTAGAGGAGCATTTTATCACTGACATAGTTTAGAATTGCCAGTACATGCTGATAATAGAAAGCTAGCCAGTTTTAATTCATTTTACTGTTGTTTCTAAATTTCTCACAGTTTATTGCTAGCACTATCACCCACCCCTGTAATCCTATTGATTATATTACTCTTGCCACATTTCAATAACTTTCGTTGGTGCTATCTTCAGGAACGAGAACACAAGAAAGAATTTAAAGAATGAAATAGTGTTTCCTTTACTGATTTCTTGTTATTCACACAAATACACACACACACACACACACACACACACACACACACACACACACAAAACAGAATTCTAGCTACTTACAAGAAGCAATTTATCCCCTAATGGTTCTTTGACGGTGATTTTTAAAGAGGGGTTCAGATCACTTGAATAAGAATTATTTGAAGTAGGTTCTGAAATTCTAATTTAAAGAGATAAGAGAAAGAGATGAAACAGAAAACACTATGGCCATACATACATCTTTCTTCACTTCTTGAAGCATTCCACATCTGAGAGCTCATTCTTCCATCTTGAAACAATTTCTTCTCTTAATTTCTGTAATTCACCTTTCTTTCTTTTTCTTTTTACTTTTCCTTCCTATTAGATGACCTCTTCTTCTACACTCCTTTGCTGGCTCCTCTTCTTTTACCAATCTACTTAGTAGAAGATAGAATGCCTGAAGTCTCAGTTTTGGGACATTTCTTCTCCTCTAACAAGATGATCACATAAAAACCTAGTATTTATCTCCATGACTGCCTGTATATGGATCCTCATACTCATTTAAACAAGTGTAGTCATGTAGTTTTATTAACCATCTCAAATTTAATATACCAGAAACAATATCATTGATGTTTCCACTCAAGCTCGTTTTTATCCTGTCTTCCCCACTTTCCTAAATTACATACAACTACTATTGCTTATGGCCCAGAAATTTGGCATTATCTTTTATGTTTTCCTTTTCTTTATCTCTAATATTCAATACATAATCAAATCGTGTTTCCAACACTTTCATATACATTAAACCAATCATTTTTCACTATCATCCCAGTTTAAGCCATCTCTTTTTTGGACTTTTGTGATAACATTTACTTTTCTCTATTAATCTATTTTACATACAAAGTGGTCTTTAAAAATATAAACCTGCTATATAAAACCTCTGCCTGAAACCTTCCACTTGCCTGATATTGCATCGAAGGAACCTCCTTAGCATGGGCTATGGGACTCTTTCTTATCTAGTCCTGTTCATCTCTCACCCCCATTTTGTTTAACATTCTCCTTCTTTCACTAAACTCTAGCTGGGTGGTTTTTTTTATACTCCCAACATGTTAAGCTCATTCCATCCTTAGATATCCTTTACTTGTCCTTTCCTGTGCTTAGAATGTCTTTCCCTGAGCTCTTTGCCAGAATGACTCTCACTGTCATTTAGAACTAAGCTCAGTTGTCACCTCTTCCAAGAGGTCTTCATTAGCCACTCTATCTGAAGCAGTCTTGCCCTGGATCCAGGCAATCTCCAGCACAGTGCCTTGTGTTATTATCTTACCACTGTGTAAAGTACTCTCATTTTTCTGCTTGTTTACTCACGTAGTGTCACAATTATTTCATATACTCCCAAAACACATTCTTGTAGCTCCAAGAAAGGAGTGAATTTTGCTCCGTATTTGATATAGCCTTATATACCTTATAATATTCTAAAGACCTTTTGTGCTTCTCACTCTCTCCTACAAGAAAAGAAAAATGATTTAACTAATAGGTGAATTTGAAAGAGGAACTGAGTAGGTGTTGTCTAGTTAATTCTTTTTTGTTTCTTTGAGATCTGGTCTGTGTTTAGTAATTTGTGAGCATCCTAACTCTCAGATGACATTTTTCAGTATAGCCTGTGACTTCATAGCAAGCTTTTCTAATTCAGAAAAACGATATTAGCAACTGGCTCTTTAGTTCTGTTGTAGTGAGTGTACTGTGCTTGAGAAATATACAATGAGTTTAATTACAAATAATATGACTCTTGTATCCAAGGTGTCTATGTTTAGCGAGTAGGTTTTAACAAATAAGTCACTTTTTCATAACAGTCTGTAATGAGATAATTGAACTATGTAAGTTTTTTCTTTGTTTGCTTTGGTTGAGGAAGAGGAAAAGGAAATGTTGGTTTTAAGTGGTGATGCCCAGGTGAATAGCTTTAGAACTTAGGTTTTTAGCAAGCAGGAATTTTTGATCTGGGTGGATTTGTAACTTTGCTACACAAGTGAGAGGCATATTATACAGCAGAGCTGTTTAAAATGTTATGGTCACAGGCACTCACAAAATAGGTTTGGCCCTCACTGGCCTTAGTAGATGATGGGCCATGTATGAGTTAATCAGCTTGACCTTGAAATATTAAAGCATAGGGCAGTCTGTTGTTTCAGGAGACTAAAGTCAGGTCTTTAGGCTGCATTCTGAGCTTAATTTTATCATTGCCGTGGATGATTAGCAATATTCAACATTTAAATCGTCAATGTATACCTAACTCTAACTATGTGCTGTTGTATAAGCTATCCAAACCCATTCTTTTGTATATGTTGAACTACTATCAGGAGAAGGGAAATCTTTGAATTTATGTTGCTTGTCCACAGGATTTTAATAATTTATCCCTTCTATGTGGTCTCAAGCTGCCAGTCTCCTTAAATCTTGGTTCAAAAGTCACAAAACAGATTTCTAGTGGTCAAACCCATTCATAGATTAGCCTAGGGATAATCAATTCTACCTTTAGATGTGTGAAGTGGCCTAAACATACAGAAATGGGAGAAATTTTTAGTAGTCATATTTTAAGACTATCTAACACAGTTCACTCTGTGCCCATAATAATTGATGCCTTTCCCAAGTTCATTCATCTCTTCCTCAAAAGTCTCATCCCATTATATCAATATGAAGTCCAGAATTTTATCCCTGCGTTAAGACTACATGCAAATAAGTGTGTGGCTCTCAGGTGTGGCTCTTCTTCAACTGAAGATCTCTAAACCAAAACAAACAAACAAGCCAAAAAATAAAAATAAAAAAAAGTTATTGCTCCCAAACATCCATCATCCATTGATGAAAGAGGAATGGGATTAATACAGTAGATATTACCAGTTTAAAAGAGAAAAACTAAGAGGCTCCGGTTTATGGCTGGGCGCCTGTTAACAGAGCTCTTTGATTATGCTATTTCTGGAAGTGCTTCTTTGAGGCTCTCAGCTCCACCTTCCTTGCTCATGCCTTCCCCTTTCCTCAAGTCTCTCTCCCTCCTAATAAAAACTAGCCCATCTTTGCAGTTGAAGGATTTTTTCAGCTAGCTTCCTGCAAATAGAAAAAGTAAAAGTTTTCAGTTGGCTTGTAAGAAGAGGCAAGTAGAAATTGAGATTCAGAGACCTATATTTGTTTGGTCTTTCTCTCTGGTCCTTAGAGTTCAAAGCAGACAATTTCTTTCAATTCTTTGAGGCATTTTTTTACATAACAATTTATAATCCATTCCTTTAGACAAAAGCTAGTATACAAATCTTTGCGTGGTAAGTTTCTCTTTACTTTAGACTGTGGGACAACATCCATATGACTATTAAATATTTTATTTGGAGGGTCTAAGAGGGTCTAGAGACCCTGCCTCAAGTCTTTCAAGGGTCTTAATAAAGGTATTCTACAGGTACACTCCTGATACGATCTTTAACCTGAGGGGGTGTTTTTAAGGACAACACTGAAGCCTCTTCTTATATTAAGAATAATTTGCCATGTGAAGAGGCTGAGAATAAAAACAAGTTTTATTTACCATCCCAGCAAGCTCTGGGTGAAAATATTTCCTCTAAATAAAACCTAAAATTTTAATATTTCTTGATTTTAGTACATTATTCTGTTATAACACACTATGGTAAATAAAACCAAGCAATATATTTAATATTCTTCCACAGTTTAAGTAGATCATTCTTCTATTTTTCAAGACCACAAAGAATGTTCTCACTAATTAATCTTCAGATTACTATTTCTAGTCTCTATTAGCAGTTTCCTTCTTGCAACTTGCACCTATGACTATATCCCAAAGCCCAGGTTCCATGTTTCAAGATTTTGTTATAGCAGCACTTCACTCCAAGTAATCTAGGTACCAATCTCTATATTAGTTATTTCTATAGAGTCAACCATAATTTAAGCCAAAATAAAAAATAAAATAAAATAAATAACTCTCTAACACAGATATTCAACTTAATTATCACAACAATTTAAGAAGTAGATTTCATTACACTTCCTAAATTTTGTGAAGAAATCTGTCTATCAGATTCTCAGGTTGGACATTAGGAAGTTCCAAATCTCTATGGGTAGGAAAGCTGACATTTTGTTCTCTCTTTTGTTGTTGTTGTTCCATAACCTGCTCCCCTACCCCATCCACTCAACAATATGTTGTAGTCAATTCACAATAGTAAACACAGAGATTTTTTTCAACATTTTCTTTGTGGCCACATAACATTTCTATTGTGCCATAGGACATTTTACGCCCTCCTTTCAGTATAGAGAAACTTCTTGCTCTTGGAAAATTTTTCTCCAGAGGAGCGAAAAATAATAACTAAGCATTTAAAGATCGATAACAGAACTGCTATGTGCCTGGCCCTGAAATGTGCCAGAACCTTCTTGGGTTCTGGGGATCCCCCTATTATTGAGCAGAAGAGTCCTTGGTTCAGAATCTCAGTCAAGGTCTGGAGCTCTCACTGCATGTATAGAGTCACACTCTGAGTCCAGCTTGGCGGTGATTTTAGACTAGTTATGTGGGTGGGAGGAAAGGCTTTGTTACCACTGGGGGTGATCCAAATCCGGTCATTGCTCCGGTGGTGCTAAGGAGACCTTGGTTCTTTCTGCCAATGTAGTAAACTTCAGCGAAATTTCTTAGGAAAGGTAGGATTTATTAAAGTATCTTTCAAGAGATAAACAGGCTACACCAGAGATGGTCATAGCTCCACAGGTTTCTGAGAGCATGCCTTATATTGTGGCTGTGAGGGGTGGTTACAGGGATGGTGCCAGATGATTGGCATGTGAGGTCATTTGATGACATTTGGCTGTTAACCCTTTGTCTACTGCACATGAGGTTATCCAGAATTAAGTCTGTTATAATTAGATTCATGAACTTCCAGGCATATGTATGATATAATATGGTAAAATGAGACTAAGGTTAAGGAAAGTCAGTATATGTACTAATGTGCAGGCGCTTGTGGCCAGACTAAGCAAGCAGTTAGCTTTGTAGTTTTTACTTCCTTGTATTTCTGAATGTAAGGATATTTTTAAATGCAAAATGGGTGAAGTCCTAAGGAAGGTCTCTGGGTTGGGCCTTCATTCCCCCATGGTTCATGTATACCTCTATGCCTAACAGATTATTCCTAAGAATATGCTTTCTGTTATCATGGTGCATATCTTCTGAGTCTTGAATTGCTCTGTTAGCACCCCTATCTCAGATGGGGTGATTCAATGTGTAACCTATCTTCTGGGGATGGGGACTCCTAAGTGGCTTTAGGGCTTCAGAAATTTCTGCCTCAGAGTTGGAGCCTGAATACTTAGGGTCTGTCACTTACCAGCTGTGTGTCTCTGGGCAAGACCTATAGTCAGGGAGTTTCACTGATCAAACTGAGACCAAGATCCTGCTTTATCTCTCTGGTGGAGAACTTAATATAAAATTGTCTTGCTCCACCTTTTCTAAGAGGATAAATTTCAAATCAACCTAACATCCAGCAGGGGGCGCTATAGGCTCTGCTTTCATCAGGAGAAGGACAGGTGAGTGGGAAATTTAGAAGACCAGGGGCTCATAAGCCAGACTTGAGAGTGAGATTCACATTTCCTATGTCGAAGGGACTCAAAGAGAGGATTTTAACTACACAGTGTTGCAGCAAAATTGTTTTTGAAGAGAACTCTCAGGGAAGTTAGAGAATGCACCAAAAGGAAGACTAGTGTTAGGCAAATTGCTCTGGAGGCTGAAATAGATGTAAAAAGGTCAAGAGTGGCCGGACTCAGCAATGTTGTAGAGATGACCAAGAGGCCAGCCTCCAGGGCCATTTCTGAAGAGGATTGGCAGGATCTGGGGACTAGCTTGACATAGAGGAATGAAACATAGAGGAGTCCCCAGCAGTCTCCCCTCTGTCGGTCTCCATTTCTGTTCTCATGCTTTCTTCACTATCAAAATTGACTATAAAAAGGATCTGATAAATGTGTTCATACTAAAATAGGATATAGATTCAGATGTTTGCAGTTTAATAAGAAAAAAGTCTTAGTTTTATAGTTTAAACTATAAGTCCTAAAGACAAATTTGAGGCCCATCTGCTGGATGCGTTGCTACGTGAGTGGGCAGCAGTGCCCTAAAACTAATGCAGATCTCACTTTTCTCTTTTTCCATTGTCTAGATCAGCAGTCCCCAACCTTTTTGGCACCAGAGACTGGTGCTCCTATGAGAATCTAATGCGTGATGATCTGAGATGGAATGAGGCAAGTATGTTAGTGTTGGAGAGCGGCTGTAAATATAGATGAAACTTTGCTTATTTTGCCCATTTCCTAATAGGCTATAGACTGGTACTAGTCTATGGCCCCAGGATTGGAGACCCCTGCTCTAGACAACACAATCTGATTTTATACCAACCAGGCCTAGATGTAGAGAAAGGTGGAAGCTTTCCAGGATCCTACTGCCCAAGATTTTTTCTTTTTCTTTTTTTTCTCCAACTATAACATTTGACCTTTTATTTTATTTTTTTCATCCATCTAACCATCTATCTACCATTTTGTTTTTCCTTTATAAAATTAACTGAGAAATTAAGAACATCAGTTGTTAGTCTTCTCAAACCTTAACTTAAACCTCTTATTTCTTTTTGTTCGCTCATTTTATTCATTCATTAATTTATTTATTATGTCGATATAATATTCATATTATATCTAACACACATTACAATACCAAGAATATAATGGCCTTTAAATAAACATTTATAAAATGAAGGGATTCTGAATACACACTACAACATGGTGACTCCTGAGAGACATCAACCAGGAGTATCTGTAACCTAGAGAAGGCATTCCTTCCAACATATGCCAAAACTGGTCCTTTGATTTTCTCTAAAACTAAAGGGTGTCATATAAAACCAAATAATTCACTATACAAAATAAATAAATTATATTATCAGTGATATGTGAACTTTGGCATATTTACATGAATGTGTACTTATTACACACTTCAACATGTATTCAGTAAAACCTTGTAATTAAGGATTATAACTGTATCTCAAAATCAGGGCAAGACATGAAATCTAGCAAAGATTCCATTGCTTCTCTTTTAGCAATATTAACTGCTAATTATCATTTCAAAATGTACCAATTGAAAATTAGAGCAGCTTGAAAGTGAAAAACTGTATTTCTGTCAGAATAGCAATAGAATATCGTCCTTGGTTTGGCCTTCTATAGCCTAGAAAATGTACTTGTCTTTTTTTTTCTCTTTGGATAATCTCCAATAGCAAAAACAGACATATACATATACTGAAATAACATTCAAATTACTCAATCACTTCTAATTTTAAAAAGAAGAAAGAATTATGAATTTTTCAGATGATTGGTTACTTAGGAAAGAAAAGCAAGTGTGTACATATGGAGTGTCGAAAGTAAAGCAAATTGAATATATTTTGCCCTGATAACAAACCAATAGACTTAATAAGAAGAACAAAATATGTGGGTCTGATTGACAGTACTATTGTTAATGACAAGCAGTACACAGTTTGTAATTTCATAATTACAAAATTATATACATATTTTCATAATTATATTTATTTTTTCTCTGAATATTTAGCACGGAATGTGCACAAGTTTAAAAAAATGTATTTCTTGGGAAATAAATTCTATTTTTCCTTTTTGTGTGTATTCCCATTTTGTTTTATGGCTATATTCAAGGGCAGGCAGATTCTAAGATGGCCCCCAAGATTTCCACTTCCTGGAGTAAAATATCTTGCATAATATCCTCCTTGTTTGTTGGGGAGGGCCTGTGGATATGATGCACATCTTTTCTTTGGTATTTTACATTACACAAAGAAGGTGATAGACTTTGCTGGTCCAATTACCTCTAGCTTTAATTTAATCAAAAGTGTTTGGTTATGGTCCTGACTCAATTAAGTAAAACTTTTAAAAGAGGCCTTATTTCTCTCTTATAATTAGAGAAATCCACCTCTGAACCTTGAAAAAGCAGGTGCCATTATTTCTATGCCTCCAATGAAATGAACTGTGTCAACAACCACCTGAGCTTTTAAGAGGACCAAGAGAGCTTCAGAAAGGAACACAGCATGGAGTGTCATCACCAAAAAGGTGATGTAGGAGACTCTAGCCTCTGTCTCTTCACAAAGATCAATAATTACACAACTTTCAACAAACAAAAACATCTCTGAGAGAGTTCTGGAATCCACTTAAGAAACTTAAGCAACACAATGGAACAAACAAACAAACAAACAAAAAATTGAGTATAACCACATCAAAAGAGAAGAAAGAAAATATACAACACATTGGTAAAGGTAAGCATATAGTCAGATTCGGAATACTCTATTACTGTAATATAGTGGCCTATTAATTATTTAACTGTAGTATAAGGGTTAAAGGACAAAAGTACTAAAATTGCTATAGGTACAATAATTTGGTAATGGATACATAATATAAAAAGATGTGAATTGTGATGTCAAAAGCATAAAAGAGTAACTTTTATTATATAGATAAATTCCTAGAAACATACAACCTACCAAAAAAGAACCATGAAAAAATAGAAAATTTGAACAGGCTGATAATGAGTAAGGAGGTTGAATCAGGAATCAAAAATCTCCTAACACAGAAAAACAGAGGACCAGATGGTTTCGCTGGTGACTTTTACCAAATATTTAAAGATGAATCAAGCCAATTCTTCTTAAACTCTTCTAAAAAATTGAAGAGAAGAGAACACTTTTGAACCCATCTTATGAGGCCAGCATTATTATGATACCAAAGCTAGATAAGAACACAAGAAAAGAAAAGTATAAGCCAATATCTTTGATGAATATAGATGCAAAAATTCTCAACCAAATATTAGTAAACAATTCAATAACACATTATTATAAACAAAAATCAAATGGGGTTTTCTCTGGGATAGAAGAATGATTCAACATACACAAATCAAGCAGTAGAATACACTACATTAATAGAATAAAAAAAGATTATATGATCATCTCAATAGATGCAGAACAAGCATTTGACAAATTATAATACGCTTTCATGATAAAAATCATTAACAAATTGAATAAAAGAGGAACATATATCAACACAATAAAGGTCATATATGATAAGTCTATAGCTGACATCATACTTGACAGTGAAAGATCTTTTTCTCTGTGATCATAAAAAGATAAGGATGCCCACTCTCATCACTCTTACTCAACTTAGTACTGGAAGTTTCAGCCAGAGCAGTCAGGCAAGAAAATGAAATAAAAGGCATTTAAATTGGGAAGGGAGAAGTAAAATTGTCTTTGTTTGCGGATGATATGATATTATAAATGTGAAAAGAAAATCTTAAAGACTCAACCAAAAATCTGGTAGAACTAATAAACAAATATAGTAAAAGTGCAAGATACAAAATCAACATACATAAATCAGTTGCATTTCTTTACACTAACAATGAAACATTTGAAAAGAAAATATAAGAAATAATCCCATTCACAATTTTGAAAACTATAAAATACTGAGTAATAAAGTTAATCAAAGATGTGAAAGATCAGTACACTGAAAACTACAAGACTTTGATGAAAGAAATTGAAGAAGAGAAGAACAAATGAAAAAATATTCTACATTCATGGATCAAAAGAATTAACACTGTTAAATGTTTATACCACCCAAAGCCACCTATAGATTTAATGCAATTCCTATCAAATCATCAACAGCATATTTCACAGAAATCAAAAAGAAAATTTCTAAATATATAGTCAAAAAACACCCTGAATAGCCAAAGCAATCCTGAGAAAGAAGAATTCCAGAGGTGCCATACTTCCTGTTTCAAACTGTACTACAAGCTATAGTAATCACAACAGTATGATACTGACATAAAATAGACACATAGGCCAATGGAACAGAATCAAGAGCCCAGAAGTAAACCCTCACATTCACAGTTAACTAATATTTCACAATGGGTTCAAGAATATTCACTGGGGAAAGGATAGTCTCTTTAATAAATGGTGTTGGGAAAACTAGATAACCACAGAGCAAAAGAATGAAATTGTCATCTAACCTACACCACTCAAAAAAGTCAATGTGAAATAGAGTAAAGACAAATGTAAGGACTGTTACCTTAAAACTCCTATAAGAAAACTAAGATATTAGCTCCTAATCGAAAGCGTTGTTTGCAGATATCTTCTCCCATTTATTAAAGAGGTTTTCTTTTCTCCATTCTATGGTTTTGGTTCCTTTGTCAAAAATTATTTGCCCATATGCATGTGGGTTTATTACTTGGTTCTTAATTCTGCTCTTTGGCCTGTGTGTCTGTTTTTCTGACAATACAATGTTGTTTTGATCATTGTACCTCGTAGTATAATTGTCAGTTGGAGGGTGACAGCTCTCGTCTTGTTCTTTTTTTCTCAGGATGGCTTTGACTATTCTGAGTCTTTCGTGCTTCCATACAAATACAATGGGTTTTGTTGTTGTTGTTGTTTAATTTCTTTAAAAGGTGTCATTGAGATTTTGGTGGAGACCACATTAAATCTGCATATTGCTTTGGGTAATATGGCCAATTCAATTAAAAAATGGGTAGAGGACCTGAACAAACACTTCTTTCAAGAAGACATACAAATGGCCAACAGATATATAAAAAGATGCTCAACTTCACTAGCTATTAGGAAAATACAAATAAAAAAACACAATGAGATAGCACCTCACAATAGTTAGAAAGGTTATTATCAACAAGACAAATAATAATAAGTATTGGAGAGCTTGTGGAGGAAAAGGAACCCTCATATACTGCTACTGAGAATGTAAATTGATACAGCCACTATGGAAAACAGTATGAAGGTTCTTCAAAAAACTAAGAATAGAATTACCTTATGACCTAAAAACCCCTTTTCTGGGTATTTACCCCCTAAATTTGAAAACATTTATCCATAAAGATATATACACCCCAATGTTTACTGCAGCATTACTTGCAGTGACCAAGATGTGGAAAAAAACAAAATATCCATTGATAGATGTTTGGATAAAGAAGCTGTGGTACATACATACAATGGAATATTATTCAACCATAAGAAAAGATAAAATACTGCTATTTGTGACAATATGGATGGATATTGAGATTATCATGCTACAAAATAAGTCAGATGGAGAAAGTCAAGAACTGCTTTCACTCAAATGTGGGATCTAAAACTGAAAGCAACAAACGAACAAGACAAACAAACAAAAATTTATAAACACAGACAAAGTTTAGTGGTTACCAGAAGGAAAGGGTGATAGGAGAGGTAGAAAAGGTTAAGGGGGTCAAATATATGGTGAAGGAAGGAGATTTTACTCTGGGTGGTGAACACACAATGCAATATACAGATGATGTATTAGAATTGTATAGAATCGTACACTTGAAATCTATATAATTTTATTAATCAGTGACACCCCAATAAATTTAACTAAAAAAAGAAAACTAGGGAAAAGCTTCTTGACATTGGCTTTGGCAATGACTTGGGGGATGTAACACCAAAAGCACAACCAACAAAAGCAAAAATTAGTGAGATCGCATTATATTAAAAAGCTTCTGCACAGAAAAAAGAAAAATCAACAAAATGAAAAGGCAGCCTACTGAGTGGTAGAAAGTATTGTATTGCAAATCATATATCTGATAAGGGGTTAATAACCAAAATATATAAATAACTCATAAAAAATAGCAAAATACAAAATGAAACAAAACAAAACAAAAAAACAATCTAAGCTAAAAATGGACAGAAGAACTTAAAAGACTTTTTTCCACAGAAGACATACAAATGAGCAATAACTATATGGAAATGAGCTCAACATACTCATCATCAGTAAAATACAAATCAAAACCACAATGAGATATCCCTCACACATGTTAGAATAGCTATCACCAAAAAGACAAGAGATAACAAGTGTTGATAATGATATATAAAAAAAAAGGACATTTTTGCACCGTTGGTAGAAAAGTAAATTGATGTAGCCACTATGAACAATAATATGGAGGTTCTTCAAAAATTAAAAATAGAGCTACCATATGATCCAGTAATCCCTCTTCTGAGTATATACTGAAAGAAAATGAAAACAGAATCTTGAGGATATATCTACACTCCCATGTTCATTGCAGCATTTTTCACACTAGCCAAGGTATAAAAACAACCTAAACATCCATCAATGGATGGATAGAAAAAGAAGATGTCGTATGTGTGTATATAGATAGATAGATAGATAGATAGATAGATAGATAGATAGATAGATAGATAGATATTATTCAGCCATGAAGAAAAAAAATAAATTCTTTCATTTTCGACATGGATGGACCTTGAAAGCATTATGCTTAAATGAAATAAGTCAGACAGAGAAAGGCAAATACTGAATGATATCACTTATATGTGGAATCTAAAAAATCCAAACTTATAGAAACAGAAAATAGAATAATGGTTATTTGGGGCTAAGGGATGAGGGAAATAAGGAGATATTTGTCAAGTATATAAATTTCTAGTTATAAAATGAATAATTTCTGGATATCTAGCATACAGTATGATAATATACTGTATTATATACTTGTAAGTTACTGTAAGAGTAGACATTAAATGTTCTCACCACAAAAAATAAATAATTATGTGACGTGATAGGTGTCAGCTAAGGCTATGGTTTTAATCATTATTCAATATGTAAGTATATCCTTAAACTTACACAATGTTGTATGTCATTTATATCTCAATAAAAAAGAAAAGAAAGAAAAGAAAGGGACACAGCATGGCCGATAAAATAGTTTTAGGAAACCCTGAGAAGAGGACCCAGCTAAACTCTTCCAGACTAGTGAAGCATGAAAACAATGAGAAATTAAATGTATGTTGTTTAAGCCACTAAGTTTGTGATACTTTGTTATATGGCAATAGAAATACAATATATCCTGAAAGAGAGAGGGGGAAAGGAAAATTAGACTTGTACACTGTACATTTAATGAGCATACGAATCATCTGGAAGTAATGTCATGTCATGTTAAAATGAATATTTTGATGGATCAAACATAGAGTGGGGCATTCCTTATAAGCTCCCATGTGACACTGATACAGCTGATCTATAGCCCACACTTGGAGTAGCAAGATTTAGACTGTATAACAAATCCAAACCATATAATTAAAACAATTTGGGGCTTGTGGCAGTCTGCTTTATCTCTGAGGAAATAAATATGTGTAGTGAATATAAACCCTAAATAAAGTATAAAGGCTTACCTTAAAATACACAGAAAATAAAACTTTAAATACATTCAAGTTAAAAACAAAAGAGAGTAATGTATTGAAGGAGAATCATTCTACCCCAAAATCTAGGCTAAAAATACAGCAGTTGAGTGTAAACCTTAGTTCTAAATTTCTAATAATCAAACAATATTTTCATCAAAAGAGAAAAATATTTTTCTGACTCTGAGTTTTTAATCTGGAAGTTTTATAGAACTAATTTGTTCTGTGGTTTAAATTAGAATTCTGATTATTTTCATGGATTAAATTGATTAAGTTAATCATCAGATCCCATAAGCATATATTTTTATATGTCTAATTTAGATTAGGCAGTTTCTGAGGCATATATTCACATATGTAGTGGAAGTTCTAGCATTCTGTGTCTCCGTGTTTTCCAATTCAACACAGCTACATAGAATAGTCTCTACATATGAAGAATGAGAACTCAGATTAACAAACCAGGCTGGACATCCCCAAGAAACAAGTACCTTTGGCCCAGCCTCATGTTACCATTCTAGTACATTTCAGAAAAATCCAGCAGACATCTAGCTCAGTGCTTCCTACAAGGTAAACAGCAACCAAATACTGTAAAAAAAAAAAAAAAATTGTAAAAGTATATATTTTTTCTATGTATGTTATATATGTTTACAATTGATGAATTTTCAAGTTGGACATATTTTTGTAATCAGCAGCCAGTCTGAGAAACAAAATATTGTCAAAATACCAGAAGCTCTCTAGTTCTATTTTCTAGCCACAAATTCACCTCTTCATGGGTAACAACCATCCAGATTTCAACAGTATACATTATTTTCAACATGTTTTGTACCTTACAAAAATAAAAACATATTGTTTGAACTCTTTTGTATCAGACTTCTTTTATTCAACATTTGTTTGTGAAATCCATTCATGTTGTTGCTTACAAGTCATCCCTATGTCAATATGTCGCAAATATTTATCGAATTAGCCATTAATGGACATCTAGAATTATTAGTTTGGGGCAATAAAGAATAATGCTGCTATAAACATTTTGGTTTATGATTTCACAAAAAAAAATAATAAATGTATGTTGGATATATACTTAGAAAAAGAATTGTTGGATCATAGTGTGTCCATTTATTCAGTTTTAACAGATAAAGCCAAATATTTTTTAAAGAGGTTGTAACACAGATTATAATGTATATTCTTGACTTATTAGAGTAAAATAAACATTACTTTTTCTATTTCTCCAATACCATTAGAACCTTAAATCTTTAGACTCCATTTGTCCATTTCTCATGTTTCATGTCATTTATGTTATGCATAGTAGTTCTACATATAATTTAAACTCCATGCATTAGCTTTCTATGCAGTATATCAAATTATCATGCACTTAATGGCTTAAAACAAAATATATATTTATAATTTCAGACTTTCCAAAGGTCAGAAGTTCATGCACAGCTTAGCTGGGGCTTCTGCTCAGAGTCTCATGAGGCCGTAATCAAGATATTAGATGTAGAAAATATCTATTAGAAAAAAATACTGCATTTTTCATAGAGTATAGATACTCTATTTCTCATAGAGTATCTCTATAGAGTTATAGGCAAGTAAAAGGCATAAGAAGTCACTAAGTAGAGCTACCTACAATACTTTTACAGGAATATAGTCTAGATAGGATGTATATTTTGTGTTTTGCTCTTCTCTTTTTTCTTGATAGAAGCCTAGCACAGTGGCTGGAGGTAAAGCAGCTATCTTGCAACCACACGTTGAAAGTCATGGGAACAAAAACTCTGTTCCAAGGATGTCTTGATTAAGAGATAGAAAGTGACTAACCTCTATTAACAATTATGGACTTACTGTAGTAGACTTGACTGTCTACACCTATATATTACTTGTGAGAAAAATGAAATTATTATTTGGTTAAGCTATCATAAAGTTGATTCTCCATTATATTCCAACAAGAAATTTTGGGATAGAAGGTAAAAGGAATTTGAAATCCTGTCTGAAGAAGTCTAGAATGCTGAATGCAAAAATGAATTCTATATAAAAAAAGAAAGGTTATTGATGACAAATTTTGCCTATTAATTCTCTTTACTTCTCTTGTTTTTCATAAGCTCCAGCATTTCTAGAAATAATTCTTCAAATATTAAGTCTTATAGTTGTTATAATGGGTCAGATAGTGGTCCAAATGCCTCAGTTATTATTTTGTTCAAATTCTCTATAGATATAAAGAAAGCTTGATTATTCACCCAGATGACAAATTTAATGAGTATATATGAGTTTTTAAGTAATAATTATCTTAATTATTTTTATGTTTTCTTAAGCTCATCTAAAATATCTCTATATATTTTATAAGTTCTGCTTCTTGAAGGTAAGAAAATCCATAATGTACTAAATGTAAATTATATAATATTACCACTTAGGAATGTACATGTTCTTGTTTTAGTACACCATAATTTTTCATACAGGCTACCTAGTTGGGAATTGATGAATTAAAACATGTCTCTTTTTTCTTGGCCTTAGTTGTCTGAACTGAAAAATACTATAGTAATATTGTTTTTCTTCATTGACCCATTATATAAATTCTATCCCTAAAAAAATTTAAGTACTTTTTTCTGTACCTTCTCTACTTTCAATACGCTTTTGTATAATTTGTAGAAACTAAACTTCATTAGTGTTCTGGATATAAATATTGCAAGATCACACAAACTAGGCCAGTGGAGTAAGTTTTATTGCCAGCACAGTTACAGATGAGGCTCAACATTTTCCTGGTCTTTGCATCCTTACCACTTTACCAGGTTCCATAGGATAAAAATCAGTGAATCACTTTTGTACATTTATTACATATATCACAAAGATCATCATATAGTAGTTTAATTTCTAAATAAAGTATTTTACATTATTTCATCTTTAGTTATATTAAATGTCTCTTGCAAATTTTTCTGTCTCCTTATCCTTCAGCTTTATTCACATGAGTTTGATAAGGTAAGCAAATGATGAGTATCAACTATACTGAATAAAAATAAGATAATTTTAAACATTTGAAACAAATTTTACATTTCTAACATAAACCTGTTCTGGAGTAGTTATTTTACAATTTAATTATTTGACTTGCCAAAAGTTATCATTCTAAAATTTTTATTTGAATACAAAAATACAAATACAATACCTTTGCTATTAACGCTAAATTCTTATTCTAAGTCTATCTTTCTATTAACAAGACTTTGTTATTAACAAGACTCATAACACTATTTAAATAAATGTTAATCATACTCTGGATAGCAGAATCTAATGTAATGACTTAGCTTGAATCAAGATGCACAGTAGTGGTAGTAAGAGGAAAGTCAATGAATGCATTCTTAAATCACAGAGGATTTTAAATTCCAAAGGCCATTTCATTTATTTCATTTTTAAATAGAGACAAATTTCCCATGAAGCTATTTCTATTCTACGTGAAGTGGAACTATGGACATTGGGGGATTAATATTCATCACAAAGTTTTTCATTTCCTCAATTTTACCTACTTTTCCATTGTGGTAGTATTATAATAGTTATATTTAAATTACAAAACCTGCAGCTTTTGCTGTTTGTGTCAAAACATGACGTATTAAAGCATATGTTAACTGTATATTTATAGAATTAAGTTGATTTATTTTTAGTCTTTTTGAGGCAGCTAATATTTTATAATATTGCATTTTCTAGAATTTCAATTGCTTTCAGTTAAATCTATATTTATTTTCTTAAGTTAGTTATTTGAAGGAACATATCTGTATTTTGCAATAAAATAAACAAAGTAGTTGTAAAGTTAAAAATATCTTCCAAATTGATCTAAGAATGTCTAGATATGAACTAATTATTATAAGGTGAAATTTTGCAAATGGCTGTGAAACATGGATGTTAAAAAATAATAAAAAAAATATATAAGTAAACTGGTAAAATGTATCAAGGCATGGAAATATCCAGCCAAATTAGATATCATGTAGTAATCATGTCTGTTATATAAACCACTTGATTGTGTATTGTTATTCTTTAATGGTCTATAGATATGAGTTCAAAAGCATTTATAAGGTCTATTTCCATTGTTCCTTCCATTTCTATCTTTGCTTCCTTTCCTTCTCCTTCCAGAATGTGGATGTCAGAATCCAAGGAAGTGGAGCAGTGAAGGAAAATAGGTGATACTAGGAGGCATCAGAGGCAGTGTACCTGGCAGCAGAGGAACCCATTTATTAGAGGTAGAGTAAACAAGGGGTGGGCAGAGGAGATTGTAAGAATAGATAAGAGATTAAGGCAGAGAAAATAAGCAAACATACTAAGGATAATGAGCGCCAAATTTCTCACTGTCTGAAAAGAACTTACCAACATGGAGCTGAGTAGTGCCACATATAGATGTGTGTGTGTGTGTGTGTGTGTGTATACATACGTATTATTGATGTGTGCGTACGTATATGTACTAATGTAAGCATAAACATTTATTCACATATTAAATTCATATATGTGTGGAAACATATAGGTATATGTATATATGTATGTGCAAATTATATATATTATATCTATCTACATATATACATATATATACACACAAACATATATATCTGAGTAAAAGGAATGTAAGAATTCTTTGTTTCTTAATTATTTATACTTTTATCTAGATATGAAACAATTTGAAAATAAAAAAGTACTTTCCAAAAATAAACTCTCTCAAAAAAGATTTTTTTCCATAGGCTTCTAACAATTAAGTTCTTTTAAAAGTATTAATATGTGCCAAGAATTTCTAAAGCACAGTAATATTAAGTGGCCAATATTAATTTTAAAAAATACTCAAGCAACTCCTGAATCTCTATTTTAAGTCAACTCTAGAACTGACTTAGAAAAAGTTCTTTGGGTGAAAAATCAGTCTTCTAGTAAAGTTTATTAAATGTCATAAAATATTTTGAGTATTTGAAAACAATACTATTTGATTCTTAAAGAACTTCTTCCTTCTCATGTTCACTCTTAGTGTTGAATAGAAATATCCTAGAATTATCTTCAAAAATATTGAGGTGAGAACACACAATTCCATAACATTACAAGGGTATGCTTTTAAAAGTTATTTTTAAAACTTCTAAACTTTGACACTTAAAATTCTCTATTACATTTCCTTTCACCAAAGACAAATATCAGAAGAACTAAATATATAGTACACAAACAAGAAGTATTTTCATTGATTGCTTAGGTAAAATCATTTAGTGAGTTTGCCTCTTTGAGATATTGCCAATTTGCTGAAATTGACCAAATTTAGCAAAAATAAAACATCCATTCATGAAATCATCACTCAATTCTCCAAGGTTATTCTTGTATAGTATTATAAGATTAAACTAAAGTATAAACTTGTTTTCCAGTAATGATGATAACAGATTGTAATTCATTAAAGGTCTATGACATTTGTAGTGGGAACTTTACTTGTAATATTTAATAGAATATTTATAACCTTGGAGAATGGAGAAAAAATTATTAACATTTTGTAACTACTGTGTCAGGCAGTATTCCAGGTATTTTAAATATGTTACTTCATTTAATACTAACATGAATATGTTTGAAAGATAAGAGAATTGAATCTGAAGTTTATATCACTACTAAGTATCAGTGTGAAGAATAAACTGATATGTAATTTTAAAAGTCATATTCATTTACTCATATCTTATATGTAATAATATAATATGCATTAATTAATTAAAGGAAATAGATCAATCGTGTCAGTTAGAAAATAATGTCCATTTAGTCCAAAATATGTCTGAATGTTTGAAGTACCTTCCAATTGCAAAATAAATTTTAAGTTGCTGTGGGAAGTTTTTTAAAATATGTAATTTATGGTTCCTGTTCTTGTTCTTTTTTTTTTAACTTACAAGAGTATTAAGGAGATAAGATAAAAAAAATGGGTATCTTTAATCTTAGATATTATAAGTGCTTAAGAGTGAAGACAGTAAATTCTCTAGCATTTAAACTCAAGGGTTATTTTTCTCATTGTTATGGAGAGAGGAGTTAGACCTGGGCTCAAAGCTAATCCAATTGTTTCTTTCTCAACATCACTTAATTTAAAACAAATTTCAAAGTTCTAGAAACATTGGGAATGTTTCTCATGGTCTAGTAATTCAAAAACAAGTATCAGAGTCCTCTGTGAGGATTTCCCTGTTTTAAAGAACAACTGTAGTTAAGTATTAGGACACAATTTTCTCAATGATTAACAAAGTCAGTAGTTTAAACTCTATAAGCATCATATATTTAACTCTGGCTTTCGGTCATTGATCATACTTGAGCTTTTTGGTTTTTACTTCATCTGTTCAGCTCTTTCATTAATGCGAGGCACATTTAAACCTACAGTATACAAATTGTTACTATTATATACCATGAGCTGTTGACATTGATCAACAGGTTCTGAGACTCCGAGGTTTGCATACAGAACATTTTTGCAGGAGTGTCTCAGAAATACCTTTGAGTGAAGCAGGATTAGGCAGAGAGAGAAGAGGAACTGTAATGAAGTCTCAGTAAAGATCTCAGCCAGTCCCAAAGAGATCTCTGAAGTTGGTTGACCTTCAGGGATTATCTTGAGAGTTACCATTCTCTTAATGGCTAGAGTAATGGACATCTTAATCCTGAAAAGGACATTGGAGTATCTCACCACAGTATCCACTACAGTTTTGAACATCTTTAACTAATATATGAATTTCTGAGGAACATTTGAAATTTAATTTTGTAAATATTATATGTTTTCAACTGTGAATTTTTTTGATATTGTGATATTCCTGAAATTAAGATATAGTTTATAATCACTGAATACATTTAGTTTCTTTTTCTGAAAAGATTTGAAACCAGTATTATACTTTATAAGAAATTTCATTATAAAATGGAGAAAATAGAATATGTATCAAATGGTGAAATTTAAGGTAAGGCTTCATACCCATAGGGATATATCTGGCTTTAAGAGTCTCTTTCTGATGCTTTCAAAGCAAATTAAGCAGATGATTAACGTTCTACCTATGTATCCATGGAGGGATCTTTTGCTACGGTTTTGCTTTGTGGTCTTTCTGCAAATCCCAGGGAACTGAACTTTAGTCATGGTGATTCAAATCCTATGAGACTGATCTGTTTATTTTCATGTTTGAATATCTATCTGATAGACTACTGTCATGCCCAAGTCTTTCTGTAGTGTTCTATATCTCTATTTATTTTCTCTCTGCATATTTTTGAAATAGTTTTGCTTCACTCCAATTACCAAACATAATCAGGTATCTTTGCAATTCCTGAAGTTAGTACACCACTGCTCTTAGAGGCCATTTCTTTCACTGAGAGAGATGTTTTAGGATAGAAGTAGTAGAGTTAATAATATTCACCAAGATTCATGAGAAAAAGCTCTATAAAATCATGTTGGTTGACCAATGAAGATGCCTTAAAGCTACAGACTGAGAAACTTCATTTACAAAATATTTGTATAAAAGTGTTCTTTAGTGAAAGCTATACCACATTTCTCACATGGAATCAAATTAAAATAGTGTAGCAAATCTGGAATCAAGATGTGTTTTATTAAATTTAATTTTCTAACCTTTCAGACAACCTATTTCTAGGATCATACTTCTTTTTCTTTATAAACTTACCTCTAAAGAACAAAGACTATGATCTCTGCTCTTAGCCTCTCAAACCGAATACTATTAGATACTGCAAGAAGGCATAGTAATAGTAAGTGGACTCCAGTGAAGAATTAACTCCATTTCTATATTTTATAAAAGGACAATGTTTCCTTCTTGTCACAGAAAACAATGACTAAATTTATTATTAAAAATGCTAGTAGCATGATATGTTATATTCTCAAGTTCTAGTTTTAAATAATTACACATTTTCAACATCTCTGCCCTACATAAACATCATTCCTATACATTTAAAAAAAAATTTCTAAGTATTTATGTTTCCCTCACTATATATTAAATGGTTTTTGGTATTCTGCCTGTGCTTTAAAAAAAGAGTTTGAGATCATATGTGGTTAATCTGATTAATCTCACTTTACTGAATTCTATGGAGAATTAATGAAACAATGTAAGACAAAAATGGTTGATTTAAGGTGAACAAGTAAAGCTTTATGTAGTCCTTTGCGTGGATTCACATTAGAAGGAGCTTTCAGTTCTAGATTTCATATTTGAATGTGAGCGTCTAGCATGTCAGAATAAGTTACAGTTGATGTGAACATTATACTAGTCCTATGGCTCACAATATAACCTCAAATACTGAAAGCACATAAACAATGGACTGAATGGAAAGAAAACTAATTTCTGATGAGGGAAGAAAAATGGAAGTTAAAAATATATGAAATATTTATGGGTTTTGCATGTATCATTCTAATAAGAATGCAAATATTGTGAATGTTTCTGCTCATACAGTACTGACATTTACCAAATAGAATTCTGTTATTTGACCTCCTTCTGTAAACATTGACATTGCACTCACATTTATAATAGATTTCTGTCTGTTTTACCACAGTCAAATGTTTCCACCGGGAATGTTATTAGTTATTATGGTTGAAAATGCACCTGCACCAGCTGTGCGGCTAAGCATAAAGAAGGCACCAGCTCAAATCCCGGAGTCTCTTAACAGACCTCTGCTGCATTACTGCCATGGATCCTACATCCATCCTGACAGCAGGGAAGAAAACTTCTCCCAACACTTCATTTCCATAGAAATAAGGATCTGACTTCTACTCTTGCTTTTCTGCTTAGCAGTATCTACTGGACCCTTCCTTGTATCCTAATCATTATCATTTATCCATTAGCTGTAGACGGTCTCATGTTGCATTAGTAAAAACTGTTGGAGAAAGAAGATGAAGTCAATTGAGTCATAGGAACAGAGAAATGTTAAGAAAAAGATCAATACAAGCAAGTTTATTTAAAAGCATAGAAACATGAGAAGAATGGGGAAAAGCAAGAGCTTAGTTTAGTTTTTGAAACTATTGAATCATTAACACAAATTGCATTACTGAAATGCTCTCTGAGATTAGAAATTATTTTCCAAATACATCTCCTATTTAGAATAAGGTATAAGGTTATATATATATATGTGTGTGTGTGTATACACACACACACATACACACACACACACGACACACACATATTTATAATTTTGTAGTTGGAGATGGGGAAAGAAGTCAAGTCAATTTAGAGTAAAACTGCTAAGAACAGTCTCTGTAATAGTTCAAGCTGGAGAAGCAAGTAAAACACTAATCCATAATATGAGTTAAAATGCATCTGACATAGATACTGTCTCTCTGAATCAGTAAGAATATTTACAGACAGTAACAGGTTTTATTATACTCTCAACTGGCCTGGATTTTCTTAAAATAAGATAATTCCAGGAGTTACTTTTGATGTTATGCATTCAGTAGTCAATTATTTATCTCTGAGTTAGTTGCTCTAAAGACGTTTCTCAATATCATATGATAGGCCCAGTCTTGACTTTGTTGAGTTAGGTTGAAATGAGTGCTTTGTATTTTTCTGATAATCATTGATTTTTTTTTTGTCATTTTCCTTGCAAAATTATAATTTTTCTCATTTGGTTACATTTGTGTTGCCTTTAAACAATACATTTACGATTATTAGAAAATCAATGTCAATAAATACATAGAGTTAGTTTTTGGTCAAAAACTTAACTGAATATTATTTACTCAGTAGTCTTTTATATAACTAATATGGTTTTAAGCACTATGCTAAGATTCATGTTGAACTCTAGAGCAATAATACCTGCTCTTTAGAAATTTCAAATATAGTATAGATGAAGGATAAGCAAAAATGTACTTCCAAATCACTCTGGTACATAGTAAATGTAGATTATCTTTTTGTTTGTTAGCTGAAGATCTGCGATTAGAGAGAATGAAGTTGCACTAGAGGAAACAGCATGGGCAAAGTCCCAGGTATAGTTTGTAGCTAGAAAAACATGATAATAGCGACTAAACAATAAAAATATCTTATTTCTATCATTACAACAGAGTTTATCATACCATGTCATAAATCTCCCACCTGGAATTCTGAAGAGATTTGCAGAATATATGAACCTATAAAAGGTATGAATAGTGATTATTCTAAATTATTCTGAATAAATGAGGAGAATAATATGTGTGTGCATGTGTGGGTGTGCATGTATACATGAATATGTATGTTTTATCTAATGATGTTTTAAAAGAAACACAAACAAACAAAATCCTGTAAGATATTTTCTTAAAACTGTTTCAGAAGCCCTTTTGTCATCACAAAAGCAAAATCAAGAACAAGTGATTTTTCTCTCTCCTCCACACATTTTCAGCACTAGAAACTTCCATGTCCCCTAGTGCTTCAGCTTCTCTTAGTCAATACCTGTATTTGAAAGAAAAATCACGTTACCATAAAAAGAGCATCTGCTCTGGAGTCAGGCAGAGATGGGTCACATTATGCCTAGGCACTAATTAATTGTGTGCTCCAGTCAATTTTAATTATAGCTCTTAGCCTCAATTTTTTTCATCTGTAAAACAAGAATGATACTACCATGCATAGTTTTAAGAATTAAAAATAATATTGTAAAATGCTTTTCAAGCGTAAGAATGTATGAACTATTATTATCATGATGATTGTTTGCCTTGGTTTCACCTTAATAAAGTAATTTTAAATGAAGATGTTGAATAATCTAATATAATTTGCATAGGGATGTAGACTCCACTTGGACTGACCCTATGCATCATAATCTTTTTTGCTTTCTCCTTCGCACTGTTTTATAGAGTAATTGAATTATGAAACTGAAGTATTATTATTTATTAAATGCATATTCATTTGTGATATAAAAACAAAAAATAGTAAAAACAAAAGATAAAAAGTAGATATAATATTCTTGTGACTTAACAAATGCAAAATCTAAACAAATTTTTATCAAATATATATAAAAAATAGAATAAAAGAGAAAAATATTTTAACTCTCTTCATCAATTTATTTACCAAATGTTAAGGCAATTACAAAGTAATTCTCTAGATTAGATTTTTGTAAGAAAAAATATGAAGAATGAGAAAGAAATTTTGATTACTGCAGCTTTTGACAGAGGTGGAACTTCATGTATTCTGGATATGTAACAAGAATTAAGCATATGAATATAATTCAACATAATATAGTTGCAATTAAAATTCTACCAACTGGTCTTGGGGAAAGCAACTAATCATTGAATAGGCACTAAATTATTCTTAGATCACCTTATATGTGGCACAGCATTGCCTCACTCACTTTATTAATCAATGTATTCCCAAGTCAAAGTAATTCTTATTATCTAGAAACTATTGTGGATAATAAGCAGTTCCTTGCTGTTCATAGCAGCAGAGGCAAAAAATTAGTAGAAAATAATGATACCAAGTCTTGATGGTCAAGAATGATAAATATCCAATATGCTATGTTTACTTATCATAAAAAGTGTATTATATTTACTAAACAATTAATATAATTAACAGCAGAATTGAATCCCTGAACCAGAATGAAAAATTTCAAAGTCTAAAATATTAATCTGAATAAAATGAAAACCTAGTACCAATCTTTTTTTCTCACCATGGTTAGTATTTTCGTAAAGGCTAGACCAGGCATTATAGGAAAGCCTGTTTTTAGAAAAAGAATAAATCGTAATTCCACAAACTCCAGTGGAATTTCCTATTCTGTATCTCAAGAATATTGTGTCTCTAATTATTGCTTTATAATGAGTTCTATGACTTATTATTTCAGAAGGATTTTCTTTGGAATTAAAATGATATTATAAATAGATCTATTTTGCATAGAAAAATAACAGTCCCCTAAGTAGAATTAAAACACAGTTTTGTTGTAGCATTACTTTTAAATTAGCTTATCAGTGAAATTATTTTATGCTGACCCATTTGCCATTACAGAAACAACAATAAAAGCAACAGCTTGATAGTTGATTTGTTCGGGGCATTTATTCTGTGCCAATTCGTACAATTACAAAATGTCAAATTTACTTAATGGTCACAATAACTTAGAAGTAGGTATAATTATTACAATGTCTGGTAAATTAGAAAGTGAAAGCAAGAGAAATAATCTATTCTAGGTTACAGTCATTAGGTGATGCAATCAGAATTTACAGTTGTATCTGCATTGGCTAAGGAACGCAGGCTTTAGTTTAGAAGAAAAGAACAATATAGAAATCTGCAGTGTTCTATGCCTTGACTTTTTTCATTCATTAAAATGATGTTTTATAATAAAACAAACTACACAATACATTAAAATCAATTTACACAGTTTAAGGCTGAAAATAAAATGAACTTGAATCTGAGCAATATCCTAAACCTCGATTCTAAATCTGTCCTTAGCATTATGTAACTTGAGGGATTATCATTTTGAAATATTCAGGACTCTTTTTTTATTTATGAAATAAGAGTTTGTGGCCAGTTGTTATCTAAGGTCTTCCTATACATAACATTTTATGTCTTATGTATTCAGAAGTGTCAAAGAAAAATCCATCAATATGACTGTGAAACAGAAGCTGGATGAAGTAAGTGTTCCTTGTAACTCACATAATGAAAAATGACTGAAAATCTTCTCTTAATGATATCCTAGTTATTAATACCTATCAATAACATAATATTATTAAAAGATGACTATCTAAAGAGTAGAAATGGCTGATATAAATTGTTGATCCTTGATTTTAAATGATATAGAGTGTGAGGGAAAGAAATTACCTAGGTTGGAACAACTGTGTGAATAAAAGTAACATTTATTGAAATGGGTGGCCGGAGGAGGGAGATTTTGAGAGGGACAAACCTGAGTTTTGTTTTGGGCATGTGCTGCTTGATGAGATGTGTTAGGTACTGGATTTGGTACTTGGGTTGAATTATTCAATATATTGAGGTAATGAATAGAATATTTTTAAGACTTTGAAAAATATCACCAATTTACCCTTTAAAGAGTTTATACAATTTATCATGCTCACTGGCATTGTATTAGAGTGCTTATTTTTTCACACTTTTACCAGGTGCTAATATTTAACATAAACAAATATCTTTGCCAATTTTACGGGCCAAACAAGATGACTTTTAGGGAAGAAGCATAATAAAAGATTGCTTTAGAAAGCTTAAGCTGGGGTACAAATTTGTCTAAAGAGGTCATAATTGACTATGAAAGAGTAAAATAGTTAATAAAAATTACAAATCTTTACAAAGCAAATATTGTTTGGGTTTCAAGACATAGAAGCCTCAATTTTGGATTTGGTAAATTTGAGATGATTGTGAAATTAAAATTACCCATCAGAGCAAGTATTGGTAACCTATGTATTAGTCATCAATTACTGCATCATAAATTACCAGAAGCTTAGAAGCACGAAACAACATACTAATATCCATATGTTAGGAATCTGAGCATGGCTTGACCAGACTGAGCTCAGGATTTTACAAGATTGAAATCAAGGTATCGTTGGGCTGTGTCCTTTTTGGAGCTAAGTGTCCTCTTTCAGTCACACACAATTGTTAGTAGAATTCAATGTGTTTTATAGCCAAAAGACTAAGTACCCGCCTTTTATGCCAACTGTTAGACAGGTGTGCACTCGGCTACTAGGAGTTACCTTCAGTTCTTTGCTATGTTACCATTAGATGAATCTCACTCCTCTGTTACAGTAGTCCAGGGAGTGATTATCCAATCATCTTCCCATACTTTATTGGTTAGGAGCAATGTACACATTTTGCCTACATTAAAAAGGAGATTGCACAAGGGCATGATTCATTAGAATTGCCCTAGGATATATTCATCATATCTAGCTTTCAGGTTACCAAAATATATTGTTCTTGCAGTGAAAAATAGAATCATTCTATGTTTTGGTTAGGATACGTGTGGCTGCAAGTATCAGAATTCTTTTCTAAAAATAAATAAGAATTAGGATGTTATTATCTCACAGTGCAAGAAGAATAATGGTAGGATAATGCCAACATTGATGTTGCAGCTTTATTAAGTATCTAATGTTGGTGATGGTTATTTTCTCTCTCCTATGCCATTCACAGCTTGTATGCTGGCTTTCTCCTCATGGTCACAAATACGGCTCAATCATTTCAAGGCTTCATGTACAGATATCAATTAATGAGGAGACAAAATGTCTTTCATTAACTTTTAATAAGTAGGAAAATTTTTCAGGTTTCTCAGATCCATTGATAACTGGCCCTACCAGCCATGGTGTCTGGGAAAGCATGTGTCATTTTCAGATTCTAGAGTTTTAGACAAAAGTCTTCCATCAAAGATGAAGCATGAGAGCTCGTCTGTTGGATGTAGCAACAGATACTGTCTTTCGTATTATTAAGAATTGCTTTTTAATAAAAGATGATGCCTTTTATTTAAAGGTCTCATATATTTAATACATCTAAAACATATAGAAAAAAATTCACTTCTAAAAGACTCACATTCTCACCTTATCAATAAGAAACATCTGTTCTATTTCAGTTTTAACTTTTGACTCTTGAAATGAAATGTGTTTCTAATCTTTTACAAAATGGCTTCTCTGAGAGAAAAGAAATACCAATGAGATATTTCCCACCCTTTTTATCCTTAAATTCACTGGAAACAAACTGCTATCCTCAAAACTTCAAAGAGCTTCATAATTAGAAATCCTGATAAACAACTATGTTTTAGATCTCCATTCAACATATTCCATACAATGTGTCCATTTAAGTTTCCCATCTAAGGAAGGCTTTGCATGCAAGATGACAGCATGTGCTTGTTTAAAATGATGCCTTGGCTCAAGTTGAACGGAACTCCCTCCCATTATTCCTGCTTAAAAGAAATATGCCATCTGAAATCCCAGGATAAAGCAACAAATGCCATCATTCAACAATGTCTGTGGTTTCATATGACATTTGGCACATTTGATATCCTCAAACAAAATTGGAGTTTCAAATTACTTGACTATTTTCTTGTATCATGAAAATTACTTCAAAAGACTTTCAGGCACTAATATATTTAGGATCCAATTACAGGCTTTGTGTAAACAAGTAACTTCCCTAAGCAGCTAATAAAGTTTTGTGTCTTTATTTATAGTACTGTTATTGATAGATGATAAAGAAAATATATGTGAAAGAATTTTTTTCTGGCAATTGAGCATTTCGGAAATTCTGTTCTTTCTTTCATAGTATGGATTGCAAACTACTATTGCTTGTGTTCATTGACAAAAAGATTATTTTCCAAATGTGCAACAAAAACAAACAAAAAAGAAAACAGAACTTAGATAATTAAATAATTGAAATAACACATAATTTTAAATAATAGTAGTTAAGTAGAATAAATGTTACCCAATGCTAACACATATTTTATCTTAGATGCCAAATGGAGAAAATATATTTTTATTCATCAAAAGACACTTTTATGTTACTTGCTATTTATTCCAGTCTTCACACAAAGTGGTGCTCTTGTTTTTGTTGTAATTATTGTTATTTTAATCTAAAATGACTCTAAATGTTTCCAAAAGACAACTTTTATAATTGAAAAAAAAAATCATTGCTGAATTTCAAATTAATTTGCTCGAAATACCTATTTAGTTAGATAATAACCTGAAAATATTATTAAATGTAAAATTGAATTCATGTAACAAGATAAATTCTTTTTTTTTGTTTGTTTAATGCCTACAGCACCTGGTCTTCCTAAGTGGTCTCCCATCCAAGTACTAACCAGGGCTGCCCCTGCTTAACTTCTGAGATCAGACGGGATTGGGCATGTTCAGAGTGGCATGGCCGTAGACAAGATAAATTCTATTAAACTTTTTATTTTTGGATGCTTAAATCATATCAACTATTAAATGTCTAGAACAACTGCAGTATCTTCCATGCTGCTGATTGGATCATTCCAGCTAAAATTAGTTTCTTATTTACTTCAAGAACCAATAGTAGTAATTTAGCTATGCTCCTTTACTGATACCATTTTTCACATCATATTATATTTACATTTCTGCCTTACATATCCATAAGCAAATTGAAGATATGTCTTTCTATCGCCTAAAGCCTCTGTCAAGTCATTAATGTAAATGATGTTTAATGACTACATGGATGATTAAATGATATGTTGAATAAGTCATTCATACTTTTCTATGGGTGATGTGTTCCTAACATCAAAGACAAATTATAGTTATATTGATGTACTTCAACTATTAGGATAGTTATTGAATATATCTTCTGCTAACATCCATGCTTCCAAAAAAATACTTGACGTAGTTAAATAAGATAAATAAATATATCTTCCGAGGAGAATGTGAATCAAGATAAAAGGAATGATGGTACTTTAAAAATAAATGCCTATTGCATGTCAGAAACCCTCTATATATTATCTCAGTTAATCAGCAAAATAACAGCAGTTAGGTGTTATTTTATTTTTCATTGTACAGGTGATAAAATCTGTCCATGTTCATATAGCTGGTTAGCAATAGAGGAATTCAAAGCCAGGCAGCTTGGTATCAGATACCATATGCTCAACTATAATTTGATATAAAACATTTTGTAAAAAGATAACTAAAATCGGGGTGGGAAGAAGAAAATTTTAGATCAGAAATAAAATATCTACAAATAATTCTTCAAATCCAAGGATTGTAGAAAATCCAGTTCTAGAATGTCAACCGAGCTCCCAAGTGGACTTAGAAGTATAAAAGAGGCTTAATTAGAACATCTGATTCAGTTCTTTATCCTAAAATAAGGTAAGAATGAATAATGATCAAATTTTTCAGGATTGTGTAAGGGCCAAATAAGTAATAACCTGTTTCTTTCAAATTCTGAACTGACACAGAAATAATTTGATCAAAATGTCAGCTTTCCTGTATAAATAGCTGAGTAGAGGTCATGACTTTTGATCTGTGAACAAAGTGCTTGCTAACACTGCTAGCAACATAGCCAAGCTTTACTGCCATCCTCTTTCCCAGCCTCCCTTCTCTGGCTCAGTGGGACACCACAGGTCTCACAGTGAGGGGCTCAGCCAACCATTTCAGAACAAAGAGAAAACTAGACTGCACTGGCACTGCAGGCAGGCGAATTCAAAAAGAGAGGCACAGAACTGACAGAACCGTGTCAGCCTGTTCAAGTTCTTCTCCCTAATTCATCTAACAAGCAACTCACTAGCTATTGAGGAGGAGTTAGTAATAGAGAAAAGGTGGGGTCGTTCTGGGTGAATTTCCCAAAACCGTAACATAAAGTAAGGGAAATAAAGAATTTTCTTCAAAAGATTAAACCTGTAGAAATGAAACTGGCTGAGTGGTGAGGGCCAGGGTACCAAATAGACTAGAGCAGTCTAACAGGAATCAGGATAATGTAATCTCAGCTATTCAAAAGATCAGAAAAGAGGTGATGAGATCAAAAGTCAATTACTAATAACAAATTAGGAATAGTATGAGTTAGACTTGAATACAAAACAAACTCTAAGGAAAAAATCTTTCAAGAAAATGGAAACTATAAAAAATAACATTTGATAAAATTATAAATAATTCCAATAAAAAAACAAAGAGGAAAGACTGTACAAATTTTCCTTGCTTTGCTTAGCAAATTTAATAATTGAAGCTTTTCATCCAGTAGTTCTCATTATGTTAGCAGCAGATTACATAGGAGAATTTTTGGTGAGATGGGTTTTATTTTTAATTATAAAACTTATTAATAATCATTGAAAAAATAGAATGACAAAAGGAAAGATGTTAACTCTTTTGAGTGCTCATCCTGTACAAAGTTCTTCTAGAGATTTACATATAATAACTATTTTAATCATCAGAACAACTAAAGCAGGTACTATTACTCTTATCATTTTTTAATGGAGAAAATGAGCCACAGAGATTCACACATCTTGTAATTTGTGAAGCCAAGATTTTAAAGTCAGAGACCCCAACTCCTAACAGCTAATAAAAGCTCTCAAAAGCTAATACTATCATAAATTTCACCACCTTGATATAACAATTTTTAAGTGTTCGGTGTGATTTCTTACAGATGTTTTTCAATATAAACATATACACATATATGCATTTTTTAGGAAAATGCAATTATACTACAGTATTGCTTTATAATCTTTTTTTCAGACTTAAACTATATCATTAATTCCTGCATGGCATCATAGATTTGAGTCGTTATTTTAAGAACAAATTTCAAATTTATGTTAATTGTTTATCAAACCTTATCATTGGACATTTAGTTTGTTTTTCAATTTTTACTCTTATACAAAATTAAAAATCTGCATATACATCGTTGTAGAGATATGTAATCATTTAAAACAAATTTTCAGTTTATACATGTTTTATGCATTTTGATATATTTAATGACAATTTACCAAAGAAACAACTTTTAGAATTCACAAGAAGTAGACAATAAGATTGTCTGTTTCTTCACATTTATTTCATTACTGATATATTAGAATTTTTAAACAACAAACTTATTTTAATTGGCAGTTCTTTTATTTGTAACAGTTTCAATACTATATCTTGTTTATTTTCTAGTGAAATATTTAATAAAATATTTGACTCTTTTTTACACTGTTATATATGTTTTGTATTGATATTTATTTACTTATTTTTAATTATTTTTTAAATTAATTAATTTATTTTTAATTCTTTAATGTCACCACATATTTGACTCCTTTTAGCCCATCTACCTCTCTCCTCCTCCTGCATTGATATTTAAAAGCTATTCATATAGTATGGGTATTTTAAAAGTGTAATATAAATTAAATAACCTTCATGAATGTTATTTAATAGCATTTTGAAATAATTTGCTTAAAGCTTTGCTATTTCAGTGATTAAAAAATATTGTAGGAAAAGATAACCATGATTTGAATCTGGTTTCTATGACACCTTAGGATAGAGACTGTGGGGCTGCTTTACAGAAAATGCCATTTGCGTAGTATTCAGGAAGGGGGTGCCAATCACTTAATGTTCTAGGTAAGAGTTTTCCTGAAGTTGAACAACATTGTGATCCTTCTTAGAAAGGGCTTTCTTACCTCCAAAATTATTTAATTATCTACAAACTTTTTCTCTTGTTATTTTTATGGTTTAATATTTCATAATGAAATTTTTAACCTACCTGGAATATTTTTTTTTATTTGAAACATAGAATTCATTTTAATACTATAGACACTTAAGATCTTCTCTCAAAAAGCAAGTGAGTTGTTCCAACATTGTTTTTAATAATTCATTCTTTTATATTTTATGTAAAATGTTAATAATTCTTATAATTAAAATTTGACATATATTAAGTAGTATGAGGTGTTTCATTCATCTTAGTAATCAGTTACTTATCTTTGCAGAAGTATCACACTGTTCTGATTATGGTGGCTTTCTAATATGCACTTTTATATAATGAAATGGTACCCTCCCTTTTCTCATCTCTTCCTCATCCAGACGTTATAGTAAAAAATAAATAAATGAAACCACCTTTAGATTGTTGCGAAGTTAATCTGCAGTTATAAAACAATCATTTGGTTAAAGTGCAAAGTTTGCAATTTCATGTTTCATTTGTAGTTAATCAGTCATTTACCAAATAGCTATTGATTACTTCTCTTTTTCTGGAATCATACAATGGTCTGAAGATACACTAGTGGATAATTACTTATGAACTGTGCCTTTATGGAGTTTTCAGGCTGTTAGGGGTGGAATACCGTAAACAAAACATGACCAACATGATGTGTTAAAAATGAAATATTAGGGACTTTTTCCTAATGAGATGGGAGTAATAACCTGCAGGGTCAGGGGAAACTTCCATGAAGAAGTGATGTTTCGGATGTTACAAAGAATGTCAGTACAACTTAGTCAATAAAAGTAGTAGAAGAAGCAAATTTGGTAAAAATATATATTTACTTGGCTATTTGCTTATTTTCTATCTTCTCAAATCAGAGTGTAAGTTTCACAATGGCAGTGTCTTTTTTATTCATGAGTGTCTGCCTGGGAGAGGAAAAAGAGGATGAGGAGGAGGAAGAGAAGAGAAATACCAAGTTCTAAAAGAGAAATGAGGACATCTGTTGTATAATTTAAATACTTATTGTGTTTAGTACACAAAAAGCAAGAAGAGAGGCAGATTATGAAGATTTGAATGTGGTCAGAAACTAAATAGCATCTCAAACTTTTTGTTTTTGCTTTAAGCATATTTGCTTTAAACATATTTGTGACATTAGACTATATATCTAAAGATCTGAAATCAAAATAATAAATATTAATTCAAATTATTACTTGAAGTTCTGGGACCAGAAGATCGTAAATTCTGTCTTATTACTCAGATTCTACATTTTATAATTTTAAGGGCTTGTGACTTTAGACCCTTAAAATAAATAACCAAGAAGACAGATTTTAAGATATCACAGTTACTGTCTGGGATAAGATAAAGAAACTAAAGCATAGATATATTGAGGTTTTAAGATATAAAAACTCTAGCTTCTGGTCTATTTTCGTAAGAAGGGATGATTTGAATCTCCAGAAAATAATCAATAAAAATGCTTACCCTCTCAACTGGCAATATGATTAAATAATTTTAATAATAATGCCAAAAGTAGCTAGACTTTTAACTTTCAAGTATATATATATCACCAGGCTAGGTTCTCTAAATGAACTTATTTTATATCATCACGGCCACTTTCTGTAGGATGAAGAAACTAAGTCCAGAAATACTGAGTTACTCACTAGTCCAAGATCACACAACAGGTAAGGCCTCAGTCAGGATTTGACCTCACTCAGCACTATTATAGAATTTTTATTTTAAACATTTTTCAATTATTTTAATGGAATAATTAAAAATTGCACATGTCACATTATAAAGGACAAAACAGGAAAATAAATTAAAAGGATAATGCAATCAATAATCTCCACAAAAAATAGTGAAGAAAATGGGGACCAAAAATATGACTCCATATATTATATAAGAAATATCTCATTTGTTTTTTAAAGATTTTAGTGATAAAGAGAATCTTACCCAAAATGTTCCCTAGAATTTCCTTGAAAAGACTTTAAGAGGGAAGTGGGGAGGTTAAAATAATTGTAAAATCTAGGCCTTTCCCCACCTCCTATAGCAAGATATTTAAAGAAGCCTTATCTTATCTAAAGCAGATGCATCTCACAAAATTTAGCTATTTGGTAACATTATGCTGTTGCCATTTTTCTTGACCTTCCAGCAGATGGAAAACATCAACTCTAGTAATTTTGCCTTGGAACTCAATGTTTGTTGTTTTGTTAGAGAGGAAATAGCATATTGTTACATCTTCTCCAACAGTGTCCTTATTATTAAATCAATGATGCCATTTTCCATAAAAAGGGTTCCATGAAAACATAACAATCTCATCAATAAAACAGGCCCCACTCATCTGGTAAACTGTCTCTTACACATCAAATAGTGCCAGATGCTTTAAAGTAATGGTACTGGGCCACAATATTATTTTGACCAGATTATTTACATCACATTAATCTATCCAGTTCTTTCCTTAAATAAATATCATTATTTTGTTAGCGTTAGCACAATTTAAAAGGCTTCTGGTAATTTAATAATGATTTTTCCCAAAAGGAAGTTAAATATTCAAATCAGATCTGAAGCACGGAAACAGACCAGGGCTACCTAAGAATAACAAGATTCTCTTCATCTTGTCAGACTTGACAGTACAATTCACTATAGACCAATAAATTGTTATTGGTGGCTTGAGAAAAGTAAGACACTTTACCTTTAGGGGAGTATACAATTTTTTTCTTGATGAAATTCATGAGCTTGTAACTCTTTAGCCAGATAATGTGACCCATAAGATAGAGATTCAATTAGCAACAAACCAGTGGGAGAAGATACCCATTAATACGGGATTGTTTGCTTTTATTCATGTCTGATGACTATGGAGAGACAAATTCATTGTATACAAAACATAAAGACACACACACTGCCACCACCACCACCACCATCACCATAGCTTTAAAGTAATGTTGGACTCTTCACAGTTAAAAACAGAATTATATAATCATAAGGGAGATGATTTGGTTAGCATTTTTAAGGGCAATGTATGATCTTAAAACATTTATATATAGGCTTATCACATTTCCCAGTTAAAATGATATAATTGTACGTATTGAAAGATCATGTGACCCAAGGATTGTTATATCAATAAATGTACAGGTGTTAATGACGTCTTATTTTACCCTTTGTATTGTTTAACTTTAACTCAGTCAAAATTTCTTTTATTCTACATAGTAGGAATACATTATATTTACCCTTGTAAAAATCCACTCTTGATTATTTACATATATGAAATTAAACCCTCAAAGTGATCAAATTATGAGCAACTTTCTGAGTAGTTTCAAGAACATGAATTAATTAACTATTGTTAGCAAATATTTAGTTAGTACTTATATTCCAGGAATTACAATGAGTAATAGCATTTAATAGATAAAAGGGAAAACTATTGTCACATTCCAGAAAGCTGAGTGTTTGGAGAATAAATTTGATATAACAGACCATTGAGAACAGAGTTACATAAGTTTTACCTGTCTTGATCAATTCAAGTAAAATTTTGAGTTATAGTCAACTATTTAAATTCCCTTTTATGGTAAAATAAGTATTCCATTATTATCGATTCCAATTATTATTGATCTGACTACATGTAGTTTACTTCTTAGAGACTACACATACAGAGTTTCAGTATATATAAAAACACATCTGTTATAGAAGAACAGGTTGAGGGTACAGAGTGAACCAAGATGAGAAAGCTTTGAAAGAGAAATGGTACAAAAGAAAATATTTCAGAAGTTTCTGGATGATGCACAATGTAAATGCTCTGGATTACATTCAGAGAAGAACTATGTTAATATGATCTATGTAATTCTTTAAGACCTCAGGAGTTGAAATACTGTGCAGAGACTGGAACTCAAAGTTGATAGTGATGATGAGAGATTAGGGAAGAACATTTGTGTTGTGGTGCGATCAATTCTAAGACCCACGGAGCCAATTGAGATGAAATATGAGACTTTATTAGCTGGCCAGCAACTGGCTCTCTACCATGCAGGGTTCCAAGAGATCAGCCTCGAGCTCCCAAAAGAGGCAGTTTATAAAGCCTAGCCACACCCTAGTTAACATCAAACAAGCAAGCAGATTAACCACACCCTAGTTAATCATCAAACAAGCAAGCAGATTACAGAAGCAGAAGTTGGCCATTAGCATGTCTTTGCCCAGAACCACACCCTTAACATTCCCTACTGGTTTTTTTAGGGGAATTCAAATCATTGATTCCTGCCTGCACCCTTTCTGACATACATAGTTAACAGTAGGTCTAATCCTCTCTTATTCTGTCAAGTTTCACCTAAAAGCCATACAAAGACCCTCTTACTTTAGGACAGAAGAATTAAGATGGTCCAGACTGGACCCTTGATAGTCTTATCTTTAGTGGGTCCTCTGTCCCATGCAGGGTCCATTGTTCTGATGTCTGTGGTGGATGCGCAGCCTTGATCCTGGTATGGTGAATCCAATGCCGGCATCCAGCTACCTTGACTGCGGTGTTGTGAGGATGACAGGGAAAGGTCCGTCCCAGTGGTGCTCAAGAGAAGCAGGCTGTACCTTTTTCACCCAGATCCAATTGCCTGGAGTGTGTTTGTGTGGCTGGACTGGATGCTGAGCGGTTGTTCTGGTGGCAGAGACCAGTTGGTGGGTCTCCTGCTGTTTGAGATAGAGAGCCTGCAAGGACTTAAGCAGTGAAAAATTATGAACTTGTTAGCTTTTCTTTCCCTAACTTGGGGAGGAAATGTGGGAGTCTTCCAAACATTATTTCATAAGGTGTGATGCCCTTACAATAGGGTGTGTACCATGCCCTTAACAAGGCAAAGGAGAAGAGACTCATCCAGTTTTTGCCAGTTTCCAGCTTGAACGTAGGGGTTCTTTCAAGGTTCTATTCATTCTTTCTACTTGCCCTGAACTCTGAGGCCTATAAATGCAATGCAATTTCCAATTGATCCCTAACACCTTTGCTAGAGATTGGCTGGTCTGGGCGATGAATGCCAGGCAGTTGTCAGACTCGTGTTATGGGCAGGCCAAATTGAGGCACTATTTCTGAGACTAATTTCTTTGCTACTACCTGAGCAGTCTCCTGCTTAGTGGGGAAGGTGTTGTGACCTGTATAGAATAGACCAAAACAAGTATGCTCTCAAAGGCTGTTTATTAGCTGGCGGCTGTCCTGTACAAAAGAGCAGCTCTGAAATGCCAAGATACAAGGTTTTTAAGCCCTAAATCCCATTCCTCATTCTGTCTTAAACACAAAGGTCTATCTTTCTCCTATTCACTACCTGTCAATCCACTGGTCAGGTGTGCAAGCGGGGAGTACAGAAGCAGAAAGCTTGTTGTTAGAATGTTATGTTCCTATGGGTGATTGCCTATGTTCCCATGGGCAACAGCCAGTGTTCCCATGGGCAATGGCCAAACAGTAATTTTCAGCTTATATACAATTGATTATTTTTCATGCCATGCAAGCAAGTAGGGTTACACAGGCTAAAACTGGCAGTTAGCGTATGAGCTCATTGTTACAAGTTTCATGATTAACAGAATGCGGTTAGGGGTTCCAGAAACTAGACCTAAGGTATAGACTTCTTTTGTCCAGTTTCAGGTTTTAATTATTCTTTAACCCTTTCACATTTCAGCAGGCTGTCACAAAGGCTTCAGTCCATCCTAAGAAAGTGTCAATGAACACAAGCAAGTACTTGAATCCGAAGATTCTCGGGCTGACATCAGTGAAATCCGACTCCCAATGTTCCACCGGTTCCTGACCACAAAGTCTCCTCTCTTGTTGTATTGCTTTGGAGGGTCGTAGATTCACTTGTGCACAGATGTGGCACCGGGCTGATAGCTGCTTGGCCATTCGTTGCAGCCCTGGAATGTAATAGTCTCTTTTCAACAGTTCAATCAACTTAGTTCCTCCCAAGTGAGTGCTCTGGTGAACCTGGTTTATATAAGGTCTCGGCTCAAGGCCTCAAGTACTACAATGCGGCGCTCCGGGAGTCTAACCCACCCAGTAGATTCCTCTTTGCCTCCCAACTTGTTGCATAGTCCAACTTCCCCTGAAGTGTAGGTAGGGGTGTCCGTTAGCACCCTGGGCGATAGGGCCAGCAGAATGTCAATTGGCCCCACTGGTTTTCGGGCAGCCTCCTTTGCTGTTTGATCAGCGAAGGAGTTGCCTTGTGCTACCTCTGAGCTCGAGTTCTGGTGCCCTGGGCAATGGATGATTGCTACTTTCTTTGGCAGCCAAATTGCCTCTAGAAGGGCTAGTATTTCTTCCTTATTAATTTCTTTTCCTCCCAAGGTCAGTAGCCCCCTTTCCTTATATAATGCCCCATGTACAAGTGCCGTGGCAAAGGCATACCTGCTGTCCGTGTAGATGTTAACAGTCTTGTTTTCACCCCACTGCAGAGCTTGAGTCACTGCTACTAGTTCAGCCCGCTGAGATGAAGTTCCATGGCTTAGGGCTTGTGCCCAGATGACAGTTTCAGTGGTAACCACTGCAGCCCCGGCATACTCGACTCCTTCTGAGACAAACCTACTTCCATCCGTAAATAGAGTAGCATCCGGATTCGGCCAAGGGCTGTCTGCCAGGTCCAGTCTGGTGCAGGTGACGTTCTCTAGGAACTCAAGGCAGTCATGCAGAGGGTGGCGAGGGTCATTGTCAGACATTAGAGTAGCTGGGTTGAGTGCGGCAGTTTTCAGGAACTGTATGTGAGGTGGGTTGAGAAGCTGGACCTGATATTGGGTGATTCGAGCATTGGAAATCCACCGGTCCGGTGGACTGCGAAGCATTGACTCAACTGCGTGTGGGGCGATGATCTGGAGGGTCTGCCGTAGTATGAATTTTAGGGCTTCCTTAGTGAGGATTGTAGTGGCAGTGATCGCCCTCAAACAGTTGGGCCATCCTGCTGCCACGTAGTCCAATCTTTTGGAGAGGTATGCAACTGGTCGCTTCCAGGGTCCTAGGGTCTGTGTCAGAACCCCTTTCACAATTCCCCGCACCTCAGTAACAAAGAGCTGGAATGGCTTTTCCAGGTTGGGCAGGGCTAATGCAGAGGCTGTGGATAGGGCTGCCTTCAGGGCTTCAAATGCCTTCCTTTCTTCTTTTCTCCAGGCTAGGTCCTCTCCTTTGCCTCTGGTACTAGGGTATAGGGGCTTAGTTATTTCTGCGAATCCCGGAATCCAAAGCCTGCAGTAACCTACTGCTCCCAGGAACTCCAGGACCTATCGCTTGATGCGTGGCTGAGGTATCCTCAGAATAGCCTCGATCCGACTAGAGGACAGGATCCTTTTTCCTTTCTGTAGATTGTACCCTAGGTACGTCGCTCAGGGATTGCAAAGTTGAGCTTTCTTAGCAGATACCCGATACCCATTCTTGTGTAGTTTCTGGAATAGGTCCTCAGTAGCCTGTTCACAGTCTAATTCTGTTTCAGTCGCTAGCAAAAGATCATCAACATATTGTAGAAGTACTACCTCAGGGTGCCACTGGCGGAATTCGACTAAGTCCTGACTTAGGGCTTCATCGAACAGGGTTGGGGAGTTCTTGAAGCCCTGAAGCAGTCGAGTCTAAGTCAATTGTCCTGAGTAAAGTCTGTCTGGGTCTTCCTACTCAAAAGCAAAGATGGGCTGGCTAGCCTTGGCCAGCGGCAGAGCAAAGAAGACATCCTTCAAATCTAGGACAGTATATACTTGATGACTTGCGGGTAGTTGGCTGAGAAGAGTGTAAGTGTTGGGGACCATCGGGTGGATGGTCTCAACTCGCTTATTAACCTCCCTGAGATCCTGGACAGGTCGGTAGTCATTTGTGCCGGGCTTCAGTACTGGGAGCAAGGGAGTGTTCCAGGGGGAGTGGCAGGGAACTAAGATTCCTGCCTTCCTCGACCTTCGAATATGAACAGCAATACCCGTTCAGGCCTTCTGACTGATAGGGTATTGACGTATCCGGGCTGGAGTAGCTGAATTGGACAGAGTCACTATAATAGGTGGATGATGTGCTGCCAGATCGGGGGGATTTGCCTCTGCCCAGACACCAGGAATCCTTTGTTGGAATTCAGTTAACAGGGAGTTTTTAGGCAAGACCCACGGCGAGTTTGCTAGGGGCTCCTCTAGTAAAAGGTATTCCTCAGACAATGGGCAGGTGAGTAGAATGGCTGGTGGGCCTGACCCGACAGTCAGTTCAGTATGCCCTTCCTTGAAGGAGATTGTGGCCTGTAACTTCTGTAGCAACTCTCTACCCAGCAGTGGGCACGGGCATTCTGGCATAACTAGAAATGAATGGGTAATCGTTTCTCTCCCCAGATCTGTTATCCTGGCTTGGGTCCAATGGTAAGATTTCCCTTATCCAGTGGCCCCTTGTATAAGTGTCTTTTCCTTTGAGAGTGGACACTGGGCACTCTGTAGGACAGAGTAGGTAGCTCCTGTGTCCACCAAGAAGTTCACAGGCTTGCCCCGACTTGTAAAGTTACCCTGGGCTCCTGGGTGCTCACAATGTAGGAACACTGACCTCCTCATTCTGTGTCCTCGAAGAGGATGAGGGGGGCCTTCTTTTTGGGGGGCTCATAGTTTTTCAGAGCACTCATTCTTCCAATGTCCCTTTTTCTTGCAATATGCACATTGGTCCTTCTCTAACCCGACTCTCCTGGGACCATTGTTCGCCCTGGGTGCCTGTTCTCGGCCTCTGCCTTTTCCTGGCAGTCCCTTTGGCTGGGCTCCTTGCATGGCTGCAAGAAGGACCTTGGCCATCTTCTTAGTCAGTGCTAAATCTATCTCATTTCTATTATTGAATACTTGTTGGGCTATCTCGACCAGCTCAGACGGGCTCTTTCCTTCAAACCCATCCTCTGCAGTTTCTTTCTAATATCTGGGGCCGATTGACTGATGAAGGCTAAATTCACAGCCCTCCTATTATTAGGGTCCTCCGAGTCAATAGGGGTATACAACCGGTACGACTCTAAGAGTCGTTCCAGGAACGCCACCAGTGATTCATCCTTAGTTTGGATGACCTCACTACCTTAGATAAGTTAGTGGGTTGTTGGGCAGCAGACCAGAGGCCCTGGAGCAGAAGCTGGTGATGCTGTTGGAGAGCCTCCTTACCTTGGTCGGTGTTGGGGTCCCAAGGCGGACGGGTGTTCGGGAGAAAATGTTGGACATGAGTCAGATCGGTGGAAGGCTGCTCATTGGGCTCTAATACTGCTTTCACAGCCTCCCTCAGGATCCACTCCCGTTCCTCTGAGGTAAACAGGACTTGGAGGAGTTGCTGACAATTGTCCCAGGTCGGCTGGTGGGTAAAGAAAACAGTCTCTAGGAGAGAAGTTAATCCCTGGGGTTTCTCTGAGAATGAGAGGTTCTGGTGTTTCCAATTGTACAGATCACTGGTGGAGAAAGAGACATAGACCATGAATGGCCTCTGGGTTTCTCCCCCAACCAAGGGAGCCAATTGCCGGAGTGGGGCCAGGACTGCTGCCTGGTTCGACGGATCAGGGACAGGATCAGGGTCTTGTGGGGGCCGATACACAACCCCAGTGTGAGTATGGGGAGGACTCTGGAGTGGTTCTGCCTCCCTGTTAGAAGGACACAGGAATGGGTCACGAGGGGAGTAAGGGGGAGGATTAGTGACCTTGCGGTTCTCAGGGGGTGCCTGTAAGACAGGGTAAAGAGAGTTAGGTGTCTGTCCGGACAGTTTCTCTTTTGGCCCCTTTGGTGTGGAGAGGAAGACAGACTTGGGAGTCACCTTTGGCTCTTGGCCACAGCGGCAATCCTTCCAGTACTTGGGGGCATCGGAAACAATATCGATCCACACATTGATATATGGAGCCTGACCAGGGTGGCCAGGATTTCTGTAGATAATACCCTGCACTTAAAAGGCTGTTTGCAGGTCAAGTGACCCCTCTGTTGGCCACCTTGTTCCAAATGTGGGCCAATCTAACTGGCAGAACCTCCGAAGGTCAAAGGGAGTGACACTAGCTCCGTAGGCTTGGGCTCGTCTCCTGAAATCCTTAAAATGGTTAAGGAGGCACTGAAGGGGGATAGGACGATTCGAGGAAGAAGCCTGACCCATGTTAGTAAAAACAGGCACGATCCCCACAAAAGCCAAATAAGCCAGGGCTAGGATTAGTCCCTGACCTAGCGTCCAGTCGGACGGGGCCATGGAGGCCAGACCTAAGGAAAAAATTAAAATACCACACATCGATATATGGAGTAAACTTATGAAGATCAAGGCAATAGGAGGGTAACAGTACATTCGACCAGTCTAGACGGACAGACACAATACAGAATACAGACAGACAAGACAAACTACAGGTAGCACAAAACCCTAGCGTAATCATAATCCTGAATACCTGAACCAGAAACCTGAATACCTGAAGTCAAGTCCGATGTTTCAGACCTTGACTGAACTGGGAAAGTATTGCTGCGTCCAGCCTTCCACTAGTTTTCTTTAGGGGCCTTTGACAGACAGATCCATGTGCAGTCTGACTCACAGGTGAAGCTGCTCCAGATGACTTGTGCCCATTTGTTACAGAATTGAACTTTTTGTCCACCTGCCCTCTTGGGCGAGTCCATTTGGCGTCTGGAGCTGAGGAACGTCTCTCAGCGGCCATCTCCTGGACGGGGCAGTCCTCGCCCAAGGTGGCCGGGGTCGTGGGTCTTAGGAGAGATCTCGCTGGGGCCTCCAAATGTTGTGGCGCGATCAATTCTAAGACCTATGGAGCCAATTGAGATGAATTATGAGCCTTTATTAGCTGGCCAGCAACTGACTCTCTACCATGCAGGGTTCCAGGAGATCAGCCTCGAGCTCCCAGAAGAGGCAGTTTATAAAGCCTAGCCACACCCTAGTTAACATCAAACAAGCAAACAGATTAACCACGCTCTAGTTAATCATCAAACAAGCAAGCAGATTACAGAAGCAGAAGTTGGCCATCAGCATATCTTTGCCCAGATCCACACCTTTAACAATCTGTATTCAGATAGCAATTAGTTTGTGTTTAAGATTTATGCATCTTTAATAAACACAGAAAAATCCAGACTTCTCCACTGGATTTGAAAAATAACTGAATGGACAAATGAGTCTAATTCAATTCAAGATTAGTAAAAAAATTTTTACCTTTGATTGTTGATTTGATTTCAACCGTATCACCCCTTAACATAAAAGGCGAAGTAGGCTAAAATTAGTGCTAGGATAAAGACCAAGGTAAAGACAAACTTATTTGGAAGTACTTACATAACTCAAAACATATTCCTTCAGTTTTTTTTTTTTTTCTTAAACTGAATTTAATGCAAATTTTCCAGGGAACAAATAATATTCAATTGGTCCAGTCTTTGGACATCATCCAACTTTCCTATAGATATTGCTTATGAAAACTAAAACATCCTTCATAATATTTTTGTCTTCTTTATCTATTTTTAAAATATCTATTTGATCTAGATATTCCTGCAAAAAGCAATGTGAATGTTTTAAATTATAACTGTCAACCCCATGGCATTTTCAAAGGCTTTTGCATTTGGAGAACATCTTATACTCATTTGTCTGGCCTAGCAGAATAATTGGGTTTATTTTGATGCACCCCCTCTCCGCCCCATATGTGTGACCAAATTTAAATGTATTAACTACAATCAACCTTAAGGCTATATCAGATGATGAATATTTTTTCATGTATTTTTTCCAAAATATTCTCAACCGATAGAATTTTTATATATAATTATCAGAAATCTTGTAATTTGAAGAAATCTCTCATTTTAAATTTTGATTTTCTGGTCCTTGATTTTCTTCAGTGAGCAAGGTATATCTATAATAAATTGTTTTCAAAATGGTTTATTTTCTTAGCTATGCATGTGATGTAGGTGTGTATTAAACTCATTAAGTCACATAACATATATAAATCGATTTTCTTCTGAACTCATTTTGTCGCAATGAAACAAACATAGTTTAATGAAGTCATTATTGCTTGTCAATAAATGACATCACATTTGATCACATGTAGGTAGACATGCTCGATATTTTCACAGAACACTACTTTTATAAAGATGATAAATGTTTTAACTAATGAGCTGTTAGATTTTATAAAATAAATAGTACGTAACAACATTATTGATGAATGTGATCATATCGTTTCTTGTTTATTGATATGTACTGAACTTTCATCTTTATCTTGGTAAACTGTTCTTTCAGGATCTCACTTTCACAAGTTTCCAATAATTTATAAAGTAAAAAGAATTGCAAATGTGTGAAAATGCAGATCCAGCATATGTCAATAATACTAATGAACTGATTCACTAGTTTTTAGAAGTAGAAAAAGAGTAGGGGAATAAGATGAAAATTGTCCTGTTTCACTTGTACATTTCTCTATCCTAATGTTGCTATACATTATTTGACTTTAATTCCAGATTTTCTGTTTTGCAGCATAAAAAATAAAATGCTTATTTTCTTCCCTTCGAATACCTTCAAATAACAAATTTAAATTATCTAGAATGATTAAAAAAAAAACCCTGTTGTATAGTAGAACTACTGTACAACATAGCGATAATCTCAGCTCCATCACAGACTAGCAGATAACATGACCTCTCTGATTCGGTTTCTTTGTTTATAAAAAGTAAATATTACCTAAATTATAAAGTGATTGTGACATTGTTGTGAGCACATTAATCTTAACTATTGTATTAGATTTCTATGCTGTATAATAAATAACAAATTTAGCTACTTAAACAATACATATTAATTCTCACACAGTTTCAATGAGCCAAGAGTCTGAGAATGGCTCATCTGAGTTCAATGCTCAGAGTTTCACAAGGTTGTAGTGACAGTGTTGGTTGAACCTGCGTTCTCATGTAAGGTATGGGATTCTCTTCAAAGGTGATGTGATTTTGGGCACAATTCATTTTCTTGCAGCTATAAAACACACAGAAGTATTTCTTCAAAGCCAATGGGATACTCTCTTTCACTAATTAAGTCAGGCCCACCCAGGTGAATCTCCGTTTTGATTATCTCAAGCTCAACTGATTTGGCATCTTAATTACATCTGCAAAATCTCTTTACTTTAATAACATAATTTAATCACAGGTGTGAATCATATAATCCCCTGCTCAGAGGATTATATAGGGTGCATATACCAGGAGATGGGAAGCAGAGAGTTCTTGGAATTCTGCACACCAAAGTTATCTCCCTACAACTGGATATTTTGTTCTTTTGCTTTCTGTAATATCTATTAAGATTTCACTTTTCTGCCTCTCTGGAGTTAGCTGTGACTATTTTATTTTCTTTGACAAACTAAATGGTAAAAGAAGTGATATGTATCACATACAAATTTTATATTATATGTGCTTGAAATATGGCTACAGTAAACTCACATTCAGAAGCCGATATTTCAATTCATCACTTATTTCTTGAACTGACATAATGATTATTGTTATAATATTATTAATTCTAAGGAACACAGAGTAAATAATTGTCAGTCTTTTTTAATGTTATTGTTTCTTTTTGATGTGTATGTTATCCCGTTGTTAATGATGCATTGCTCATCTGAAATGGTGTTCTCAGTCTCAAATAAAGGCAAAACGGTTGTTTTTTTTTTTTTTCCCTCCTGGAATGTCAGCCATGTCCAAGAAAGTATTATCCACGTTCAAGGTGGTATGTATACCAAATGTCAGAAGTGCAAGCAAACTGTTCAGTACTGTCATGATGTCCGGCACTGTGGGAACAACTATTATCTCTTTCAGCTTAAACCCTGAGAGTCTACAGTAAGGCTCCAAGTAGAGAATTGTCCAATAGTAGGCAAGGTTTTGCCCATGTGTCTGTACTGCAGATGTCAGTTACTTATTTTGGCTACATATTCTCTGCTTTTCCACGTGCTCTGCAATCTTTTCCAGATAAAGACTTTTCTACTTTATCACTGTGTTCATATACTTCCAGGTTTGGTTCTCAGAATCAGTCTTTTTCCCGAAGTACAAGTACTTCTGCCTAGTGATTTGTATGCAGAACTAGTAGCTAGGAATGACCTCCCAATGGCTGCATACCATTCATGAACTGGCTTCTTTCTAATTTCATCAGTGAAGAAAGTCTTTTGGCAATGTACAGCAGAGCCTGGATAATGAACAAGTCTGTTTTTTGTTTTTTTGTTTTTGTTTTTTTTAGCACTCAACTTCTCTTTGACAAGACGGTATGAACCCAACTAAGAATATCATCTGTGGCCATGATGCCACATATGTGAATAACTGCCATCAAGCCCTGAGGTTTCACTTGAAGCACATAGCCACACACTTCTTTCATGGTGGCAATTAGCAGTCCTGGGAAGGGTCCACAGTAATCTAGCAGCAATGTTTCTCCTTTCTGGGTAGTCCTCTCTCAAAGAGCTCAAAACAACCATCTTGGTTTTCATCTTGACCGGAATAGGTTTCATCTTCTTCCTGTTCCTCCTTTGATAGACCACCTTACTCTTGATTCTGCTTACATTTGCTCCTTGCTAGTCAAATTTACTTAATTCCATAACTAAGACAAAACTGTCACCCATGAGAAGTTCCTCACACAGAGGACCAGAGAGGGCTGCTAGTCAAAAGCACTCACAATGTTATTGCCCAAACATCAGTATATACTGGCTTTTAGGTATTTGGCCATATGGGCCTGGTCACACTAAATTCTGAAAATCTTCACTATTATGGACTAGTATGTCAGGACCAAATTTTCTTGAGCCAAATAACCAGACTTGGCCAACAGTGTGCCTCTATTTTCTCCTTGTTATATGTTGCTATAGTTTTCCTTTTAATTCCCAATTTCTCTTAGATCTTCTGCGGAACTATGTGTATTCCTGTCCTGATTCAGAGAGAATGTCAGTTTCCCGATAGTATAAACCAGATTACTATCTTCCAAAATCTCACTGACTTCTTCATTCTGAGCATGTTTATTGGGAGTTGTTTTAGTAATTAGTACATGAGTTGACTTAGATTCCTTCATGGATTTTGCTTTCTTTTGTTTGATATATGATATATTTTGTTTGGTATATAACTTTTTGTCGTTTGACTATTCATTCATCATGTCAACTTTTAAGAGTTTTGTAATTGTTTCTATGGATGGAATAATGGGTTCTGATACACTGATTTGAATCTTTGCAAATTTTTTGAGTCATCAGGCATTGTTGAAGATTGATTTCCCTGCCTATGACTAAAATGTGCCTTCCATCCCAATTTCCTGAATTAAATTTTAATATATAAGCTTGGTAACAGCTTTATTTCTTTGATGAGGCAGAGCATTTCACTTGAATGTTTTGTTTCAACAGCAAATCTGACAATAGGGATGACTTCAATAAGAGTGGCATAAACACTGGATAGGATGGCAAGCTACGCTGTATTGCAGATGTCACTACAAGGTCTTGCAGACCTCCTACTCTGAGCACATTTCCTGGAGATAGCTCTTCCAGATTTACCAGTTTTTGGTTCCATTCTAATCAGATTTTTGTTTTTCAGAGTCCCAAATGGCATGTAGGAACATGGGGAAAGACATCTGGTGGGGCCTGAGAAATCTAATGTCACCTGTTTCAAAAACTCAAAAAGACTATACTTGGGTGCTCTTTTTTCTTTTTCTTTCCATATGTAATAAAACACATTTGATTATTTCCTTCTTAAAATACAGGTTTAGGGGTCATAATTGCCATCTGTTACTTATCACCTCTTGACTCTTCTCTCTTTGGATTTGCTTCAAGGGCATTCTCATTTTGGATGGGCTCCAAAGGTGCCGGCCCCTGCACTGCTGCCAGTTCTCCATGTGCTTTTATCTCACATCCTCTTGTTTCTGAGAAATTTCTTTTTGAGTGAGACATCATGGCTTATTCTGAGGCAAAGCCTTGGAATCAATCGCAAATATTTTAGAAACGAAAATTGTAACTTGAAGAGTGTCTTCACTTCTGCATTTCATAACAGCTACTTTTAGTGCCTGGGTTTCCTGTGGAAGAGAAGCAAACATTTGTCCTCTAGTACACATTACTTTCTTCACCTCCCTTAACAATAACATCGAGGAAGCTGTGAAGTTTCTGATGCGCTATAGCAAGAACAGCTTGGAAGACAGTGGTCACAGGTAGCAAATGGGATTGATTTGAACTTTAATATCTGAATGAAGTGCTTCCTGGGCTTCCATATTTTGTCTTAAAGAACTTACTATTTTATAAATTTTTGGGGGTCATACTGAAGATCTTTCTCAAGACAGCATCATATAAACTCTATATATCTTCCAGGATCAACTTTACAAATAAAAGGGTTTTTTTTTTTCTTCTACCTGATCAACCGTCCTGATTTTCTTAGCCTTTATATTTATATGATAATCTTATCATAGGTTTTCAAAAGAACGTCCTTTTCGATGACAATTTTTAAACTAGATTTTGTCAAAGAGCTCTATTTCAAGTTCCATCCATCCATTGCATTGGGAAATACCACATTTCTTTGCTCTGGAGAGAAGTAAAAGTGAGAATCATTCATATCCTTCAAACTAGTGCTTCACTCAAATACTCGCCCTCCCTGTTCAGAATTTGGATTCACTTACAATTTAGACTCTTTCTCTGCTCTTTCTTCTAGGACTGTAGAAGTAAAAGAGTTTCTGTGAGTGCGTTAATCTCTTCTAAAATATACTTGAGTTGAGAATAAGCCTCTTATGGAGTGCATTTCAGTTCCACTAACAAATGATCTTTCTAACTAATTACTAAAACTAAACAGATGTTTTTCATCTAGACTTGTCACAGAACTGCCGCAACTGCAGACAGACTCCTTCCATCATATCTATTGCAGTGATGCACCCGTGACAAATGCATCCAGCAGTTTATACTTCAAGGTGAAATCCACAAGTTCTGGAGAGTCTATTAGCTTATTCAGATATTTCTCATTAACTGAGTGGATGAAGGACAGGTGTAGACTGCCAGTCTTTCTGCTCTCAGGCCGGTTAGAAATCTCTAGGTACATCTAATCCTGGATAGCTGATTTTTTTTTGCATAAGATCGTAAAATGGTAGTGGATTTCATAGCAATCCCTTACATTTTCTCAGGATTCCATAAACCTTAACTGACTCTTCTTCAGACATGTCTTGGCTATTATTGGATCTTTGTGTTTCTACATGAATTTTAGAATCATTGTATAAAGATCTTGCCTGCTGGACAATTGCCACTGCTAGATATAAGACAGTCAGCCAGGTCAACATGAGCCAGAATATGTCTTCCTGATAGCAGTGTTTCTCTGGAATTGAGTCATAACATCCAAACTACTGAACCCTGCGGCCATTTTATTTCTTGTGATCGCTTTGGCTGCCAGCTCACCTCCAGCCCTTGGCACTCAGCACATCACATTTAAATGAGGCACAAAGATCTCCAAGATATTTTTTTTTCCATAGAAAATTCACCTCTTTTCTTAATAAACTACTCGTTGTAGGACTTTGTAGTTGTCAGCCCTTCTGCTGACAACTTGCTCCTTTTAAAGGCCTAAAGAAATGAATCCAACATTTCAGAAGCCTTGCTAGGTATTGGGCTAGCTGACTAAGTGGCTACTTGACACTTTCTTTCCAAAGTGACTCCTCTGGGGCTTTGAACAGACATCTCAGCAGTCTTTTTAGAGGAAAGGGGCTAGCTAACTCCATAGTGGGTCCACTCACTAGCAGAGAGTGACCTGTCATCAAAATTAGGAAGAAATAGTACCCACCCATGAATGGACCTATTAAATTTTTCTTCAAATATTCATAACATCTGGAAAAGTAGAGTGTGCCTCTTTATGGCCAACAACTGTCTCGATAAAGCAGTTGTAGATAAAAAACCGTAGTCTCATCAAAGTATAGATATAAGAAAATGTGTACTGGAGAAATCTTAGACAAAGAGAAGAAATAGAGTGCCCAGGATCTCTTGTTATCCTATCCCAAAGCCTCCACCGGGCAGAAGTGGATGGCATGAACACTGACCAATATTTAAGAAGAATGTTACCTCAGTAATGTTCTGCTTATTTATAGTAACAGGGGAGCAGGGATTATATATAGGACAATATAAAAGTGTAACTTTCTTAGCTTGGGAAGTGACTTGTCAGAACAGGCGATGTTCTGAAACCTGTGGACTATCAAACTCTTCTGAAATTGAGCTAACACAGATCTGGTGAGCCAGGTATCTGGCAAGCTATAAAAAGGGGAAAGAAGTGAGCTACCATCACCTTTCAAATATGTCTTTCTTCAGTGATGATTAAAAATCTAGTCATAAAAGTATTCTCCTAGAAAAGTTACCACCTAGAAGTGTTTTTTTTTTTTTTATATCTTATATTTAAATCTGTAACTACACACTAACTTCGTTTACGATAACTTTTTTTCTCTGATTCAGAGAAAGGCTTTGCCTAATATAATAGCATTGTGAGTCACTTGTTTTTTCCACCCTTATCCTTCCACCTTTGCCCATACTGCATGCTTATTCCCTTAATCATTAAGCTTTAAGACTTTAGGTTCCCGTCAGCATCAAGCTTTTTAAGAATAAAGCCTCAGGTCTCTTGATCATGAGAACAAATTTTGGTTAAACTAAGGATAACATCTTGGCTTCAGGTGTGTTTCAGTCCCAGACCTATAGAAGCAGAATAACCCCACTGACAACCTCCCATGGGACCAGAGAACATGACGCCATGACTGACTACAGAACCTGACACAATGATCAATTACCTCAGCCCCATCTAATCAGTACCACCCACAACCCTAACTCCCTTAGCTTTTATGACTAAGGAGTCTTTCCCTATATAACTTAATCCCTAGAGGCCATCAAAGAGCCAGGTCTTTGAGCATTAGCTCACCTGTGTCTCCAGGACTTTCGACTTTTTAAAATAAAACTTTACCTTTTTTGCTGCAAATGTTGTGCATGTCTCATGGTTTAATTTAGGTAAGTGCATGCAAATGGACTCTTTGCGCCAGTAACAAATCTACTATCCACCTCATATTGCTTTCATGTGTATAGTATAAAACAGAGGTCAATGTGTGTGTGTGTGTGTGTGTGTGTGTGTGTGTGTGTGTGTGCACATACATATTTTCCCATATAGGTATCTAATGAACACAAAACAATTTATTTAAAAGGCTACCTTTCCTGAGTACCCTGCCACTGTAGTGGCATATTTGTAAAGTAATTATATATTTAGATTTGTTGCTTGACTCTTTTCCTTGCATTATTTGGCTATTCTTTTGCCAGTATCAGGCTATCTTATTCACTGTTGCTTTATAATAACTCTTGATATTGTTGGAAGAAATTCTTTAGGTGTCTCGAATTTCTGCATGTTTTACAAGCAGAGGAATTGATTACAATTGTTCTTGTTTAACTTTCAAGGGTGTTTGTAAAGCAAGCAGTCTTAGAAGTTAAGAGATAGTGTCTTTTTCCAGAGCAAAGGGAAACTTGCCCCCGAATATAGAGATAGTATCTTCCTCTGGAGCAAAAAGCAAGACTACTCACTATTATAAAAGATTCAGGTACCGTAAACTCAGTATTAACTTCCCATAATACAACCTTCTGTGTACCTGGCCCTCTTTACATCAAAATCTTGTACAAATTGGGGTTTAGGGAACTGACATAAATATGCTGATGCTCTGGATACTTCTATCGCTGTGAATAACAAAGTCCTGACACAAGGCTAGATGCTTGTGTAATTTTCTTATGAGATTGATCCTGGTCTAAACTGTTAGTTGCCTTCCTTCATTAGATTGGATCATAACACTAGGCCAAAGGTGAAGTTTAAGACTGCAAAGCCATACTTATTTTCAGTGAAGTATATAGAAGTAAACAAAAAAGAATCACTCAAATGAGAAAGAAAGATATCATTTAGTCTGCAAACAGAATCTAATACAATGTTTTGAGCATATGATTATTTGCTGTGGATAAAACATATAAATTTTATGATAATATTTTAAGTATGTTGAAGCCAATCTAATATCACAAATCTTGTATGTTCCCTTCACTGATTCCTTTTCTTTAAAAAAAAATAAAATAAAATAACAATATTTATCACAACAGTCTTAAAGAATAATGCCTAGGCATTTCATTTTCAGAAATCAAGAAGTAACTCTGGTATAGTTTACATGGAATTTTAAGAAATTAGAAAGATGAGATTTAGACTTGTTAAATTTACTCAATGTTAATTATATGCAGTCCTTTTTGATTAATTTTATTATTTCTTCTTTTTCTGTAGTTGGAGAATGTCCTTATCCATCTTGGCTAAATAAAAAAAAAGAAAAAGAAAAAGAAAAAAATGCCCACAGATTCTAAAAGCTAAAGAATGTCAGGATTCAGAATTAAATTTAAAAGACAAAGTGTTTGAAAGTAATTAATTAAAGTTAGCCCCATATCAGATAAAAGTGCCATGTAATAAAGTCCTGAGAAGATCACACAAAAATCTAAGAGTTAAAGCAGTTAGTGCTAGGCTAACTCTCTTATTGATTTAATTTGCAGGGAGACAGGGGTTAGTATTCATTACCTCACACACCCTGCCCCCCACACACCACTAAACCAAAATGTTCTTGCATTTTTTGTTTCAGACCAGATCTTGACATCCTTTTGAATTTATTTTACATACTTTGGGAACATGAATACAACTTTATGCTTTCATCCTTTTGTAAGACATTCATTATGTGCATTAACTGACAGCTGTGAAATTATCTGCCACTTGTCTTAAATAAAGGCAAGAAAATTCAAAATAGATGTGCATTCTGTACTTAGGCAAATTTCACAGAATCTTCTTTAATTCAAATTTCTCTAGACACTTCTTTTAATATAGGCTTTAAGTACAGTGAATATGTTCAGTCATTACTACATATTGAGAGTCTGATGGTTTTGAAAGCTCAGAAGACAGTCTACATTTTTCTCACTTGTTTTTAGTGTAACTAGGTTTGGCAGCTCTATATGAGCTTTTGCATCTTAAAAAATCTTCACCTCGATTGCATTTCATTGTATATTAATGTTGTTCTTTAAAAAAATCTTTAATATTCATTTTGCCATTTAAGTCAAAGTCGTCCAAAAATAAATCACTAGTGAACATAACATTTGCAGCCGTTGAAGCTGGTGCCACATTTTAAAGATATTTTTTAGGGACAAATAAGAAAAAAATAGCTAGTGGGAAAATTATATTTCCCTTGGGGAAGACAATCTAGAAAAAAGAAACGTTCATTTCTAGGCATGTCTTTGTTCTGCCTTTCAGAAAGATAAAGAAGATCTGATTAGATCAGAAAATAAGGACACAGAATTTTTAAAAAGCAAAAGTATTTAAAATGAGTAAAAGTGAAAAGCCCAATTTGGAAATTCAACTGTGGAAACTCCCATCCTCTTTCACTATTATTTAGGTTTTCATAGCAGTAAATTGCAGTAAACAAAGTAACAGCTGCTCTGTGGAGTAAAAGAACATTAGACCCTAGTTTCAATTGCTTGGCCAAAAACTTTATTTGGAACATACTCGCATGCTTTACCAAAGTAATGTTCACTTTCATATTTAATATATAGATATTAGACAAATGGATAAATAGATATTCAATAGATTGATCTCTCAATAATTAAATCAGCATGCAAATTTATTTGGCCATTATAGCTTTTTATTTGACTTTTTTATTTTGATTAGTAGGTTTATATTTACCGAAATAAAAATGTAGGTGACAGGCAAATCATAATAGTTAACATTTTGTATTTCCAAGATTTTCTTTGGAAAGAGTAGTTCTGCCTTGGATAATCAATTTGCTAAAACAGCAACTTAAGTCACTACAGTATACTGCTTCATTTCAGGATTTCTGTGTTTGTAGACTAAGTATTCGTGGGTATGTTCTTCCCCTTCCTCAGCTGCTGCTGCTGCTGCTGCTGCTGCTGCTGCTGCTGCTTCTGCTGCTGCTTCGTCGTCTTCTTCTTCGTCTTCTTCTTCTTCTTCTTCTTCTTCTTCTTCTTCTTCTTCTTCTTCTTCTTCTTCTTCTTCTTCTTCTTCTTCTTCTTCTTCCTCCTCCTCCTTCTCACTCCTCCTCCACCTCCTCCTCCTCCACCTCCCTTCTCCTCACCTCTTTCTCCTCCTCCTCCTTCCTCCTCCTCCTCCACCTCTTCCTCCTCCTCTCCTCCTTCTCCTCCTCCTCCTTCTTCTTGTTCTTCTTGTTCTTCTTGTTCTTCTTGTTCTTGTTCTTGTTCTTCTTGTTCTTGTTCTTGTTCTTCTTCTTCTTCTTCTTCTTCTTCTTCTTCTTCTTCCTTTCCATTATTATTATTATTATTATTACTATCATCATCATCATCATTAATGACTGAAACACATGAACAAATAATCCCAGAGACAAATATAACAATGCAACTACAATAAGTATAACAAAGAAGGTATATATTTCAGTGAGATGCTGTAATAAGGAGATATAACACTCTTGAAGAAATCATGGATTGTTTTCGAATGGAAGAATCAATGTAAATGACATCTGAAAGATGATTAATCATCTTTAATTAAATATCTGTAATTCCAGTAAAAACTCTAACAGTATTATTCATGGACTTTGATAAGCTGGCTTCTATATTTTATTTGGAAAAAAAAAGTTCAAAAAGAGTCATGTTAATTTTGAAAAAAAAAAGAAAAGTAGAAAAAATTGCCCTATATTATAAATGTATAATGTCAAGGTATAATATCGAGGTATATTTTGGCCAATGAAGAGATAATTAGGACAATGGAACTGAATAGAGAACACAGAAGAGAACCTGTGCTTATAAGGAAATGAAGTATGATACAGGGGCATTGCAGATCAGTGCAAATTGATGGACTATACATCAAATAATCAATTGATTATCTTTTTGTAAAAAAAGTGAATCTATACCTGATATCATATATATTAAATTTTTTTTAAATTTAACAACAAATTTTAAATTTAGGAAGAAAATATAACAGATTACCTTTATAAAATTGAATATTTCTTTAATAAAGCATAGAAATGCAAACTTTAAAGAAATATGTTGATGTATTTGATTATATTATAATTTATAACAATGTATACTCACAGAAAGACATCAGAAGGCTATAATATAATCTCAGGCTCAGAGATATTTATAAGACTTTGTATTTATAATACATTTTTAAAAATTAAAAATCAGTGAGGAAAAAATATATCCGGTAGGTGAACAAGCAAAATATTTAATTAGATAATTTATAGGAGAGATTAATAAACATATAAAATAAGCTCAAATTTTCTACTCTCAAGAGAATGGAGTTAAAAACCTAGTAAGAGAGTTAGTTTCACATTAGTGATAACAAAGATGCACAGACATGATCTCTTTTATTCTGCTAAGAAAATATAAACTTGTACAACCACTTTATATAGCAATATGATAATTCCTAGAAAAAATAAAGATTCACATACAATGCATGTTATCCAACTGTATGTATATACTGGAGAGAAATATACTACATTGTTTATATAGGCATATATTTTATTGCTCAAGAAAAAGAAGTATGGTGTGAGGAAGGAAGGGAGGGAGAGGAGGAAGGGGGGAATTAAGAACCTTAAATGTAATCGTTGGAAGAATGGTGAAAAAAATCATGTTGTATTTATATATGAAATAGCAATATCAGTAAAAATGGATAAACTAACTCTCTGTATAAATATGGATGAACATCACAAGTAATATTGTGTGTAAAAAGGTAAATTGCACAAGAAAATATGCCATGATATTCAGTGGTGTTACGTGGATTGTTTTCAAACACATAATCAATGAGTTATTGCTTAGGAATACATGTTCATGTAGTACAAAATCTTTTTTAAATGTATGGTATTGATAAAACTTTGAATCAGAACATTGGTTATCTGTGGTTGAGAGTTGGGGAGGAAATATAACACTATCTTTATAAAACTGAATATTGATATAATTGGGGTGCGCAGGGATTAAATTCTGTTGCCAATGTTTTATTTCTTAAAATAAGTGAGGTAAAGATGAGTGTTGGTTATATTCTCTAACTGCCTCCCCCACCTTTTATTTGAATGTCTGATAAGACTTAAAATGGGAGAAAAAGGCTTTCAGACATAGGAATTACTACATAGGAAGGAAGAGGCATAGGACAAGAAGAGCCCAGAGTGCTCAGGCGGAGAGTGTTTGAGATTAGGCCAGACTAGCTCTGTAAGAAGGAAGATCATGCAGTCTTGCTAGCTGTGTCAAGAAAACTTTGTTCTTAAAGCTATGAGGAAATTTTGAAGGAAATTAAGTAGAAATGTAATGTGATCATATTTTCCTTGTAAGACAATGTAGTCTCAATTTTATTATTTAAGTTATTTTCTTCTGCCTGATTTTATAGATATAATATAAATTTAATCATATATTTTTATCATATATATTTTATCTTTATTGTAAATATAATTTAATTTGTGCTGTTTTGTGCAAAAGTAGGAGACTTATATAATGTAATATAGAGTATACTTACTGTTTCACTGGGAATTTTCCAGCACATTGGCTTTTCCTGGGACTGAAATTTCTGGGGGCCAATACACTATTCACATGTGATCATCTTTGTCCCTGACAGAAGTTTGTTGTTGTTGTTGTTGCTGTTGTTGCTGTTTTATTACTAGCCTTTTGAGTGTCTATTATTCTCTCTTTAAAAAAATATATATATATTTATTTTTATTATGGTGACATTGGTTAATGAAATCCAGTAAGTTTCAGGTGTACAATTCAACAGTAAGGCTTTTTTTTAAGAGTTAGTGTCTAAACATTTTTCTATAAAGGTACACATTAAACAAAATTATTGTCTTCTTGGTCCTAAGTATTAGTACAATTTTGATTCCAAAATGTGAGAAAGGGTAGTTTAGAGATCAACAATTAAAATAGGATTTTTCACACGTTTATTTCTATAATTTAAATAAAGGTAACTTCCTTAATTAGACTAAATTCTACTCATAGACAGCAGCTAGGTTTTTTGTATCTTTTTTCTTCCAATGTGATCATTCTGTATAAATAAATATACAGAATATCATTCTGTATAAATAAGTATACAATATGCAACATATTGACCAAATACAATATTGCATATTGACCAAAATGTCTTAAACTTAATAGAAATACAATCCTCAAGTCATTCGTATAATACTTTGGGGAAATGACACAACCTCATTTGCTTCTTGTAACAGAGTTTTCATAACTCCTGCTTTAGCTTCCTCGTCAGAAAAATAAATGCACTATAGACTTCTTAATGACTGACAAACTCTTCCAATGGAGCTGAATCCACTTTGTTTTCTAAGTCTCATTCTCCTTCAGCAAGTAAACAATTCATTGAGGAATACGATAAAACTTAAGGTTCATGATGAATTATCCTATACATTATTAGAGCTGTCACACTGCTGTATTGTTCATGTAATAGATCTTTGGTGCAAAGGCACCATCGTGATATATTATTCAAAAGGTAGGTTCTTCTGAGCAGTAGATTCAGCTTAATAAGAATCTTGCCAATTGTTTGAAAACATAAATTTTCAGAGTGGCACCTTATGCCAGACCCAATGCCACCTTCTAGATAATACACATATGGATGAACTACCTGTTATATAAAGGATATGAAAACATGCTTTGGATTGCTATATGCAAATATATCATAATGAACAACTGTACTTTTTTAGAGCCTAAATTTAATAAATCTATATACCTAATGAAATTAAAATGAATAAGAAAGAGGGTATTTCAGAGTTCATAAACTATCTTAATTTAAATGCTTTTCTTTCTTCCTATAGTCAATTACTTATAAATATATACAATATCTCAGTATAACTAAAAAATATAGCAAATACATTTTTAAAATATAATGTTACAAAATTCTTACTATAATTCTTTTGATATATATATTACTTTTCTGTCCTATGAAGATTTATTGCATATAATTCATTACTTGATTAGAAAATAAATATTGATTCTCTAGGGTTTTCATGGAATTAAGATCTGTAACACATTGTTTATTTTACCAGATAGGCTACACTAAGAAAACTGAAATTATCTGCAATATACATGATTGATGATTATTTTTACCCATTTAAGTACATGTATTAAGAGAACATACATAATCAGTCTTCTTTTTAATATTATGATTTTATTATGAAATTTATGCTATTGAAAATAAATTACCATTTTTTCCTGTAAACCCTTAATATATTTTTTTACTTTATGTGTAGCTACAATTTGGTCTAAACCACTTCCTTTATCTTTAATTAATTACTAGCTACAAATTAAGGTCATTTTAAACACCAAGAACATTGGTTTTACACAGCATTCAATTCAATTGTGTGCTATTTCCTTCAGCGTGTCAGATTTATTTTGAATCTTTTCACTAATAAAAGATTGAAAATGCCAAACACCAATAAAAAATATTTTGTTCTTTCATAAAGAATCAGAAACTCTGGTGATGGGAAAATAATTATCCCACCAAATTTTTGTGGCTCCCTCACAGCTCAGTAGCACAGTCTTGTTCTCCTAACCATGTCTCTAACTCTCTCTGATCCTCATAAGTCCATGCCAGAAAAGAAACGTTTCCCTCAATATAGGAAATGACAACTCTTCAACAAATAGCATATCCAAACGTATATTAATGAAAAAGAAAAAAGGAAGGGCATCAAATGTTATCTTCATCTATATCCTTTATCTTCATCTAATCTATCATAGATCTATCTACCTATTATCAATCTGAAATAACATCAGATTCCTTAAGGCCCACCAAGTTCTAATTTCTTTTATCCTTTAACATTTGACATATATTAAGCTACTTGGATTAATTATTACTTTCAACAAGGCACTGATTTAATATACTGTTAAAAAAGGGTGATAGATATTGATACTAAACAATCGTTTCCCTCCATGAGTATTTTTAAATGCCCATTCTCCTTGAAAAAATAGTAAATAATTGTAAAATTAAACAGAGAATTTTATTGTTTAATTTTAATAATTTGTTACAAAAATATATTTTTTTTCTCTTGAACCAAAGCTTTTCTTATATTTTTTTAAATAAATGTCATTGTATCTTTTGTATCTTTTTGACAATGTTCCAACATTTAATACCTTTACATAAAGGCATTATGTAATCACAGACCTATTCATGCATACTTCCTATCATTACAAAAAGAGCTTGGATCAACTTGTCTTAATCATATAATATCATTGAGTAACATATAAAATTTAAAAAGCAGTGTTAAGTAAAAATAAAGATTAAATATAAAAATAAAACTGATTTTAAACTCTGAAAGTGAGAAAATCTTATACAAATATAAACTTAATTCAAAATTTAACTACAATCTTTTTATCAAGTTAATCTGAGAGATACAAATTATAATATTTATATATTCTATAATATAAAAGCTAGTTAGTTCATCATTAAATGTAGAAATTTTGATAGCACAAGAAAAAGCCTTTTTGTGGGTCATTATAAAGAGATCAGAAATTCTCTAATAAAGTTCTCACCAACATTTCTACAAAGAAATGTAATATATTATTTAATGTTTTTCTTATATAATTTCTCAATAAAAAGTTTGTGAAGACCAATATGGAAAAGAGGTGTTCATTAATATTGTCTGCTACCCTCCACATTACTATGAGCCTAAAATCCTTTTGCTTCTTTCTTTTCACTCATGGAAAATACTCTGAAATTTCTCAAGAGGAACAATTCATCTTCTCTGTCAACTCTGTCTAGCTTAGAGCCAAGCTCTGTGGGTAACAAACTTTGTGCTAGATGTGAGTGTGGCCTCTCTGGGTCCACTGACCTATAAACACAAAAGAAAACTTATCTGTACACACACTTTACACACACACACACCATATAAAATGGTGGAAGAATAATAATGAATGTTCTTTATTCGAAATGAGAAAAAAAGAGAAAACTCTAGAATTCTTTCTGTTCAAATCAAAACCACAGAGATCTCTCTTATTTTTGAAATATTTCCTTTCTCCTTCAGTCTCTGTCCCAAAATAATGATTTGTGAAATCTTTACATGATTTTCTTTATGCAATCAGAGTTGTTTTAAAACAATAAAGCAACGAATACTTTTTCTGTATTTTGAAAAAAAATTAAAGCATGTTTACCTATCAATCTATTTATTTCTCTACCTACTTATCTAGTTATCTATTATTTATTATGTGGCAATCTGTATATTTTTTTCTTAATATGATATGATGAGCTTTCTTCCAAATCAATGTACATAGATCTAATTCATTTCTTAAACAGCTACAAAGTACTTCATGCTATGTATGTGCTTTATGTATTTGGTAGGATTTACCTAATTATTTTCTTATTTATAGGTTTTCAAAAATTTCTTTTTCCAATTATTTTCCCATAATTATGCCATATGCGCATGCACACACATGAACGCACATATACACACACTGTGCTTTCATTTCTGTGTAATATAATCTCAAATGCATACCATATCTTCAACAGCAATGGATATGACCCATCTTTATGACTTTTACCAATCTAAGTGAAAAATTGCATTGACTTTCTTTGAATTGCATTTCCTTAGCTTCTAGAGAGGTGTTTCATATGTCTTAAGATTTTTATATTCATAATTTGCAATTCACTCTTTGTGCATTTTCTCATTTTTATATTATTTACCCTTTTATTCTTTTATTTTTTTTTTAAATAAATTTGTGGGAGCTGGCATCTGTTGTAAATATTGTTTTTGAGACTATCCCTTTCTTTCATTTATTTTCAAAATAGAATCTTTTATTTTATCAAAAAAATTATTATGTAATTAAATAGGTTTCCTTTTTAAATCTGGATTCTGAGTTTTCTTGCTGACCTTAATAAATTCTCATAACCCAGTTTACACATGTATCCTCCTATTATTTCTAATATTTTATTATTTTACCTTTTATAGTTACATTTTAAGACATAATCAATCTAACAGGTGCTCATTTTGAGACATATCATTCAACTATTAAACTGATTTCTTTCAAAATTACAATCAAAATTTCAACAGCATTCATACAATGAAAAATGATTTTCTCAATAAGATAAAATTTATTGTGATTGGATACTTATATATGCATATTTTATTTATAGATTATATTATTTTACATTGATTTTAATAAGTATTTGGATACTTATATATGCATATTCTATTTATAGATTATATCCTTTTACATTGATTTTCTTTTCAGGTGCTAATCTTTTACAATATTGTGAACATTATTATGTGTAGTACAAGTCTTTTTCTGTCTTCTCAATTATTAGTTTTAAAATATATTAGGTATATGTCATAATTATTCTTCCAAATAAATTGTAAATTTTTTTTCAATTTTAATAGAAAAGGTCCAGTTTAAATTCACATGAAAGTTACATTATATATCAAATGCATTGACATGCATGTAGATTGTATGTATCTTTATTTATTCAGTTTATGAATATTTTTGCTGCATAATAAAATTATAAAGATTACCTGTTTTATATTTTCGTGTTATTTTTAAAATTTATTTTCAGTAGCTATTCTATATAAAAAATGTGGTTTACACTTTTTTTCTTTTGGATAGAAGGTCCACTCTACATATTTTTTGTGATTAAATTTTATTAATTTTCATATAATTTTTATTTCTTTTTTAACATCTATACTCAAATATATATACACATACAAATAAACATATATACACACATATATACACATATTATTTTTTTAAGACTAGTTGAATTAAGTTCAAATAATAATTGAATTAAGAATGAGATTTTGTGTGTGTGTGGAGAGAGCAAAGTAAGAAAATAACACTTTTATAGGTAAAAAAATGAAAGAAATATAGTGCATTTCCAAAAGTGGGAGGTTAATGAAGACTCTAACCTAAATTAATCTTCATGCCATTTCTGCCTTGTGATGAGCTGAGAATGAACCTAATAAAACCTAAATTATCCTCAGATAATCCATGGTGTTCTGTTACTCCCTTCCCTAAAAGAAAGTAGAGGAGTGGCAGGAGGACAAAGAGAAAGAAAAAGACAAGGAGGATTCTCAATACAAATATTCAGCTCTCATGTGATAGAACATGAATGACCTGAATATTTTAGCCCAGAGTCATAATCGTCCACTTCAGTCATAAAATATATGGGGAAATGTAGAAATAGAATAAACCAGAGAAAGATACCTATAACGTCACTTAATTTTGACAAGTGGTTTTTCCAAGGGAACTAATTAAATTAGCTCTAAAATGAATCTGTTATTAACTATATGCTTTGAATCACTATGTAGAGTTGTTAGAATAAGTCAATTAAATATGGGCATTCTCTTGTCAAAAAATAAATAAATTTAGTTCTAGAATAATTAATTTAATTATTAATCTCTGTAAGTGTTTAGATGTCATAAAAGCGTCTACTATACCAGCTGCTGTCTATAAAATCATAACATTATTAGTGGCCTACAATTATGGTTTTATTCAGGGAAAGTGAGAGGCATGAATCCAAATCTCAGTAAAGTGATTTCAAATCTAATAGAAGGTGTTGGAGTAAAACAAGCCAAGTTACAGTCTATTTTACACAAATCAAATGTTTTACTAAATCAATGTACTGTATATTTTTTAAATTATAAGATACACATCATTTATCTTTATCTTTTTGGAGATTGTATTTCCATGTAGCCCATATCCCTTTATAATGGTTGAATGGCCTAAGTGGTTAGCAGTATTGACACATATCTTTTAAATTGTTGTAATTTACCAATATCACTTACATAACTGCAAACACCTTGGGTTCAGGAAACAAAAATAATGGATAACATTTTGCTATAACCATGGTGATAATGAATGATAACTCATTGTTATTAAGAGTTTTACACATTGTTATGGGTCTTGGCTACCAATTTAATATCTCATGAAAAATATTTCCAGTATTCCAACAATAGAGAAGTCAACTTTCTTATTGTCATATCTGGTACACCAATATCTTATTCCTTATTATACTGTCAAACTACAGAATAATTCACTGAGGTAAATAAAAAATTTTGAGACCAAATTTATTAAATATAAATTTAAGTTACACAACATGGTACACAGTGAAAATAATGTGGAATTTAAAGAATACAAGAAGTCATTTAGTTTAAGTGCATCTGTTAGTGTGAAAAACATAAATAAATTGTTTTAGTATAATTAAGCTTTATAGTTTTAAAGAAAATAATTTCGTACTGAAATGTTAAACAGTTAAATGATATGTGCAATGGAACCAAGATTACTTGTGTTGTAATTTTCCTGATATACATTATTTACTTAATTCAGTCTATATGTTTCTAAGTCCTTTCCATGTATTAACTCAATTAATTCATTCCACAGATCTACAATGTAAGTACTAATATTATTAAGCATATTTGTAGACTGAGGCATAGAATTTAAGTAATTTGTCCAAGGCCAAATAGCTAATAATTCATCTGGAGAATTAAATTTAAGCATGTGGTTGTGGAGACCATACTTGGATACAAACCTGTGCTAGAATTATTCTCATCAATATTGCTTTAGAATGCAAATGTTAAACTCTGACAGCATGTAACCTAAAAAGACAACTGTGATCACGAATGAAAGATATGAATTAAGCACACAAAAAAATTAATAATCATTCAAATTCATTACCAAAAAAAGGAGAGCTTAGAGCTCACAAGGTAATAGTTCTTCCTGGGATCCTTCGTAATAAGAGAAACTTGAATATTATTGTGAATAGAAAATGTATCATGTAAATTATGATCACATTAGGAGACACTTTCTGATGTTCAAAGCGACAATAAGCATCTTTAAAGTAGGAGAATTAATAAATTTAATCACCTGAGAAAAAACATATTTTAGTGTCCAATAGAGTATTACCTTAATATTTAAAAGTCTTAATTGAATTCATTAAATATTTTCATTCATTCATATGTATAGGTCAATAGATGATAGATAGATGACAGATATTATAAGTGCCGTTATTACTATGACGGAGCACATAGTTTTTCCTTTCACGGTGTTTACATTATTTTGGCATGTGGGGTATGGAAATAAGTTAAAATAAATCACCAACTGATTTTCAATAGTGTTAAGTCCTTCGAAGAAAATGAAATGAGATTACTGGAGAGAAGGTATTTAACTCCAATTGGGTGATCGGAGGCTTTATTGAGAAGATGATGTTTAATTAGATACAGGAATGTTAAGAATGATCCAGTCATGCAGAGTTTGGGAACTAGAGCGTTCCAGGCAGAAGTATCGACATAAGCAAAGATTTCAAATCAGAAATGAGTATGGAATCCTTTAGACTCTGACAGAAGATCAGAATTAATGCAATAAAAAGAGAAAGGCAGAGAGAAATAGGTAATGAGATCAGAGAGGTAGACACAGATTGGATAATACAAAGCCTTGGGAGTCAGGATGAGATTCTCTGGTTTAATTTCCGATTATGATATATAAAGTCATTGGATGATTTGAGTGTTAGGCAAAATCATTTCTGGTTCTCGACTTGACCTAAGCCAGTTAAAGAAGCAAATTGCTCTCAGTGAGGACCAGTTTGCCCCAAGGGGCGAGACTGTATCACCTGAAAGAAATGTTCTTACATAAATAAATAAGCCCATTAAGTTGTTTACTGCTTGGGAATATACAGCTCTTAAGCACAGGCCACTTGGCTAAAAACCACCTGTGTTCCTGGAGGGTGTATATATATATATACATATATACATACATTCATGTATATATGGGACTGCATATATATGAATGTATGTATGTGTGTATATATATATATATATACACACATACATACATTCATATATATGCAGTCCCACTCCCTTTCTGGTGTGAAAATTTACATTCTTGTTGCTGTCCAAGACTCAGCTTCTGTCTGTTAATAAACTCTGTTTAATTCTGGAGTTGTCAACACTTTTTCTTTGGTCTCTCAGCCCAGTTGTCCTTTGGAGGGTCCAGTATACTTCAAAAAATTTTCTAACATGGAATAAGTGAGTAAAGTATAGAATTTATACTTTAAAATAATCATCTAATTTTCTTTGTAGATAACTCTTAGGGAGATGAGAATAGGCTTAAAGGAGACTAGTTAGCAGGCTATTGAAGTAGTGAATGTAATAATTTAAGTAGGATTCTATATTCGTATCTGATTGCTGCTGTAAGGAATTATCACAAATTTAACAGCTTAAAACAGTAGAAATTTATTATCACATAGTTCTTGAAGTTAAAATCTTGAAATAGGAATTGTTGAACTAAAATTAAGATGTCAGCGGGGTTGAATTCCTTCTAGAGGCTCTAAGAAAGAATCTCTTCCATGCCTTTTCCAGTTTCTAGTGGCTACTCACATTTCTTGGTTCCTGGCTTTTTCCTCTGTCTTCAAAGTTGTGAAGTCCAGTCAATTATTTCTTACTGCCATATTTCCGGTTCTCCTTCTCCTCTCTCTTCCCTCTTTCATGTATAAGGACCCTTGTGATTATACTAGGCTCATCTAGGTAGTCCTAGATAATCTTTCCCTTTTACAGTACCTATCAACATCCTTAATTCTATCCTCAAGCTTAATTCTTCTTTGCCATGTAACCTAACGTATCCAAAAATTCCAGGGATTACAACATGAACATCTTCAGTGGTCATTGTTCTGCCTACCACTGATGGTAACAGCACAAGTAGTAAGAGGTGATCAGAATCAGAATAAAATTTGACAGTAGAATGAGCAGGATTTATGCTAAATCTGTGGTAATTTCTTACAGCAGTATCAGAACAAGAAGCAAATAACAATAAGGGAAGATTGCTAAATGTGCCCTCTGAGTGAATGATGATACATACCGTTGCCTGAGAGTGGACAGTTCATTGTAAGAGGCTTGATTTCAGGGAAGAAAGAAAAGTTGGAGATATATATATTTTGGAGAATTCAGTCTTAAGTTTGTGTTTTGTTTTCAAATATGTTCTTTTCACCTCTCTACTTTGCATGCCAAGACACTAGTAAATGAATTATTCTTCACTTTCTCATTTAGTTGATTTTCTAATAGTTGTTTTATATGTGCTTTCTTATGTAAATTTTAATTATTTGGTGTCAAACAAGAGGGTAATTTAATTTGGTAAGGAGACATTGCCATCCATCACTCATGTGTTTTGACAATGTAAGGAGAAATCTCTTACTTGGTTTTCTAGCTCACTCTTTAATAATACAGAGCACTCAGCACAATCCTGCTAGAAGTGTTGCATTAAACCAAGGAATAGATTATTACTCCTCTTACTTTTAAAGAAAATCTTAATTCACTCCAGAAAAAATAAAAATGAATTTAATTTGGTAAAGAAGCCTATAGTTCCTCCAAAACTGAAATTATCTGTTGAAAGAGGTCACTGCTCTGAGATTTTCAAAATTATTCACCCAATATGTAAAACTTAATATTATAATCATTAATATTAGATAAGCAATTAAGTACATGCAAATTTTATTCTTAACTTTTTTGAGGAAACTCATGTAATAAAGTGGAAGGACATTTTGTCACTTTCTAAAACATACAAAGAAATGAAAAGGCAAATATGGCTACAAATATCAGTTTCATGTGTCTAGCATTGCATTCACCAACTAATCTTATAAAACAAATTGAATAGCAATAAGAATAAGTGTAGTAGTTGCTGCCAATCATGGAATCCCAGGGGGCTTGAGAGGCCATGAATCTGGGTCCCTCAAAGATGGTGGAGGGATACAAGCAGTAAAATACCTGTGTAAGTTAAGAAAATACTTTTTAATTGACAAGTTTGTTATATGAAGACTTCAGTATGGAAAAGTTCTGTGCTTACAGATATGAAAATTTAACTACCAGCATTATCATGGATATCGGCTATGTCTATAGGTGTAAAGTTATTTGACTACTTTGAGTTTCCACCCCCTCACAAAGGCAATAGCGTTTTGTTTATATAGGATTGGTTGTGGATAGTTTAGCTTCCTAGATTCGACTATTTCCAAAGTATGATGCTTTCATTTTATAAGTGAAATCAATTTAGGAAAATCAATGGTGACTCCATTTTTGACAGTATTGTGAGGAAAATGTAGTTTAAATACATTGTTTTAGTAACTGAATCTACTTTACCTGAGTTACTTGAAAAACGACAGAGTGTAAATTTTAACAGTCTCTTCTGTCATTCCTTTAGATTTGACTAAATGACAGAATGTTTATATTAATTTTAATATTTTAATTGCACACATACACACACATACACACATGCATGCACACATAAACAGTTTCACTAACATCGTGATTACTTACCATTGTTGGCTATCATTGAGTAAGTACATTAGTCAGATTCTCAGTGACTCAGCATGTAACAGTGTATTTGTCTCTCACACAAAATGTGCTGGTCTGGTGCCACTTCAGGACAACTCCCTTTGAACAATGATGAGGGAATCCTGGTGTGACTCTGCTGTCTCATCAAAAAGCCTTTATGGTCACCACAGCCGAAGAAGAGTGGATGACAATGAAGTAGAGCATAGGCTCTTCAGTTCCTCAGCCGGGAAGTAATTCTTCATTCCCTTGGGTAGATCTAGTTCCTTTCACCTAAGTGCAAAGATGCTTGGGAAATATACTTTTACTGTGTGCTCAGGAAGAGAAAAAACAAAAGGATTTTGTAATTATATAACTTGTTCTGTGGCATAGTGATTGCTATGTGCCAGGCAATGTGCTAAGTGCTTTTCCAACATTATTTTATTTAATTTTTCTTCCCCAAACACTATGTAGGCATATTTGTATTTACACTTTTCGGGTAACATAACAAGTTCAAAACTACTCAGAATAAATAGTTCCTCTATTAAGCACAGAGCTTTTATTTAAATCTAAAGTTATCTGAATTTTAATACTAAATTTTAATGTAAAATTTAATGTTTTGGAATATAAGCCTGTTTTCAAAATATAAACCTTAATAAATAAGCAATATGACTAGATAATTAAACAAGTCTATTCTGTGTACACTGAGGTTGGAATACCTATTTATTATTGGTAGCAATTTTTCAATTTAAAAATTTTGATCTGATTACAAATTATAACAAAATTGATGTCCCAACAGTTATTTTATAAACTTGAGCAATATTTATGTAACTGTACAGGTATTTAGGTTGCTCAGATGAACAGTCAGTCAATTATATAAAATCTCAATTTTAATTAAACTTGGTGTAATAAAAATATCTCATTGTAGTCAAATAAAAAATAGTTTAAAATTTATTTTAAAAATCTCAAAAAAAATGAAGTGTTTCTAAATACTTTAAAATGGATCAGAATGAAGAATCAAAATAATCTTGGAGGGTGTCTACAGAAATATAAAATTGTTCACTTTGTACCAAAAAGCTCAGACAAAAACAACAAAACTCTATAAATTGGTCCAGTAGAACATAAGCAAAATGTTTTAGTTGCTAGTATTTTTATAGGCATCTATAGTTCCTAATCACTAGATGTGATAAACTGAGTAAGTTATTAAGGAAGTGATGAACTCTAAAAAACCTTCATCGGAAGTACATTAGAGTAATAATTCCACAAATAGTTAAATTTAGCTACTGACCAATGAGAATGGCTTTTTTACGTAGAGTTTACCAAAAATATATATTATTTTCAATACTTATATTAAACACATATCCCCAAAATTAATTTTAATTATATCACTCAAAAATGCCAAAATAAGTTAGAAAAATAAAAATATTATTCTGTTGTTGCTAATCAAGTTGGTTGATTAATGAAGAAAAATATACCTTATAAATTTGTTTTGCTTTTTTTATTTTAGCTAGATTCAATTACTTGTATGTTACATTTAATCACATTTGCTCGTGTGTAAGTACATTTACTTAAATTTCTTAAATAATGCTGTATATAAAACAATAAATGACTAAAAATAATATTTTATTTATATAACATTTGATTTAATTTTGGTGTAATTTCAATAAAATGCTGACGTCTTGATAATAATAGAATGCAGCAATACATTTTACAGTATAAATTTAATGAATGTGGTTATTATTGAATTAAATTAACAAAGTAAATGATAGTGATCTTTTAAGTGAAGTAAGAATTTAATCATGTTACTCATTGGTTAAGAACCAGCAACTATCTAGATAATTTGAGAAAGTTGTTGGTGAAATGACTGTGTGACTCAGATTCAGTTTCATTTTTATTATGATAGCCAGGTTGTGTGTAAAATAATGCTTTCTGGCCTCAAAAGATTTTTCAAAGAATTTTTCAGTAACTCTGGCCCTCATTTTAGATAAAGTTGGCTTTCTAGGAACTGAGAAGAAATCAAGCAAACCTTAAAAGGTGCTCTAAATACACTTTGCCTCAGAATAATGTCCTCTCTCTGTCATGCTAGGACACTTGAAGAGAGGGCTTCCACTAATCTATTTTAATACGGTACAAATTTTCAGGCATATCACCTCTCTCACTTAGAGCTCTCTCACTTATAAAAATATTTTTTGTATGAATTAAAGACATAGGGCCAAATTTTCATCCTTTGTAACTCCAGGGGAATACATACTCATTAGACTTACTTTACACGCTGCATTTCCCTGGAGTTGGGAGAATGAAATTCTGGTCTGTAGTAGTTTATTCTTTTGCTTTAAAGTGCTCTAACTTTTCTGAGACTTTATAATTTGAAAATCTTGTCCCAATTTTCTCTTCCTCTAACATATTTTGGTTAATGTCTGAGTCTTATCACTTAGCCTTAACTTTCATCCTTGACTTCTTTGGCACTTAGTCTTCCCCATAGTATTGCAGATGCTCTGAGATGCAAGGGGGTGTGTGTATGTGTGTTTCTATTTTGTCTATATGCTGAAATAAACAGGAATAAGAAATAAAAGGAAATGCCTGACTTTTTTTCCGATAAACAGATTGCTGATAGAATTTTTCTGAAGAAAAAAGCAGTATTAGAAATCTTCACTTTTTTCCTACTATATAGACTTCAGACAAAAAAAAAAGTCTTTTGTTTATTTACTTAAATTCATATATATATGAACACATAGTAGGAATTCAATTGTTATTTGATGAACAATTGAATGAAAGGAGAAAAAGCAAATCGTTGAAAAATATTAATCTCAATATTTTTAACTATCTTGGCAGCTTCTTCATATCGTTCATATGTATATGTGAAGCACATAGTAACAATTCTCTAACTAATCTATCTAATTGATCTGGTGTCAAAAAAGCTATTGTGACATACATATTCTTAATTTTTGTTTTTCAATTTAAATTTTCTTGTTCTCAGAATGTCACTACCTCTATGCAGCCACCTCTTCTATAGATTATTATAGATTCTATAAAAATAGTTCATTAACTCAGTCTATTAAGTCACTTCTATGTGGCTGATGCTAGCACTGTTCCAATCATTTTGGATTTTCAGTAGAACAGAAAAAATACTTTCCTTTATGAAGCTTGCATGAAAGGAGAGTTGCATGATTTAAAAAACAATTTAAAGTTGCATGATTTAAAAAACATACAAATGAGAAAATAATGATATGGCACTAGTTATAAAGTATAATGATTAAACAAAGGAACAAAAAGCAGTAGAGCAAAGTGCAACTTTAAATAGAAAGTCACTCACTCTGTTTTATATTACTAAATCACCTCAAGCTTTTTACATCTGATGCTTTCTTTCCCTGAGATTTTCTTACCCCAGTTTTCCTGTTTCCTCCCTTCTTCCCTTCAGGCCTTTTCTCAAAGAGCATCTTCTCAATGAGGCTTTTCCTGGTCAGAGCCTATTTAAAATAATAACCGCCCTTCTACTTCTCACCATAGAAATATAAGAAAGGAGAAAAAAAAAAAACGGATCAGCAGCAGAAGATCAGGCAGGCAGTACCTTGGGGCCACAACTGCAGCATCTCCCTTGTTACTGAAAACTGGGAGAAGAACAAGCACTGACCAGAGGACTGTGTGTCTTGCTGCAGCTCCATAATCTCCAGCTACCTAGCCAGCAGAGTCAACAATGAAAAGGACGGCTTTGTTAAAATGTTAAAAACTTTTAAAAAATAATGAATTATTTTAATTAGTGATGAATGCTGGATAGTAATTGCTTTTTATCTTCTGCCCTTTCTAAATTGCTCCTCTAGACTTGAGAGTTAGAAATGCTAATAAAATAGAGATTCTTAGAAATTTAATTAATAATCTCTGCTTTGCAATTTTAGGTAATTTCTCTTTTTCCGCTAAATCAGTGGTGGCTGGACTAAATTACTGACAGAGTTCTGACCTTCTGTTGCTGCTTCCATAGTACTCCTAAAATGCCTGATTAATTGGCTCAAGAACTTTCAAAAGGATAATAAGTAGATTACTAAGAAAACGTTTTTGATAAGCCTTGGCAGTTACAAATTTGCTCTTTATACACCACCAAAGGGAGAAATGTGTCATAGTTAACATTGCCACTCATCAAACAGCACAAGTTGTAGAAAAAATAATATCTGGAGGGCAAAAAAATCCCAAACTCCATTACAACATATAACTTTTGCTGGAAACACAAAGCTTCCATTAAAGCTTCTATTTGCAAAATATTAATGGTTCAGGAAATGATCAAACTGTTTATTCATACAAATATTTTATAATTTCTATGTTTTTTTGTACTGAAGACTTGATTCTTTCCATTTATGAAGAGATATGTGATGAGCAGGCTGTACACTTTTTAAGGCCATATCATTAGATGGTGACCAGGTTGTTTTTCCCTCTTGAGGTTTTCTGTGTTATTTTGGTCCTTTATTCCTATCATCAGCCTAGCCAGTATTTTTTCCCCTCTTCTTTTCACTGAAGCTTCGCACTAACCACAGAATGGGCATTTTAACCAAGGATCACATTGAGATGGAATTAAAATCACATCTGCCACTATTAATCTAATTCAAAATTGTCTAGGTTAACCGCAAATAGAATTATGATTCAGCTTTTGGAATTCGTCAATTTTATTTTATTTTTAAAAAATATACCAAAAAGTTAAGTGGTAGCACAAGAATATGATTTTGTTTGTCCGTTATGATTTTAAGTATATTTTTGTAAGGAAAGAACACTAATTTTTCTTTCTTTCCTGTGGAATATGTACTGTTCATCTAATTTTATATAGAGAAATATAGATACGATTTAGAAAACTGGATAATCTCCCATTATATGACAATTCTCAGAAGTAATTGAGCTTATTCTGAGTTTTTTAAATCAATGAAACCAACAGGTTCTTCTCATTTAAGGAAATAAAATTATTGTACTGAATTCATACTTAATAAAAAATTCAAATTCTCACAATATTAAAAAGATGAGATGAGTTTTGTAAATTCTGATTATGTGCCAGACATTGGCCCCAACAATTTCCTTCTCTCAGAATTACACTCAACAACCAAGCCAAGCATAGCTTTAAATTGTGTCTGTGGGCATCTGTGCTTTATCTCAGTTTATTTTGTGCATCTGTTAGCAAAATGTGTCTTAAGGTAGCGGTCCCCAAACTTTTTGGCGCCAAGGACCAGTTTTGTGGAAGACAATTTTTCCACGAACCAAAGGGAAGGAAGATGGTTTCAGGATCATTATATGTATTATATATATTGTACATTTATTTCTACTATTATTACATTGTGATATATAATGAAATAATTATATAGTTCGCCATAATGCAGAATCAGTGGGAGCCCTGAGCTTGTTTCCCTGCAACTAGATGGTCCCATCTGGGGGTGACAAGAGACATTGACACCTGAAATATGTTGCTTATGCCCAGTCTACTCCATAATCTTATTTGGGTTGCTGTCGCTGCAGAAAATCTTGCTTCACAAAGATAAGGATGTTGGAAATGTTAGCAGGCTTTTCAGTGCTTTTGTGGCAATTTCAGGATATTCCACTTTGACTTTTATCCAGAACATATGGAGATTTGAAGTATCTAAACATACTTTTAAGGTCACTGTCATTTGCGATCTCTAGCAGTTGATCCTCTTCTAGTGCGGACAAAGTTGATTCACCTGGTTTATTCACAAATCGGTCACCAATCCATTCCTTCCCAGTTTGAGGGGTCTTTTGTGGTTGAAAAGTAAGGCTCAAACTCTTCTGAAAGCTGAGATAGGTGATCAGGCACCAGCTGGGAGAAAAAAAGACCCTGGCTCAGTCTCTTTCAAAATCTCTAATGTTTGAAACATGTTGAAAATCCCAATGTTTACTCATAGCCCCTATAATTCCAGTCTGACTTTGAAGTCAGCCACTTTATCTGCCGACTTGAACATAGTTGTCGTTCTCCCGTGAAATGACAAATTGAGTTGGTTAGGCAGTTGAATATGTCACAAAAATAAGCAAGTTTTGTGAACCATTCTGTGTCACTGAAATATGCTGCCAGTGATGACTTTTTTTCTTAAAAAGAACTTCTGGAGTGGCTTTTGTAACCCAAAAACTCTGGCCAGTGACCTACCTTTAGAAAGCCATCTCACTTCTGTGTATAAGAGAAGACAATGTGTTCTGTGTCCATCTCCTCACAGAGCTGCGTGAACAGAATGAGTTGAGTGTGTACTTTAATGTGGCTGATCATTTTAATCACATCCTGCAAAACACTGTCAAGTTCAGGTGACATTTTTTGGCTAGACAGCGTTTCTCTATGAATGATACACTGTGTAGACTCACATTCAGAAGCAACCTCTTCGACACGAGTAGTGAAACCAGAATGCTCTCCAGTCATGGTAGCCACTCAATCCTTGCATATAGTGATACAAAACGACCAATTCAGTTTTCCTGCTATGTAATCATTCAAAGACTTGAATAATTCTGCAACTGTTGTGTTGGCTGGCAACAAAAGTGCACTTAACATAGCCTCATGCACATCCTCCTGAAAAGTATATCATACAAAAGCAAGCATTGTTGTCTTGTCAACATCTGTAGACTTGTCAACCTGGATTGAGTACCACAGTAACTCATTAACCCTCTCTAACAATTCTGCCTCAATATCCTCTGCTATTTCATCAATTTGTCCAGTTATGGTTCTAGCCGAAAGAGGAACATGTGCCACTTTTAAACTGTATCCTCTTCTAAAAGTTCACAACTATGGCTGTGCAACCCTGAACGTGCCCGATCTCTTCTGATCTCAGAAGCTAAGCAGGGTCAGGCCTGTTTAGTACTTGGATGGGAGACCATCTAGGAATACCAGGTGCTTTAAGTGTTTAATAAATTAATAAATACATAAATAAATTAATTAATTAAATAAAAGTTCACAACAAATGTCGTTAGCATCAGGCAGGGTTAACTCCTTAGCAACAGTAGAGAGCTTTTTAGCTTTAGCAATGCAGTTAGCTACTAAGAATGATGCTCTCAGTGCAGACACATTTGATGAAGTGGAAGCCTTCAATAATTGCTTCTGTTTTTCGTGTTCACATTCTTTTTTCTTTTGAAAAACTCCAAAGGCTTCTTTTAATGCAGAGTTCTTGGTCTCTGCGTGGCAAAGCAGTTTTGAAGGTTTCATGGCTTCATTGGTTAGCCTGTTACAACATATCATACAAAGCAGTCTTAGAGGATATGAAGCATCTATTGTAATGATCCCATAATTTAAATAGATTCTTGGTATTTTCTTTTAAACGCAGCTTTGTTGTTGTTGTTGGCATTCTCAGAGTCTTCTGTTGTCTCATCATTGGCTCTTTCCTCCTTTTCAAAGAAGCTCTCCAGTGACATTAGTTTTTCACTCATTTTAGCTTGTGGATTTACCAAAATTTGTCTGAGACAAGTGCACAGTGCTGGAAAAAGATGCGGATAGAAGAGGTAAATAGAAGAGGGAAAGCCATGCACAAACTGAAATAAGTACCGCATTCTGACTTAAAGCCTGCCACCAGATGAACTGTACAATTGAAGTACATCAACTCACTTGCCACTATAAAGCCTGCCACCAGATGCAGCTTAATTGTCACTTGCCACTCACTGATATGGTTTTGATATGAGTCTGCAAGTAATTGATTTATTATGGTCTCTGTGCAGTCAAACCTCTTTGCTAATGTTAATATGTATTTGCAGCCGCTCCCCAGAGTTAGCATCACCACCTCAGCTCCACCTCAGATCATCAGGAATTAGATTCTCATAAGGAGCACGCAACCTAGATCCCTCACATGTGCAGTTCACGATAAGGGACCCCATCTTAAGATGATTGCTTCTTCCCTTTATGCTATTTCAATTAATGAAAAGTTTCATAGGAACACTCTATTTTCGGATGGAGTAGAAACTTGGGGGAAACATGTATTTGAATTCATACCTCAATGATGGGAAAGAAGTAAGATAAAATGGTCTATAAGAAGTATATTTCAAACAAAGAGAAGAGGTGGAGTGAAACTACTTAATTAGTGCAAATTTACAATGACTCAAATCAGGACTCTGACTGTAGCCTAACTGAAGTGGAACACTGAAACCACAAGCTGAAGACATTTATTTACCTATTTGACTCATAAAGAAATATTGCCGAATATCTGGCAAGTAGTTTTTATGCTACAGACTTTAGACCCATAAGAGTCTATGGTTTCCAAGGGGAAAAGATAAAGTATACCCTCAGGAGCCATAGAAGGAACAAAATCAGCAGGCCCCAAAGCAGTGTAAACACAATTTACAATACCTAGGAAAGTTTAAAAAAATATATAGGAGTTGGGAATTAGAGCCAGGGAAAGGATAAACATGAAATATACATTTTCAAGAGTCAAGCGATTATAACAAAATTTGAGAAATTCCTGGGGGATCAAAAAGAGCTAAATCTAGACAATAATAACTTTTATCTTTGCACATCTGATTCAAGTTAGAGATTATTTTCCATCAAAGAGTAAATAAAATGTTATCCTTTGGGATTTTGAAACTCTACTTTATGAGAAATCTGTAACTATTCTGGGTTTCTTGTTTCAAAAGAGATCAGGATAATTGCTGCACAGAAAAGAAATGAAAATTACCTAGACAAAAGACTATATATAAGTAGTAATGAAAATTGGGAAGGGAAATTCAGCTAAATAGACAAGTAGACTAAAATTTTGAGTAGTTATAGTGTTGCTTTCAATTTTAAAAACAAACATACAAACAAACAAAAGTTAAAATATAATCAATTCCATGATAGCATTTTCAGAAAGGAACCGCAGTTGTTTGGGAAAAAAAACAAAATTTTTTTCAACCACAAAGTCTAAAAGAAATTCTTCAATGCTTTAATTTCTTGAGTAATATTGCAATATTCAACATAATCAACACCATTCCTTTAACAAAGAAGATGAAGCACTTCATACCATTCTTTTTATAATATTTTATGTTGTATGATTCTTTTTATAATACTGTGATGAAAGTCAAGGACATAATATAAAAATGCAACACACTAAAATAATTTTTTGTAAAGCTAAATATTAACCTGAAAATGTTTGGTTTTGTAATTATGAGGCTTTATTCAAGGATAGTGAGAAGAGTATAACGACTGCACATCTTACAAAAATTTTTCATAAATTACTTTCTACAATAGGCTTTTAATAGGAATGTAAGAGAAAATACTTTATTCTCTTTAAAAATTGTTAGCATTTTAAGTTGCAAGTTGAAGTTGCAAATAAATGTTCTATAAACATATAAACCTGAAATAAAATAGACTTTCTTTTGTGAAAATTTCAAAGCCTAAGCAAAATTTCATTATTGATTTTAGGTTAATCAGATTTTTAAATACTTATTTTTAATGGCTTTCCTTTCTATTTTTAAATCGGTAAGCTTCAGAAATTTAGAGTGAATGATATAAGGTAGGCTTTTAATATAAAGCATTTGATAGTTCCATTTATGATAAAATGGTGATAAGGTTGATATATCTTTATGAATAACATGTTCTCGGATCAGGTGTTTCTAATTCTAATCTGTGTAATAGTTTATAGATTGTACCAATTTCCGAAGTATCTTCACTTTGCCTTCTTTTGAACTGTTCTTTCTTACTGTTGTTATTTGTTTTCCATGGTATTTAAGTATGAATTCATCCACATTTTTGTATTTTTGTCTTACTTGAAAACAACTATTGGTCTTAGTCTATACAAGCGATTTTTTTTTTTTTTTGGCCTCACATCTTTCTGTTCCTGCTCTTTAAATATAGGTAGCAAAAGCTGAGAGTAGGCTCCAATAATGATGCATGATGCGAAGGAAATCCACTGAGCACAGTAGAGGACATGATGGGCAGAAGTCAAATGTGACATGCTTAAAAGGGTTACAAAAATAATGGCAGCCAAAAAAATAATTAAAATGTGTTAATAATAAGGACAGCTAACATTCTATGTACACAAATGTAGTGGTGTTTTCTATAGATCATTTTTGGAAGCCAGAAAATGAAGCATATTCTTTTCCAAGTCTGGGCCACCTTTTCAAAAAGATCTTTTCATGGATATTTTACAAAAGAAATTGTCAATTATAAGTTGTGGATATGCTAAGTTAAAGTTAAATAGATTACAGCAAGATAGTTCAGTCTTTAAAATCCTAACACATTGCTGAAATCCCCAACAGGAGAAAAATATAAAGTATGACATTTCCCAAATGGAATACTTCTTTTTCATATGACATCTATTAATGTCATAGAACTTTTATTATTTCATGGAATATAGTTTGGGGAACTTTGCTTTAAAATATTAATTATCTTTTTGCTGGCTTTCTCTCTTATTTCACCAAGTTGCTGTTAGTAATTCTCAGAGTCCAGAGATATTCAGCTGTTTGTCATTCAGTTAACTAAATAAAAGAGCCCATGTGTGTGTGTGTGTGTGTGTGTGTGTGTGTGTACACAAAAGCTTGCATGATTATTAGGGAACAGTTTGAAATGTATCAAGAGACAAAATGAAAATGTTCTCTTTCCTGATTTTAGATTCAGCATCCACTATACACAGAAGACTATCATTTTCTTGTCTTTGAATTACAAAAGAGTGATATATTTCTTCTGGGGGCATTCTAGTTTTCTATTGCTTATATCACATGACTCATTTGTCTCATGCATTACTAACAGATATCTAATTTTTATTTTATGTTTAAACTACAATAAAAAGTATTTTGGTAAAAATTATATTGGTGATTTCAAGAACCTCCATTTTATCCTGCTATTCTAAAACTTGATTTTAACTGTACTCTTCATTTTTCACTTTTCTATTCCAAAAGAATGTTTGTTCCATAGTGGATGAGGCCCAATTCATAGCAATAGCTGCACATTACCTTACATATTTATCTACTTTTAGCTTATCATATTTCTCTTATTAATATTTAGCATAGAAATATGGTTAATTTGTTTGCTACATTTATTATTAATAAAGTTGTTTAAATCTATTATCTAGTTTAACTTCTTATATACTTTCTCATCCTATAGTACCTGTTTTCTCCCATAACATGAGATATTTTGCCAAATTTGTGAATATTTGTATCTTCCCTCTTTAGTGCTATTTTAAACTAATATATTCTGATGAAGCAAAACAATGATGAAAAATATTGATGATTGAAAGTCTCTTGGATTTTTTTCCTCTTTAAAGATTTACATAAATCAATATTTTCTCTAAAATTCTAAACTGTATTTACCTCTAATTGACAATTCCCCTTGAGAAATTGTTGACTCATTAATACAGACACTTTTCAGGAAGTGCAATTTTATTTCAACCAAATCTGAGATATTTCAACTAAGTCTTTCTCAGAGCACAGGTTTTTCTGAAACATGACATATGTTTTGTTTTACAGCCTGTCCCACTTTCTTGGTGATTGTATTGCATTCTGTAGATTTATTTCCTTCTAAGTTGGCTAACATGTTTTCCAAATAGTTTCACAGATATATAGAATGTTTCAACAGTTATATAGAAAGTATTACAAATATATATATGTGTGTATGTACACACATACACATACATACACACATAAATACACACACATATATGGAGGGAGAAAATACAGTTAAAAGATACTTTTTAAGTGTAGTGTTTTCTGAAAGCAAGGCAGAATCTCATCTTTAGAAATTAATTTGTATCTAAACATATTTGAAACAAGTATTGTTTCCACTTGAAGACATAGGTTAAAATGGTAGAAGCTGAAACTAAAAAGAACTAGTCCTCAAGGGTAGTAAATGAGCATAAATACCCAATAAGCAGATCAGATGAATACGCTTATAAATGATGAGTATCTTAAGTCAGAGATCGTTTGTTTATTTTTGTATTAACCTCATAACTTAGTTTAGCATTAAGATTTATTGAGTAAATGATTAAATAAATGAATACATGGATACATCAAAATATATGACTCCTCTCTCTTTATATGGTTATTACTATTACTATATGTTTATCACTACATGATTATTACTAGAGAGACATACACACATGTGCACACACACATATGTACCTATATGTAAATATGTTTACATATAACACATGCATGCTATAAATACACAGTGAGAGAGAGAAATAATTTTATATCATTGAAGATGAGATCGACATGAAAAATCAACATAAAAACAATTCAGATTTCTTTTATTTATTAAAAAATATTTATTGAAAATAATACCGAAAATACCACATGCATGGCATGAATATACACTTAGAATATACCAAATTGTTGTATAAGATGAATATCTTATTTCTTACTGTATTCCCATCTAGTTTTATAGCCCCCAGAAGAAACACAAACGCTCTACTTTCTTGCATAAAATATCTGTTTATGAAGAATATGTCAATAAGAAGCTTAAGAATCCATTCTATTTTTAAGCTATGACAATAAACCAACAATTTTACTTCAAAAAATGCAAAGTAGATAAAAGATTTTCAGCTCAACCAATGTTGAAATGAAAGCTATCAGGGTTTTTGTGATGCTTAAAAGTATATGTGCAGCCAAGCACTATTCTGCCTCTCAGGATGTGAGCAAAATTTGTGACTACTGCTGCTCTCTGCAGAATATAAATCCCGACCAGATATCCATTGGCAGGTCGGATCTAAAGCAACGGAAGAGATTCATTAAATTCCCTAAATCCTTCCTTTCCTTCTTGACATTCTCAAAAATCCTATTGGGAACTTCTGAGGTTAGTTTCTATTCAAGTTCACCTTAATGATTTTGATACTTTTATCAGCATTATTGCTAGAGGTTATATTGAAATACCTTCTGATTGATTTTTTTGCCAGATAATAATGCTACTTTTATGAATTTTACAGAATTAGATAATAGTTATTGCCTCTCAGTAGTATTTACAATAGAAGTACTGAAAGCCCCATGACACCTTGGTTAAAGAGATCATAAAAAAAGGTCATATGATAACCAGTGTCTCTGACAGTTCGTGAAATTTTAACACAAGTAACTGTCTGATAGCTGACATCTTCCATGATGCGGAAGGCCAGACTCTGAAAAAAGATGTATAACTTTTCCAATGCCCTTCAGGCATAATAGCTTTACATAGTCCTATACAATAATTTTTAATGGACAGTTTATATGTAATTCATATGTTGGATTTTAAAAGTTGATAGTTTCTATAAAATAATAGTTACTTTTTATCAATGCGGCTTCCAAATTTGACTCTTTCATTTTTTAATATAAAAGACCTTGTGAAAACATCATATGTGTATGTGTTTGCACACGTGACTTAGTATATCTTAAGTACAAATAATAGAAGTGAAATTTCTGGGTTAAAGTAAAAGCACATTTAACATTTTGACAAATAATAACATATTTTTCTCCTAGATAGTTGGCAAGGATTTATAAGTTCACAAGAGTATCCAAAAGGGTAATTTTTCATATACCTTTGCAAAAAGAGCATTGGATCAACCTTTAAAAATATTTTCCCAGCTCTTAGGTGAAAAAACACTATTTTTTAAATGTTAATCTAAATATGAGTGTGAAAAATTTTTTTATATTTTATTGGACATTTATATTTATTTATCTATTAACAAACTTTTAATGTCAGTTGAATATTTTTCTATTGGGTTGCTAACACTTTTGGAACAGCTGGAAAACTAGAAACTGCTCTGCTTATTTTCCCTATATGAATGTTAGCTGCTGAAGAGACAAAAGACAAAATCATCATCGACAACAGCACACACAGACATATAAACACACAGGCAAACCTACCAACTTTTCTCGAAGTAGAAACTAAAATGGATAGTTGTTTGAAATTCAAACCTTAGAAGCAAAGTATTTTAAAGGAAACAAATAAGCAGAAAGCTTATAAGAGTATTAGGATATGCTGGTATTTTATTTATTTATTTTTTGTTGTTCATGAATTTTATCTGTAAAGAGTTTTAGAGGACTGGACAGGGAAAAGTACAGATAATTCTTTAACTCCAGCGGAACTGCACAGGACGTATGATTGCTAGAGTCTAGGAATCTAAAAGGATACTGTATCCCATTCTCCATCTACAAGCTTGAAAAATTAGAATATTTGACAAATACTCTATAAGAAAAAACAAGGATAATTAATGTAATCTATTGGTAAATAATGACTTATGATAAGCTTCAAGTGGACATTAAAAATCACTCATATGCACAGAAAAATACTACAGGACAGAATTTTGAGCATTGAAGTAAAATGGTTATATTTATATTTTCAATATATTCCCCTAGCAGTGTGAAGAACTGTGAGACCAGCATATATATGGAAGACCTCCTACATGAGTTATTGCAGTATCCCAGGCAAAAAGAGTATGGTAAGGATTCTGAAGTATTAAAGGTAGACATAGAAAAATGAGGGCACATTAAACGTATTTCAACACAGTTTACAACACTTGGTATTTAAAAGGATATCGATTGGTGGTACTTTAGGAAAAGGGAAACATCATTGAAGACATCGATGACATTCTGGTATGAACTATTAGATGGTTTTGATACTGAACTGAGATAGGGAGCCTTGGAAGAGGAGTAGGATTTTTGTGTTGATTTTGTTTTGAGGATAGAGAGAGATTATAGGATCAGTTATGGACAAAATTTTATGTTTCTTATGAGACATTAAGGTGGATGCATCAAGTCAGATACTTAGAAATCAGAAAAGTTTTCTGAACTGGCAATATGAATTTCTAAATAATAGTCGTATTGATGTTATGGAACTAGATAAAATCACCAGAGGATACAGTGTAGTATGAGAAAAGAAGAGGGCCAAGGATTGAGTACTTTAGAGGAGAAATAAAATTTTAGATGCAGACAGAAAGGAAGATCAAGAAAGAGACCTAGAAAAGGTTAGGAAGTTACTTACGAAACGAGAAAATCCAGGAGATCATGTAGTCAGTCACACAAACCAAGAAGGAAGAATTTTCAAAGAAGGACAGTATCATCAACCTAATAAAAGTAAAATGCTTCTGGAAATTTAATTGGGATAGATGAAATGATTCTTTTTTTTTAATGGAGCCTTATGTAATCATTGTAAAGCTTAGTAGAAATAGGTCTCAACATTTTTATCATTGTAAAAACAATTACTATATGCCTTGAGTCAATGGAATAATTCCTAATAATTTGAACGATAACAGTTGTGCAAAAAAAAAAAACATGTTTATCACAGCTAAATTTTGTTCTATAATTTTGAAAACATTTTAGATATGCAAGGAAATATAAAATATAGTATCCATATACTATTTTTAAAAATCACTGCAATACAGGTGCAAGAATCAACAGAAAGGTAAAGAAAACAATATACGTAGACCTGAAATACTTTCTGGTATATTTAAGATCTCAATACATAATGAAAGGTGAAGTCACTAATGGTAAGTCATGCATTCCCTCAAAAAATATTAGTTTAAAATTTGGCTATCTGAACAAAAATATATCATCTCATCATATTACAAAATAAATTTTAGAAGGATTAAATATTTATTTGTAAAATTATAATAATTTAATACAATAAATAAATTTAAGTAACTATTTAACCAAATTAAAAATCACTACTAGAAATAGAAAAATATTCTCAGGTTATTTTATAAATTTATTATTGTATTTGAATCTAGATGAGGAAAATTCAAGAAAATTATAAATTTATATCACTTAGAGATAAATTAAATATTAGCTAAAAAATGAATCAGAGAAATGCTGACTTAAGTTAAAATATCAGCATTAAAACACAGAAAAAACATTTTTATTACTTTTCCAATTATTTGCTTGTGTATTCATACCAAGAATTAATGGTCATTATCATAAATTGATGTGCAATTTTTATTTATATTTTTGTTAATTTCTTTCCAACCATGTACGTATGTTACATTTATAATCACAAATACATTTTAGGAAAATGTTTTAAGCAAAGTCTACTCACAAAAGCCCATCAAATGAAGAATGCAGTTAAACTTGAACTCTGTTAGTTGTCTTGTGTTCCAAATTTGAAGTATGATTTCCCATTGGTGGTGGGAATTAAGTGGGCTGGGGAGGGTCTCTGGAACCCAGAAACTTGTGAAATAAAGGATGGGCTTGGGGAACAAGGGTAATATTTATGTTCATAAACCATCTGAAAACTAACTCCATTTTAAATGAAAAGTTTGGGGGAAATGTTTTTATAAGTAATCGTCAATGTATTTTTTAATTTGTGGTTTTAACCTCTTATAAAAGAGAACTATAATATCTTGGGACATTAAAAGTAAGAGAAGAATCAATGTTTTGCTAATAAGGCATGGGAGTAGTGAGTGACGGACAATTTCAAAACCAGAATGATTACATTTTTTCACAGAGCTGTCATAGCTTTACCACCAAGGAAACTGTCACATTTCCAGAGAAGCCTCTAATTTTAAAAGAGTTCCTGTCAGATTCCTTCATTTTTTTTAATTTCACCTGACAAAAGTATTTACCTCATGTGATAGGAACAGTTTCACAGTAGTAATTAAGAAAATGTAATGAACAGAAGTTGGTAGTAAAACACTTTATTTTTCATTTTTTGTCATGTCTTTTCTTTGTACATACAACTTATAAACTCAGGGTATTATTGACATTTATAAATTGAATCACAAATAAAATCATCATATTTTGTAAGTAATATTGTATAAACAAAATTAATTGTATTTTTCAATGAAACACATTACTTAATTCTGAAAATTCTAAAATGGAATTCAGTATACTAGTTTCATAAATTATATTTTTATTTGAGTCATTGCCCTGTTTTCCTCAAGTTAACTACATGCTTTTTTTACATGTTATTTCAAATTCTTTCTTCTAAATATGTATCACAGGCTATATTTCCATGACAACACTGCCAATAATCAGAAATGGGAAAAAATGGTAATATATTTTTTTATGGAAGATGGTTGGCTAAAGTGAAATTATCAGCCATGGATGAGACATACACTGGACGATATCTTATGCCATATGTTAATGGAAAACCTGGATTTAGTGCAAACAACAGAAATTTTAATACATTTATCTGAGTATTTCATCAAACCTAATTGTATTTTGGAAGACCACTTAGTCAAAAATGTCGGAAGCCAGCCGACGAAGTAATTGAGGGTACCTGAAAGGGGGAGCATGGACTGAGGAAAAGAAAGAAGACAGACAGAATTGCAGGAGGGATCACAGAATCAAGCTGTGTCTGTGTCCCCGAGTTTATTTAGAACACACTATTTATAACATTTCAATAAGAAAGACAGTAGTCAAGAACCAAGGTTAGCCAGATTACTTATCTAGTAGAACAATGAGATTCTCACAACTCAGAACTCTCTGCGAAACTGTAGCAAGGAATGTGCAGTGATTGCTATGTGAACAGTTACCTCCCGGTTTTTCCCAGCGCTTTACAATCTCAACTTCTTACATTGTTGCCAAGTACACAAATATCCTTGTTCCTTGTTATACGTTTTCACATGTCCATAAGTGACTCCCACATCTCCCCCTTTTTTATTGTTTAAATGCCCGAACCCTCCTGGTTCTGGCGCAAGGTGACTGTGCCTGTCTTAGGTGATCCCCTCACCAGATCTGGAACTTACCCGTCATCGGTACGTGCATTCCGTCATGCACGCCCTGTCTTAGGTTGTCCAGTCTCTGAGGGAGTCTTACCCGTCTTTGACTACCAGCCCCCGCAGGAGGGAGATGTCTATCTTTTAAGCCGTATTTCGAAGTCTTACATGATGTAGGTTGGCCTGAAGTTTTAACATAGCACTAATAAAGTATTTCAGTAGAGGAGGAAGCAGGCACAAAACAACAATTACACAGGCTCCTATAGTCAAAATAGAAGCAGCTAGCTGATAGAAGGAAGACCATGAGGGGACAAGGCCCTTAAGGTGATCCAAAAATTCAGTGGACAATTTATCAGCGTCAAATTGTAGAGGTTTAGCATTTTTAAGTCCTTGTATTTCTTTATGCAGGTTAATTAAATCTAAGGATACATTAACATTGTGCCATATGCCTTTTAAATGATATTTTACTCGATCCCAGTTATGACTGGTCTCATATCTTCTAGATGTGACACAGATCCAATGATACTTTACATGACATTCTAGTTGAGATCTAATTTTTAGACCCTGGATTTCATCACCCAGGTATTCCACTGTCTTATACAGAGCATCTAACTTTTGTTCTAATTTTCTGTCTATGTTTTTCTGTGTTCGCAATGCTAAAGTAACATTTCTAGACAAATCATTGACATAATGAGCAGTTTGTACAGTCTGTGAGAGAGCCACCGCAGCGGTGGCAGCAGTAGCTATAAGAGATACAATAGCAAGTATTCCTGCAACAATTAGTCCAATCACCCTCCTCATAGATGGCCTGTCCAGCAGCGATGTGTTGTTCACTTTCACAATGACATTTGGTCCTTGCTATATGGTCGGATGTAAGAGAGGTGGGTCAGGAAAGTATGTCCAGTAAATTGCACCTTCAGTTGTCATCGCCAGGCTCAGCAAGATCAAGGTTAGGGTCATCCCACTGAGTGTGTGGTGGAGCAGCGAAATGGACCAACCTCTCCGGCAACCACATGGCGTTTTCTGCATCCTGTGGAAAAACACAAACATGCCCTCGTCCCCATATTAATACCGGGTCGGGGCCATGTTGATTAGTTTTGAGCATCAGAAATTCAGTTTTTTGAGCATGAGAAAGAATTTGTGGAGAAACCGGGTTGAGGGCATCACGGCATCTTTTTGCCATGTTTGTTCGACCAGTCAGATAACATTTCCTGCATGGACTTTCCCAGCTGGGCAGCAGTCACAGCAAGTCCCTTCATATATGACAGCCCTATGTCAGAACACAGCCTAACATAATCACTTAAGTCTCCTTTCTTTCTAAAGGGTCCGATTGTTGTTTGATAGGCAGAATTTGCATTTTCATAAGCCAGCTGTTTTACCAGCAGAGAACTGGCTTCTAGGTTCCCTAAAAGCCGTGAAGCAGCCTGCTGCAGCCCTTGTTGTAACCCTGTTTGAGGCATTGGTTTCTGATTAATCCAAAGGGGTGTGCCAGTTGGTCCAACAGGGGCAAAAATCACAGGAGGGGGATCTAAGCCTGCAATTATAGTTGGAGTCAGCCTTCCCCCTGACCTCGGTGGATCCTGAGGAACTTTAAAAATTGGCACTTTTAAGGGCTGAGGCCCCATGGCCAGCTTTTGCATCTGCAAAGACAAATTAGCCAATTTCTGTTTTAATTGTTCAACCTCTTCTTCCTCATGATATTTAGCTGTCTCATCCTCTAACTGAGCAGTATCTCCTGGATCTAAAGGTTCCTCATTCTCATCAAAAAAGAGGGAAGTAAAAGGAGGCGGTGGAGCAGTGGGTGCAATATCAGGATTAGGTGGAGCCTCAGGGCCAGTAAAAGCATCCTTGCCTTGTTCCTGCCATTGAGTTCTCTCATGCCTGGGATCTAAGCAATCCCTTATCAATGTCCATAATCCAAAAGTATCCACTGGCACTTTACTCGGCCCATGGGCATCATAATAGTCTTGTAACTTTTGTCCTACCCTTTTCCAGGTTTCTAAATCTACAGTCCCTTCTTCCGGAAACCAGGGACATACTTCTTCTACAAATTGCAAAAACTTAGTTAATTGTTGCTGGCCCACTTTGGCCCCTCTTACTCTAAGCATATTCTTAAGCATATGTACAAAAAGCAGCCGGCTATTTCCTTGGCCCATTTTTACTTCTTTAAGTTTCTGTTTCAGTTTCTATATTACAATACTCCTGCGTACTTACGGTTGGCCGCCTACAGGACTCTTAGGTCCCCAGATTCCGCGTGCGCACGCCTTACTCTGCGGCACGTCCTAGCTGTTATCCCCCGTGTTCAGGTCCCTGTTCGGGCGCCACTTGTCGGAAGCCAGCCGACGAAGTAATTGAGGGTACCTGAAAGGGGGAGCATGGACTGAGGAAAAGAAAGAAGACAGACAGAATTGCAGGAGGGATCACAGAATCAAGCTGTGTCTGTGTCCCCGAGTTTATTTAGAACACACTATTTATAACATTTCAATAAGAAAGACAGTAGTCAAGAACCAAGGTTAGCCAGATTACTTATCTAGTAGAACAATGAGATTCTCACAACTCAGAACTCTCTGCTAAACTGTAGCAAGGAATGTGCAGTGATTGCTATGTGAACAGTTACCTCCCGGTTTTTCCCAGCGCTTTACAATCTCAACTTCTTACATTGTTGCCAAGTACACAAATATCCTTGTTCCTTGTTATACGTTTTCACATGTCCATAAGTGACTCCCCACACAAAAAGTATACTACTTAAATGTTAGAGTGAGATGTCTTAATGTTCATTGTACAAGAATTTGTAAAATATTAATAAGCATTACAGGTTAAAAAAGTTTCATGGATGAAAATATTTAGAAATGCTTATTTAATGTAAATCATTACTGACTGAAGAAGCTGTAAGAGGATTTTTAAGATCTGTAAAGATCTAACTCTTACCTTACTCGAAAGGTAACAAGTTAGCCTGTTACAGTTTCATGGATACTAGCAGAAGTCATAAGATTCCTGGGTCAGAAACAAATGACTTTGTTAGTAATGGCCTAGCAAGAACATCATCAGCATATTGCTTCGGTTCCCCTTACCCTTATGTCCCATGGAGGCAATGTAAAAGGGCCCTAAGGAAGCCAGCACATGCAGTAAGTTGAATTACAGCAGAAGAACTTTGAATTTAGTAAACTCAAATTTGTATAATGTATAGTAGGCATGCTTCTCCTTTGCTTCTGTCTTCTAAGGCTGTTCGTTATACAAATATTCTAGAAAAGATAGTCTAGATTAAAAGATATCTTATGCTTCCTCTCACAAAACATTCAGAAATGCAATATCCCATGGAGAATTGTGTCCGAAGAATCTTTTAAAATGCTTATTTGCATTGTGAATCTTAAAGATGTACTAGGATTTCCCAAATCTAATTTGAATATGAAAATTGTGTGTCTGTGTGTATGTGTAAAACTATTAGAGCATGTAGAAATCATGAAATAATTGAAACAAATCTTTTTTTCATTTCATATGTTGGCTAATATTTCCAATCAACTTGACATTCTCTTTACTGTTGTGTTCTTAACTATTTTAAGGGGTAATGGGGAGTGGAATCCTTTCCTGAAATTGAATTAAAATATTTACTTAGGTGTAATGGCATCTATTTAAATCCCAGCTCCAACACTTACTGTTTAGATACAGAAAAAGAGGAAAAAAAACCTCAGAACTTCAAGGTTTTATCTGCAACATTTTACCTTGTGAAATTTATTTGATTAATAAAAAAATGCATGCAAATAACTTCATATTTTGTCTAGTTAGTAGATATGTTATTATATTAAAGTATAATATTTAATTATTGTTTTATTTCATAAAATATTAAATTATAAATAACTATAAAATAAATTTAAAATTATATTAATATAAGAATGCTAAGTAAGGGTCAAGTGAAAACAGAAATAAGCAGTATATACACATAGGCACATGCACATACACACATAAAACAACATTTGTTAGAAACTGACAAATGCCAAAAATCAAGCAAATTTAAATTTCAATCAAAGATCAAATTTAAGATAGAAACATCAAAAATAAGGACCAATATAGATTTCATTTTAAATATTTCACATTTGTTTTTAAATTATCTGTATGTGATCAGAAAGCAAAGTTGTTAACTGTTCCTTCACATTTAACAGCATCTTTCTGCTTGAAAGATGTAAGAACAACCTCTAGGGAAGGAGATTGATGACATTCGTTTCCTTCCTTGTCTAAATAGTTGCAACATTTGCTCAAAGCATTGATTGGTCTTTTCTCTTTTTTAGTTCATATTCTCATGATTGTGTAAAAATTATGTCAACAGTCAAATTTATATTCTTTTTATTTAGTAAGAATTAATATTGTAATTCATAGGAGCCATAGTCATGTTAAACATTAACTGTTTAGAAATAATTTCGTTTTAATTATTTGCAATGTGTTATGTGTTGAAATGATTTATAATTAGAAAAAAAAATTTCCTTTTATTAAAATCTAAACAAATAGAACATAATGTTTCAGCCAAATTCCTTTTAGGATGCGTGAGGCTTAGATTAAAATTGACTTTAATAGGATCAGAATAACAGCATCCAAGAAAAAAATATAGACTTAATGCACTCATTACTTATATTATACTCAGTCATTTTACCATGTTTCTATTTGTGTATAGTAATTAATTAATAGAAAAAAAAAGCTACCTCCTCACCAATTTTTACTGTTGATTATCTCTGCTTACATATTCTAATAAATTAGCCAGAGTAAAATATATTTTTTAATTATGCATTTCAAAAATTCGTAAAAAGAAATTGGTCTGGAAGATGTGAATTGTTTAAACTATCAAAGTTTCAAAATATCTTGGCAGTGTTGCCTTTATTAATGAACTTGGCATAAAGATTCTTCAGATGAGATATTAAACTAAGGTGTTTTCTATAGTCAAATAGTCTTACTTGTATCTTTCCAGATGGCCTTATGTAGGCCATCATTTTTCAGCTGTCAATGAAAAAATGCTAGGCTATCGATTTGCATGGGAATTACTTTGTCAGGATTATTAAACCTATTTTGAGGGTATCAATGTGAGAATTCCATGAAGAGTTTGAGCCATGTGTGGAGATATTAACAAAATATTTGAACAAGTAAAATAGTTTAAAATAGGGAGTATCTATGAGTGCAGGAAAAGTAATTTCTCAAACAAGCCTAATTTGCCTGGCTACATGGCCTCAGGTTAGTGATTTCTGTTTAAACCTCTATAGGTTCTTGAATATTTCTTTAATAAAAGAAAATCGAGGATATTATTTTTAGTCAAAATGGTCCTGTGTGGGGCAATTCTGGAAACTTTAAAGCAGTATCATATGTAAAACAAGAATAAATAAATTATTTTAAAACATAAAACAATGAGAAAAATTCTGACAAAATTGTAGTTCTAAAGATGTGTGTATATGGCTATTTTTAAAAAAATGTTTTTGCTAAGTACAGATAATGGATCTATTACTTTTGAAAAACAAATAATCTTTCAGAAAACATGTAGCTTTAGGCTCTAGAGACAAAGTAATCAGGAGATTAGATGTTTGGAGACTAAGAATTTCTGAAATATAATATGATTTCTATCTATTCTTAAATATCTTTTAGACTATGTATCTCAATCTCTGTCCATCTATGTGTATTTATTATATAGTATGTGTCCAACTGTTGTCATTTGTCCTTTTTTTTTAACTGCATTATCTTAGAACTTGAGTTAGTCAAAGGCTCTGAAATAGTTACTGATGTTAAATATTGTGAGGGTTTTAATTTTATCCTTGACAGTTATAAAAAAATTAATATGGCAACATTAGTCTAGACATGGTCATGTACCATATCCAAATTAGTGAACCAAGTCAGGCTCTTTTTTATGAAGCCATTTTTTAATCATTTTCATTTTCTAAATAACCTAGTTTAAGTGGAAAACCAAATACAGATGAATTTCAGTGAAACTGCTCTGTAGAACCAAACTAAAATGGAGTCACTTGTGTTGAGGATAAAATAAAGAATATCAATTTATATGCATAAATTAAACTTAACCTAAACTTACAGGAATTTATGGCTTTTCTCAGAAATCAACAAAGGATACCAGCCAATCCCCAAATGCCAAGTCTGTTCATGGCATCTCTGGACTTCCTTGTTCCTTTGATTGAGCTACCCTGATCCAAATAAGAAGACCACTAGCCAACCAATCTGCTAAAAAATCCAAATAACTTTTGTATTTATCCCATACAAATTGCTTTGTCTATGAGAAACTCAAGACCCCTTGTGCCCAAAGCCTTGAATGTCCCAGCTTGCAGGTTGAAATCCTTGCAATAAACTCAACTCTCTGTTTTGTTTTATTCAGTATGCAGAGTTTGGCTTTTGCCAGCTCTTACACAAGAAAGGTATCCATTTCTTTTATTGTCAGTTGGTATTAACTACTAGTAGTCAAAATTAAAAAATAAGAATCTAGATGAGTACAAAAAAAACAACAACAACAACAACAACAAAAACGCTATGCATGAATTCTACCAAGTCGCAACTTTAATCGAATTGGTAGAAAAGTGTATTAATTTATGTCTGGAGACTATAGGGTGCATTAGTTACGACACTAAAATTACACATATGTGAGTGTGTATGTTATGAATATATTCGTTCATTCTAAAAAATCTATTGAGTACCTATAATTGTCTAGAAACTGTGCTAGGCATTACTGATACAATGCTGAGCAAAACATTAAGCAAATAAGTCCCCTATTTTTATGGATAGACTAGTAGGAAAAACAAAAAGATTAATATGAAACAAACACAAAAGTTCAACTATGAAATAATGGAAAGATAGATGGTTTTATAAAACCATCAGGCTAAAGAACTTGATGTGTCTCCTTTGAAGAACTGTCAAATAAGTTGAGATATTAAGAATGACTAGGAGAATGACAAAGAAAAAGAATAATAATCATGCAGGGAAGAAAATGTCCCTGCTCTGTAGTAGGAAGCATCATGGTGCATATAAGAAAGTGAAACAAGTCCACTGTGACTGAAATGGAAGCTGGAGACAGTGATGGAGAGTAAGAGAAAAAGGTAGGTTAGGGCTTGCCATAAAGTGCCTTGCATGTCATGTTAAGAATTTTTGTTTTCTGGTATAAGAGAAGTAGAAAGACATTGAGTGTTTTAATTAAGGCAGCAAGTTGCAACATAATCATATTAATCACATTTTCATTTGAAAGATATACCTCTAGTTATATTCTAGAGGCATATTGATGTGTGAAGGGAGTGAGGTAAGACAAATCAAAATGCTAGACAAGTTAGAAAGTTCTTACGGCAAACCAAGTATGGACTGTGTGGTTATGATGAACGTGGAAAGTTAGAAAAGATTTAAAACATATTTAGTGGGTAAAAAGAGAAGATTTCATGATGGATAGATAAAAGGGACATGAAATGGGGTGAAAGATGACTTCTTAGGTTTCTAATTTTCACAGTTAGCTGAATGGTGGTACTCTGAGAGAGAAGTTTGGGCTAGAATGGTGGGGAGGAAATGGAAGAAAATTATGAGTTTAATTTTGGAATTTGAGGTGTCTGTTTCAGATATCCAAGAGAAACGATCAGAGAGTTAGGTAAATACATAGTTATGGTGCCCAGAGGTGAGGGCTTGATGGAAACTGAAATTAGGAAGTCATCTGTATATAGTGAGTAATAAAAGCTGTAAGTAATGATGAAATTACTTGAAGAGGAAGTATAGGGGAAAATAGTGTAGGAACCACTTGAGGAACTCAGGCAATTTGAGAGGGAAAAACAAACTGGCAAAGGAGACTGACAAATGTGACATAAGGGGCAGGAGAAAAGCAGGGGGAGAGAAGGTGAATTAGCACTGAATATGGCAGAGGAGGTGAATTGGTGAATATAGTCAGTGTTGCTTGGAGTTAGAATATAACAAGGCATGTATAATATCTTTGGAATGTAATGATACAGAAATCACAGCTTAGTGATTCTGAAATGATAGAGAAATGGTGATGAAAACTAAATACACCAAGTGTTATGGGTATGATAATATAAACATTAGGCTCAGAGAATTAATGCATTTACTATATAATATAAATTATAATGTTAAGTGGTAAAATTTTCCATCTCATCAGCTGGAAAAGGGTTCTTCTAATATGTTTACTTTAAAAAATTGATAACTCTCAAATATTTCAGGCACATAATTTTGCATGGGCTACAGCACAGGATGATGATAAGAACATTGGCTCTGAAGTGATAACAAATTGAGTCAAAGCTAAACTTTACCTGACCAGAAGTATGAATCCTTTGAAAACCTCAGTATATTGAATAACAGGTTTAATGGTAATAACCAACTTATATCTCAAGACTGTTGAGAAGATTCAGAAAGAAAAAAGGGTAGGAAGTACATAGTATAATATTCTTTAATCTATAAAGTTGTAAGAAAATTATATAAAACATAGATTGATCTGATTGTGTGTAATAATAATATCCTAAATAGTGTCTCGTCTTCTGGTCTTGCTACTCAGTATTTTAACCTCTAAACTCTGCCTCTTAACCCCACTATTCTCCCCTCTGAACTTTAAATGTTGAATGAAATGTTTATAGCATTTAGCTGCGTGTCTTCCTTCAGTGTCCATGATAATGCTTTTCACAGAATATAGCCTTAAAAATGTGTCATTTAAATCACAAAAAAATATGTTAGATAAATTTATTGTTTATTACATGCTCAGACATATTAGGGAGCTTCCACTTCTGTACTACCATGCTTTATGTGTTCACACAATAATTTCTTCCACCGGCTTTTACAAATTGCAATTAATTAAAGCAAATAGTTACAAAGCAAATCGGCCAGTAGTGACAGTTACATCCTTTAAACCATGTTGAATCAGTATCATCTACACACTTATCTGAAGTCAAATGCTGACAAACTGTTGTTAAATACATTTATTTGTTCTAACTCTTTTTAACACAATTTTATTTTATCTTCTTTCCTAGCTGCTTTTTTTCTCCTACTACCTCTACTTTGAGTCAGTTAAGGATGGCCATCTTTCACTCAGTGCTAAAGGATATACAAAGACTAACTTAATAAATACCAAGTCGAAACCTGACAAGAATCAGCTGTGCCCCTCTCCAGATTGATGGGCCCTTTCCAGGAAGCTTTAATGTGCACATAAAATGTCAATTCTCTGAAATAATTTGCAGAAGATTAGTTCCATGGTGATTCAATTTGATAAGAATGGGTTTTAAGAACTACCTCAGTGGACTTATTTGTACCAGGCTGACTTATTGGTCATTTCCATAAAGATCACTGAAGTGTAGATGATAAACCAGCAGTGGGAATAGCTCTCAAACCACCAGCCCCCAACCATTCTGACCCACCTGCCTGTGGTTGCTAAATGTTTTCATCTTGCTTAATGTATTTCTCTGTTACATTTATGATCCAGGATTCAAACTTGTAGCTATCATTGCCAGCCTTTTGGCCTCAAATTACAGCAACTGAATTCCAGTTGTTTTCATCATATTGTTTCTAAATGAGAGAACTGTACTATTATTTGTCATCTTAAAAGTAATAAGCTGGAGGAAAATATGTTAAAATAGAAAACATTTTTGCCTATGAATGGTGGAATTATGGATATTGTTTCCATTTTATTTCAGTTTTTTTCATTAAATTTTCTTTATTTTTCAAATTCCTTGATTATCAGGAAAAAATATCAAGTGAAACAGTTTTAAAGTGATAAATGCATGCCAATGCATGAGTCACATAGATCATTAAAAATACCCAGAAATAGTAAAATAAGGAACTCCTTAAAACCCAGAAAAAATTCACTATCATTTTAGTTGAGACTGTGAGTGTCATTAAACTATCAGACTTAATAGGTGAGAAAAAGCATTAAGTAGACATATACATAAAGAACATTTACACATAAATAAAAAAAAATGAGAATATTTATTATAGTATAGATTTAAGGATCAAAAGCAATTCTTTTTAAATAACACAATGACTATTTTCTGAAGATGAGTTTTTGTGAACCACTTTTTTTCATGTAAAGTTTTTGGAACAAGGTTCACATTCATCCATTTCACTATCTCTTTTTTGCTTTGTTATTTCTTTTTTTTGAACTTAAAAGGACTACTTTATATTCTTAAGAAATTTTATTTTTTTTAAATTTCACTCTACTCTTTTCAAATGTTTTCCTAGTTAATTGTTAGAGAATACATTGAAATAGACTACGAAATCGGATAAACTGAACTACAAAATTAGAACTTTAATATATCATTGTATAGTACTCGGGTAACAACATTAACATAAGTTAGAAAATTGATTTTTAATACTAAACTTACAAAAACTTGTGACTGCAATTTACACAAATCTGATGGAAATGAATATGGTGACAATAATCCCAGATGAAAATATTACCTAGCTGTGTATCCACATACCCATACAGATGAAAGCAACATTAAGGAAGGAACCCTGTTTTTAACCCACATTACTTATTAATTCCTAAGTATATACAGTAGAGTTAGTGCTAAGTGTTTTAGGGTTTCTCTACTAGATCCTTTTAAAAGGCATGAGAAATCCAACATTTTCGAGTGGTACTTACACTAGAGTGTTATTAGTTCCCTGACTACCCTCTGATCACTCCCACTGTTTCAAGGAAGAGGACACTGCTGGTGTGGACACTGTGGACACTGCTGCTGCTGCTGCCAATCATGCAATGCCATCTCCTTCATGGTACTACTACCATTTCAACTAACTTCACTTATGACCTGTAACGGTGCTCCACTCCTCCATATACTACAGAGATATTTGGTATGTCAAGGTCACAGTTAATGATTATTTATCTTTTCTTTTATATTTGGATAAAGCTACTTTTCCCTCACATCCTTATCTTATCAAGTTCTTAGTAAACCACTGTTGCAGATTTAAATTACAGATTCCTTTTTTCCCATGGTAACCACACATGAGTTCATAAGATGAGCTGAGGAAGGATTGAGTGACAAACCAAAGGGCACCAAAATTATTTTCTTTCCCTAAACTTGATACCTTCTTATGGAGTCAAGTTTGATCCTACTAAATTTATCTTTACTAGAAACATTTGCAAAGCACTTAATTTGTGCCAAGCATTGTTCCAAATACTTTATTAAATTAACCCATTTAATTCTCACTACAATCAATTTTAAGAATCAGGTACTGTTATTAGCCTCATTCTACAGATGAGGAAAGTGCAGCAGAGAAAGATTAAGTTACTTGTTCAAAGTTTTACAACTAATAAAAGGAAGAGTCAAGCATGTTGGCTCCAACTCTGCTCTTAACTGCTCTACTGAGGCAGGCTGCCCCTCTCCTCATGGAAAGCAACTCAGTGTCTCATGTAAACAAACACATCATAAGCCTGATCTACCAGTTCACTACACACTCCAGGTCAGTCTGAAACCTCAGCCCACTACATGGGCATCATGCCCTTCAGCTGGCTTCAGTCATAAGAAATTGACTACATGTTCATCAGTCCTTATCCTTTTGTCTCAAAGCTGAAGCAGTTGCTCAGATGCGTATGTATCATCTTTCCTTGTACTGCTAAACATTTCTCTTCTAATCAAATTATCTTGTTTTTGAACAATGCTAGGCAGGTAGCATAGTATAAACTAGAACTTAGGAGCATGGATTTTGAAGCCAGATTTCTTGGGTGTAAATCCAGACTGCCACTTATTGTGTGACCTTATGCAAGTTACTTACCCTCTTTGTGGTTCAGTTTCTCCATGTGTAAAATAGGAAACTTACTTTTAGAGTTGATATGAGAATTAAATTAAAGTGTGTAAAGCACTTCAACAATGCCTCGCATGTGGTAAGCATTACGTCAGTGTATAGGTTATATAAAATTTGTATAGTATCTTACCATTTTTTATGCTATTATTTTGACCTTTGCCAATTACTGAACAATTATTCATACTTATTTTGTAATTATAAAAGGACACAAAGAGTTTGTCCCCTAAGTATCAAACTATAGTTTAAAAAAAAAAAAAAACTACTTATTAATCCCATTCACCCTTACATTGTTAAGAAGCCAGTTAAAAATTAAAGATGTAAGAACTGGAATGGGTTAGTTACAGCCCTGGCTCTGTGTAATTCCACCCAGACTTTAGATCTCCTTCTAATTTTGTGGGAAGAACACACATTAAATTACAAGTATTTTCAAGGGTGAAACACTGATGAGATATTGAAAATTCTGATCCTTTTTTAACCTTTTAGCTAGTGCACATGAAGATTAAGAATCAGATATGTATATATATCTAATATACATATATATATTCCAAACAAAACATATCATGGATAACATTTTCATTTATTTTAACCACTTGATATAAAATAGGTTGACTTTTAAAATGACAGTACAAATAATTTATGCATATATTTATATATTTTTTAAACAGCCTATATAAACATAGGCATAGAACATTTAATTTTTCATAGAGATGTTATTATTGAGTGACATTTTAAAACTCTGATAAAGTATTAAGATTTGATCATATTTGATTACAAATATGCTCACAAACCTGAGGTCAAACATAAGATGATTAGTCAAGTTATATCTAATATTGTTATAATCCTGAGCTATTTAGAAATATCAACTGAGCAGTAACTTTAAAAAATTGACACTCATTTTCTTATCTTTCTTTTAAATGTCATATCAAAAAGTAAAATAGAATTGTTTTCAAACTAAAGTTTTGATATAATGAAGTCAATATGTATTTTGGCCTCATATCTATGATAACATGTCACCTTATTTCAATAAAACATATAGCAAATAAGTTGAAAGAGAACATAAAAGAAAAAGATTTAAAGAGAGGACAGTAAAAGAAGATAGAGCTTGAACAATTCAAGCTCCTATGTCACTTTTCATACATACATTTAACTGGAATAGCCTGAAAGAAAAAATTGTCCCTTCATAGATCCGTTCTTTTTTTCATGTTATTTGACGCTTTCAAATTCAATATTCAGATTCAATTTATATTCTGAATTGAATACATTTACCAGACTTTCTCTGGGTATATAACTCCGTTTATTTGTGCAACATATATTCATTGAAATTTTAACATGTGACATTCTCTGTGCTGGGTTCTGAGACAAACCCCACTATAAAAATGTTTACAGTTCACTGAGGAAAATACAAGTTCATAATAAAATTTATGTTGGAAATATTTATAAGATGTGATGGAAGCTCGTGGGAGAGGTACCCACTTCAGAGAGGGACACTTAGAGAAAGAATGCAGGAAGGAGAGAAAACTCATCTGAGGTCTGAAGTATTGACAAGAGTTAGTTAAGAGTTTGAAGAGTGGAGTAGTGACAAACGCAGGCTTTGGAGTATTTAAATCTCAGTTCTACCAGTAACAAGTTGTGTGACCTTGCAGGAATATCATACGGAGTTGTGTGGAATGTTTATTGTACCAAGGTCTTTAGTCAAGGGTGAAAACCAGCCAGAGCTCTACTTATAACCCACAGACTATGGAAAGGGCTGTGGCTGCTCAGAAGGGACACATTTTTCTAATTCACAGGCACAGTAGGGGTTAAATACAGATATGATATTGAATTAGCTACTTTACCTTATTAGCCCTCAGATATCTAAAATGGAGGTTATAATAATAGCTATTTCATAGTGTTGTGAGGATTACAAGCTTTAATTCCTATAATTTACTTTGTATGTACCTAGTAACAGCACAATAAATGTTATTGTCATCACCAGAAAATATGAAAGGAGGAAGATAAACATGGATCAGAGTGGTTACCAACACCACTATTCTTCCAGGTAGAAGTCTCACAATACAAAACAAAACAAAACAAAACAAAACAAAACAAAACAAAACAAAACAAAAAAAAACAAAACAAAACAAAATAAAACAAAACAACAGCATTCTGAGATACGGGACAATCCCAAACATGCACCATATCTGACATCCCGAATTTAGAGTAAGTTACTCTTCACTATATAAAAATTTTTCTTTACTTCTTACATTTTTTCTTTTTACCTTCTATCCACATTTTATTTCTTTTTACTTGCTATTTCTTCTCCTTTCCCCTTCGCATCCAGTATATAAGAGTGATCTGACAGTCTTGCTCATGAATATTTCGAGTAGCAACTAAAAAGCTTCAAATTCCCAAAACATTCACGTGGTTAGCCACTGAACTTTGTTCGTATAAATGGCTTTGTTCATATAAATGCTAATAGATAAGTAAATTAACTTTCATTTTAATTTTTTAACAAAATATGAAGAGCATAATATTTCAAATATACACTTTGCCCCTGCTGATTTTGTTTTTTCCTTCTGAATTACTCAGACCAACACTAGTGCCAAAGAAATGACTCTTTTGATTAGAAAATAAGTGAAAATTGAAGATCTGTCACAATGTATTCGGTAGAATTGCACAAAACAAAATAATTTTTCAATTCTGTGATGAAAGGATGAGCTCCCTCTGTGATCATCACTTTCTAGGATTGAAGAGGTCGTGGTTGTGTGGTTTGAAATTTAACTGAGTTCAAAAGTGTGAAAGAAATTTTTTTTGATATTTATCTCCTGATGTGGGGGTTGGGGGACCCAAAAAGGCCATACCAGTGGAATATCTGTATTACTATGCAGTGTAATTCATTACTAATAGATTAGCAAATGACAGTAGTTATTAATAATTTCTAATATTATTGTATTACTCAGAAATTAATAAAATTAAAATAGAAATTATCATGATTTTAGTCTATATATTTTGATCTTTAGTTTTTTTGTTATATCATTATTATATTTATACTGCTGAGCATATATGAAAACTTACTAAACGTATTATTAGAGACTATGACAGATAGCAATTATGACTATTTTGTACAGAATGATAAATAAAAATAAGAGAACACAAAAACATTTTTATAGTAAATTAAACTGTGGGTAAAAAAACATTTTTTTAGGAAACTTCTAATAATTTAATTCTAAAATAGAATAATAAGGTATTATTCATCAAAAACATATCATGTCATAAGTAGGAGATCACATGTATCTCTCCAAAGTTCTGCAAAAGAAAATACATATCAGTAAGATGTATAAAATAATAATAGCATGGCAATTTCGATAATAAACTGTCTTTAACTTACAACAGTGAAAACTCTTCATAGAATTTAAGAAAATAAATTAGAAACTACTATCAAAAATAGAACACAAGTCCCAAATTTCAGTATATCACTTTCTTACTCACTTTTAGTTATTCACTGTTTCAGTCATGACCTTTTTATGGGTCTTATTCAAATTGGCATTATTCAAAAATAATGTTGTGCCAATTATTTATCTTTTGTTTCTCAACTCCAACACTTTTTTCTTTCCTTCCTTCATTTCTCTTACTAATTTGTATAAGTTGTCTGTTAATTTTACAGTGCTGCCTTTAGGTTGCATGATACTCAGTTGAGACTGTGACTAAACAAGAAGAGGAAGAGCATGAATTCTGTGACAGAGGCCAAGAGATGGATGGCATGACTGTTGGGAATGTGCAGCTACCCTTTTTCTTGAAAGGGTGCAAGAAACTTAATTTGTACTGAGGAGAATTACATTTTGTTAGGCAGAGTATATTGTTTATATTTGTCATATTAATTCAATACAATTCTAAGAATGATGATTCCAATGCCAAGTAGCCAAAAGAATGTATTGGTTATTTACCAATTTTTTTCTCAGAGTCAAATAGAAGGTGATAATAGGAGATTGGAATACAGGAGGGACATCCTTTTAACTTTTTGTTTGCTGTCCCTAATAGTATTGCCCAGGGGTTGCTATGTCTTCCAACCACTGCAGGTGATTCTCCTCAAACTTCATACTCTTAGAACAAGTCTCATCATTCTTCTTCAATGAGACCAGCCACAGATAAGTTACATTTCCTTCTCAAAGATCTGTTTCAAATCAGTGGTTCCTTACCTCAGAGAGTCTAGACTCTTACAATCTAACTCTTTCCTTTTATTCTCTCAGTCCTGCTTTTTTCCTGCAGTTATTATCTCTGGGTCATTTCTGTGTTCTATTTTTGCTCATACAGACTTCCATCAGCATTATAACAGATTCTCTATATGAAATATTTTCTGTTGAAATATGTGGTATGGTTTCTGTTTTCTCGTTCAATATAAATTAGTAGAAATTTTGAAATCAAAGTATTATTTGTCAAAATAATTAAAGTTTTACTATACTGTAAATCCTGCATATACTTTGAATATCACAAAAAGAAATGTCGCATGGTATCAACCTTAAATTTACCTTGGAAATTCAAGTTCAAGTTATCTCATAATTTCATATAGAATCGATATTTGGATGTGTGATGGATTTAACTTTTTGTTACTCATGAAGACTGTAAAAATTCTAAAAGAAAAATTCTAGGTAAAGAAAAATTAGCTAAAAACAGGATTTCTATTTTAAAACAAGTCAAAAATAAACAGAAAATGTCAAATCAATGACATTTGTTTAAAATCATTGTAATTTGGGGGTACTAACATGATATTCTCTGAAAGTTATCCTCTGTTTACTTGAAATAGTTTGAAGAAAATAAAGTGATGGGGAGTCACATGTTATTTCATTTCTTGTAAGTATTTTTTGCAACTAAAATGCAACTTAATTCTATAAATAAAGTAATATAGAGAGCTATTAGAAAACAGAATAAAAGGAGAAAAGTATTTCAAGTTATATGTCTATTAACTTATACTTTAAAAAGCAGAAAAATCAAAATAGAAATAGTGGAAAAATAAAGAACTGAGATGTTGCCAGTTGTCATGTAACAATGTTTCCTGAAGTATTACACTAATGTATAATGAGAAAATTAATGGGCACTAATATAACACTGTAAGCTATAAATAACAAAAATGCATGAAGTGTGATAATAATTAAGGAGAGATTCTTGGATCTCGTTAATATCAAAGAGACTATTGGTATCAACTTACACATGGTTGTAAAATTAAATTTCCAAAAACCAAAAGCGACAGCAAACAAACAAACACACTGTGGTTGATTTAATATAAAACATGACTCTGATCATGAAAATGATAATTTTTATTCCAAATCACATTCTATGCTATAGATACACCACATTTTGTTTTTCCATTCATTAATTGATGGACATTTGGCTGTTGTGAATGGTGCTGCTATGAACATTTATGTAAGTGTTTTTGTGTGCACATATGTTTTGGTTTCTCTCAGGTTTATACAAAGGAGTGAAATTGCTGGCTAATATGGTAATTCTATGTTTAACTTTATGTGGGCCTGATGGACTGTTTTCCAGAGCAGCTGTGCCATTTTTGCATTCTTACCAACAGTTTATGTGGTTTTCGATTTCTCTGGAGCCTTGTCAACACTTGTTATTATCTATCTTTCTAATTATTAGCCATCCTAGTGAGTTGGGGGTGGTATCTCATTGTAGTTTTGATTTGCATGTCCCTGATGAGTAGTGATGGTGAGCATATTTTAATGTAGTTATTCCTACGTTTTTAAAATAAATTCTGTCTCTTAAATTAAAAAAAATAAAATTAACATTGAAAAACTTCTAACCATGGCTGAGGAGCAGCATGGTCATATTAAACAGTTTTCAGATAATAATTATAAATTTTGGATAACATCTTTTATATTCTATTTAAAGTGTACCAAAGTTGTAGATGGAGTTAATCTCAGATACTTCGACTGAAAGACATAAAAGAATTATGAGATTATTTTTCTCTTTGGGGACTTTGCTAGAAAATATAGAGTCACATTTGTCTACCAGAAGCAAGTGATTAGAAGACAATGGCATGTACGAATTTATAAATAAGCCCTATTCCACTATTATTTAATTTACTACCCTTTATTTTTTTATCTGTATCTACTTTGATTTGTACATTTTATGAATTTATTTGATGATGTAGTCCACACTAAATTTTTTAGAATAATTTCATAAATAAATACATTAAAAACATCCTGAGTTTCTCAAAAAAACTAATGAAGTGAGTTCATTCACATCAAAAGGAAGTAGAGGACATGTGCAAGATTTTATGCTTGTTACTAGTTACGATACTCATTATACCTCATTAAAATAACAGCTTTTCTGGTCTTTCAGTGGTCGAGTAAATAAACCCTCATCAGCACCTCAAAATGAAATAGCCCTCTAACTGAGCTCATCACTTTCTTTTTCCCTGAGTCACCCCTATCTTACACCATCCATAATGGGTTTTCTCTACTAAATAACATAATGCCATTATTTCCAAATCATTCTTCTAATTGCTCTGTTATCCAGACTTTCTTTCAAACACTGCATCCAATACATGAGACTTGGATATTTCTATTTTTATGTCTATTTGTTTTTATTTATTTTAATTTAACGATAAACTATTCATATACTTTGCATAGTTCTTTCTAAAATACCAAGTTTCTTCTGTTGTACAATTTTTAATGTCCTATCATTGCCTAGTGCATAAATACACTATTATATGATTAATTCTTAAAAGAAACACAAAATATTTGCTCTTTATTTTTAAACTTTTGATGTTTTAGTTTTACCTATTGTATAATTCCTGACACTATCCTGACACATAAAATTTTCCAAAATCTGACCTGATTCTAAGAAGACAGCCATAAATTCTGTTTTTTCCAAGCCAAACCTACTTCACCAACCTAACCATTCTCGACCCCTCTTATTTTTCACCACTCCTAACAAAAAAAGATATGTTCTTCAGGTTTAGGGTACTTATCTTTTTCTGCTATCTATATTAAAGCAATATATTTTCTAAAGACAAACTAAATTCCCACTTTCTTTAGCAGCCTTTATCAGAATTCATTAGCCATGATAATGATACTATTGAATTTATTTTATTATATTATCTATAGATGATAATGTGGCTTTATAGTTCTTTTACTTGACATAATCGTCAGTGTCTTATCTCTCTACCTTTGATAGAAGCTCCTAAACGAAGTTCTTGGAGGTAACCATTTCTTACATTTACACATCCTCTCAGTGATTGGTAAAATGCTCTAAATATAGATTACCTGGCAAATGTTATTTGTATAAACACAGTTCTTACAGATTTCAGCTAACAACATTTGATAGCAAACTAATTCATTTTGTTGAAGTATTCTTTAATTGTACTGATTTGAATAGACAGTCAAATGAGTATTTAGAAAGAATTTTTATTTAAAAAAATCAAAATGATCAAATAAAAATTCACAGCAAGAGGGCTTCCAAATGTGTTGTTTTGGGGAAAAATTGCCATATGGCTCTAACAACAACAAAATCCAATTCTAGACAATTTGTGTGTCTAACAGATTGGAGTTTTATCACAAATATGTTGGTTAGCTAATGAATTCATTTGAGTGTGATTAACTTCTGGATTGTAGCAAACCTGTTTTTGTATGAAATTATGGTTTGGAATGATTACTCATTGGCTTATAAATCAAATAATTTAGTTTGTATATAGAAAATCCAATATACATGTAATATGAATTCCATTTTTAAAAATATAATTCATAGGAGATGGATAGTGTGAATTTGTGGTGACTTTGTAAATTGGCTGACAATTTATTTTGTGACATATGCCTGAAGGAATGTTTTATTGTAGCCTACAAAAGAGGGTTTTAAATCTTAAATCTTATTTTTTCCAAAGATTATAATAAAAAGATATGAAATTATCTCTTCTGAATTATTTTCTCAATCTTTTATTTTAATAATTCCAAAAATTGTGAAAGTACTTTGAAATATTTTAAAATAAATCTATGTTCTTATATGCAGAATATTTGTAATATCTGAACTGCATGACCTTTAGAAAGTGGTAGTAAAAGTAAAACAAATCTTCAGAGCATTGGAACCTGTGCAACACTGGGTAAGACAAGGAAAGTTTTGAACTAAACATTTACAAGGTTTTTTTTTAGTAACTATATTCTTAAGTTTAACCTATAGAATTCCATTTTAGTTAGTTAACTTGACTATTTCTAAAGATTTTAATTTCTGGGAATATAGAAGAAAAGCAATCCTAAAAAATTCTCTTGACAAAAGACATCTAGAAATATTTGACTTAATATTTAACTTTTAAAATAATTATAAATCAATAACACATATAGTATATGAATCATTGAATTTTCTAACACAGAACTGTATTTCACTATAAAAATACTTGTGTTGCCCACCAACAACTTGAACATAATCGTTTCTCCCCATGCTTTTTTTCTTTTCTATAAATGTTGACAATGAAGTGATTCTCTTACAGTACACAGTGTATAATACATTTCTGTAAGAGAAATGGTGACAAAAAGAAAGTACTTTAATACATTTTAATATAAAAAGATGAAATAAATTTTAGTGCTGTATTTTTATCTTCCTCACTATAAACCGTGTTCAACCAGCAAGACTCAGAAAGAGTTAGAGATAAATAATTTGGCAAATAGTTATTCATTGCTTACCACATGCCAAATAATCTCCTAAGTTTCACAATGGAAGAGTATAGTGAATGTTTTCTTATATAGTTTCCAAAGTAATAAATAATATTGTCCCTTCTGATCTGACATCTTCTCTACTAAGTTCTCACCAGTATCAATTATTTAAAAAGACTATATTCTATATCTAGCATAAAGTTAAAGTTATAGAACCACACACTGACTTTGGCAAAATTCAATGCTTGTTATCATGGAGTTATAATATTTTTAAATAATCTAATTTTAAATCTTAAACATCATCTGTACATATTACCATTTCTTATTCCATTTACTGAATGCCATTTAAATTGGTGAGTTCAGAATTTTGTTCTGACTTGAAAAATTTGGATAAAAGATATCTGAGTGTGCTTAGAAATAATACTAGATATATCACATGAAAAATGGGAAGTAGCCCATGAGTCTGAAAGGTTATGAAAATGATTGTGGTTTTAAAAGAAGTACAGTATTTTTAAGGCTTTATTTTTTAAAAGCAATTTTAGATTCATAGCAAAATTATGAGGAAGATACAGGAATTCCCATATACCTAGTACCCCCATCATATGCATAGTTCCTACCCCCCATCTTACCCCCATCTTACCCCCATATCAATATTTCCCCAACAGAGTGGTACATTTGTTACAATTGATGAACCTACATTGACACATTATAATCACCCAAAGTCAAGAGTTTACATTGGGGTTGTACCTTCTATGAATCTGGACAAATATATGACATATAACCATCATTACAGTATCACACAGAGTATTGTCACTACCCTAAAAATTCTGTTTGTTTTGACTATTTATCATTCTCACCCTCTGTCCCAAACCTTGGTAACCACTGATCTTTTCACTGTCTCCATAGTTTTGTCTTTTCCAGAAGAACATATAATTGGAATCATATAGTGGGCAGTCTTTTCAAATTGGCTTCTTTCACTTAGTAATATGCATTTAAGTTTCATTCATGTTTTAGTATTTGTTTTTTATATGCAATATTCAAAAGAGGAAACTTTTTATTAAAATTTTAAAAATAATAAAAGAGAACAATCCATATACATATTCATAAATTCTAATGATGCAGACAAAGGTGATAATGATGATGGAGAAATTATACTAAACATCGTTCTTCGAGTTACAATTTCTCCTTTGTCCTGGGTACTAAGAAGGCACACTCTCTAAATAAGAGGGAATTCTCCAGCAGACTGCTTTTGGAATTCATCTGCACCATCAGATCTCCTGAGTTCTAGCCTGCTGGCCTTTGGCCTGGAACTGGAGCATCAGCTCTCCTGAGTCTATGGCTTGCCAACCCACACTGCAGATTTTGAATAAGCCTGTTTCCATTGTCACATAAGTCAATTCTTTATAATAAATATCTTTATATATTCATATCCTACTAATTCTATTTCTCTGAAGAACTCTAAAGAACACCTGTTCTTTCATTAACACTCATTCCCAATCTGAGTCTGTACATATATTTATGTGTATATGTGTGTGTGCATATATGAATGTGTATATCTGCTTATGTGTGTGTAAATGATAGATATGAATAGCAATAAAGATAGAGATAGAGATGAGAGATAGAGATAAGAGAGAAAGAAAGAGAGAGAGAGAGAGAGAGAAAGAGAGAGAGAGAGAGAGAGAGAGAGAGAGAGAGAGAAAGAGAGAGAGAAATAGAAGTAGAAAGATAGATGAAGCCAGGGATCTATGAACAATTCTGCCTCTAGTGGTCTGGGGGATGTCAGGCCTTTTTCATGTGCTAATGTTTTGTCATCTGTGTATATTTGGAACCGGTAAATTGTCACAAAGAAAGCCTGATAGTGCCAGACTTAAGCCATTCCATTCCCATGAGGCAATTTAAATCAGTTATAACAAGGATGAAATGTAATGAAAGCACACAATGTTTCTTTGTTTTTGTTTCCCACGTTATGTCATGAGAAATTCTTTCATGCTAGACACGTTGTAATATCTCATGGTGAATAGAGAAGCCAGTCCCTTAGAGATGCAAATGAGAATGAAAAAGTTGTAATTAGATGTCATCGCGGTCAGTTATCTTAGGTGTAAAGGAGGGAGGGAAGTTATCTCAAGGAGGAGAATCAGTGTGTCTAGATTGTGTCTGTGAAAACACAACCTCTTTGTCTACCCGTCCTCAAATATAGGATCTGGAATCTGGGATCAATAATGAGGAACTGTCAAAAAAAAAAAAAAAAGACTTCATTATCAAAAGACAAGAAAATAAGGGTCAGTGGTTGTATTTATCCCATGTTAGCTTTGGCAAGGAGAAAAACACTCACTTTCATTAAAAAAAAAATTGTTTCTGAACTTCCTCTTAACTTTCTCATGTCTCAGAGTTACAGTTGGCAAATGAAACCGATGTTAATAGAAACCTTGGCAAATTGAAAGACATCTTTTTAAATTTTAGCCAAAATTTCCTCAAAACAATATACTTATCCTAATTCCAAAGACGAAAATTGTGATTTTTAGAAATTAAATAACTTGTCCAAGGTCGCTCAGCTTCTCAATGGCCATACTCTGATTTGTAAAGAAATCTGATTTGCGATCCCAGACCTTTTAACTGGAATACACTTATCACCAAGCCACTCTTCTCTTTGTCTCTTGTTATTGGACTGTAAGTACCACGGGGCATAGTGGTGTGTGTTTGTGTGTAAATATACATGAATACACATGCACGTATATATATATGGACATATATGAGAAATACTATTCAAGTTAATAGGTAGAATTTACTTGTATTTTTTTTTGTTTTCTAATCTTTTCATTTATATTTTTCACTGGTAAATCAACTAAACAAGGAAACAAAAATAATTGCTATTTTAAACAAAACAATGCACTTTGTAAAATCCATGGTTGATTCAGAACTTGAAATGTTTTTCTCATATCAGTCTTGGCCACAGGCCACAGAGCAGATCAAACCTGAAAAGAATGTCATTTACTTTCGTCAACATTTACTACTTAAGTATGTAAATATTTTATGTGAGATTTTATTGATATTAGAATACTCGAGATAACTTTTTAGTTTTCCAAATGAAGTCAATGACCTGTGATATTTGCTGTAAGAAAGATAAAAATAAAATTAATTAATTAAAATAATGATAGCTTGAATCCCTATAGTACCTTTCCTTCTAATCCACTATTAGAAACAGTTTTCAGTAAGTTCATTCACTCACAGAGGCCTCTTTATTCCAATAAACTAAAGCATTTTGTCTCTGTGAAAGAGCTTTATTTTGTTTTAAGAACATTATTAAACCTTGGGTCTATGTTTAAATGTCAACTTTGAAATGTATTGCACTGCAAAAAATCAATAGGTTTTCGATTTACTTTTGGTAAATATATCTTTTATTAAAAGAAAATAAGAAACTGTTAGAGAATCTATTCTCATGTGGTCACTAATATACTATTTCATCTAATTTATGTACAGCCATATTAAAAAAAAAAACAGTTTCTTTTAGTCAGTGTCACTATTTTGAATTTGTGTATGTGTGTTTTCAAATTCTTAAAAATCAAGCAATTCAGATCTATTTTTTCTTAATGATTAGATTGTTGGTCCATTGTCTATTTGTCTATTTGTTTGTTTGTTATCTCTTTATTTTGCACAGGCCACACAAAATCTTACATTCTGACCCAAAATGTTGTGTTAGATACATTTATAAAAGTTTATTTTCTAATTCTTTTATCACTCAGAAACAGATGACATTGTTTTCCTTCTTTTTGTTCGTATAGCGTGTATATGCTTTTGTTGGGCAGAAGGGTAAGAGTAACTTTGTATGCACCCAGCAAGATGTGTTTTTTTCTTTTCTGTTAAACAATGCTGTTGTCTGACTTCAGTCTTTTCCATCAGCAAAGAAATGTCAGTCTGTGGCTCAAGAGAGATAGAGTTCAGGGAATTGTTTCTTCTGATAAACCTGCAGTTGACTCTTGTGGTCTATTTCAAAGAAATGGGTCAGATTGATGAAATGTCATTTTCATTGTTTTTCTTTTGCAGTTTGTAAACTTGGAATGCTGCAGCAGTGTAAGAGCCAAGAGTACTGCTGTCATGATTGTAAGGTCACCAGTACCTTAACACATGCCAAAAACAGAATGTTGGGTCTTGAAACACTTTAAGTTCAGAAAAAAAGATATCACACAATTTGTGTTCCAAATTTTTAACTGCAATAATTATGTGAAATTATTCTACTAACCTAAATCATTTTCATTTAATGTTGCACTTATATAGTTCCTGAGATCATCTCAAAATATGGAGCACCTGTCTAAACAACAGATGTATTCTATATATTAACTATATTTTAAGGATGTCAACACTTGGTTTCAACTGGAGAGACTTGGGTGCTACTGAGGATTTGCAGATGAAGTAGATCTTGCCAGCAACCCTGCCCCAAACATAAACATTTATAGTCTTAACTATTTAATATTTGAGATATGGCCATTACATTTTATTAGGAACACTACTAAACCATTTGTAATTAATTTTTAGAGCCTGTATTTCTCCAGCAAGTCTGTATAATTACCACCACCACCATCTTTATCATGACTAATTATTTTACTTACTGAGACTGTTCCAGGGTCTTTAGCTATACTATGTCACTTAATTTTCAGCATAATGCTATGAGGTAAGAACTTTAGTTATTCTCATTTTACAGATGAGGAAATGGAGACACAAAGACTCTAACTCACTTGCTAAAGTTCCGACAGCTAGTAAGTATATAAGCAAGACTTGGCTCAGGAATTCTTGCTCCAGTGACAAACTTGCTTCTAAACATGAACATAACCATACATTAATTGGAAAGTATATTAATTTTCCTGGGCTACCATAACAAAACACTACAATGTTTAAACAACAGAAATTTATTTTCTGACAGTTCCACATGCTGGAAATCTGAGATCAGGGTGCCAGCACTGTTGGTTCCTGGTTTGGCCTCCCCCTTCAGCTTACAGGCAGCACCTTCTCCCTGATTCCTCACATGGCTTTTCTTCTGTGTGTGCACACACACACACACACACACACACACACACACACACACATACACACACCACACACAGAAGTTTCTTCTCTCTATCTCTTTATATAAGCATTCCAGTCCTATCAAACTCAGGTCCCACCCTTATAATGTTTTTTAACTTTAATTACCTCCATAAAAGCTCTATCTCCAATGACAGTCACATTATGAGTCAGGAGTTCAACATATGAATTTGGAGGAGGACACAGTCTAGCCCATGACAAAAAGTATGCAAACAATATTCAATACTATGCAAAAGAGTTTGCTCTGGGAATCTAAGCATTAAATCATATTGGTTCCATTTATTTTATTTCCAACCAGGTTAAAAATATCTTATGGCTCCATTACAACAAAATCTAAAAGAAAAAAAAAATCTTACTGTGGTGTCCTTTCTAAGCTGAAAAGAGATCTACAGCTCTTGAATAGTCAATGCCTTGACTGTTTTTTAAGGTGTAAACTTTACATGAACTAGATTTTCAAGTATGATCATGAGATTGGGTATGCAAGAAAGCAGAGTAAGGCTTGAGAAGATGTAACATTTTCTAGTCTCATCCTTTTCGATATATTTTGTATTATCAATAATTATACCTGAGTATAAAAAATCTTTGAGATAAGATTCACTGCCAACTGAAAATATGGTTCTTATTACAGAAGAGCTGTGTCAGGAACTGCTGTTTCATTTCTATCATTGTGAAATACAAAAAAATATGTAACACAAGAAAAAGTAAAACAAATTGTAATATTTTGTTTCCTTAAGAATTCTGAAATAATGACAAATGTGAACAAATTGTGATTTCAGCTTAAAGCTATGTATAGAAAATTAAATTTGATATGGAACCTTGCCACTCAAAGTGTGTGCTCCAGAGATGAGCAACACTGACATCATCAGGGAGCTAGTTAGAGATTCAGAACCCCAGAGCTCACTTCCAGGACTACTGAATCAGAATCTGCATTTTCTCAATATCCTCAGATGAATTGCATAAAATTTTGCATAAGAAGCACTAATATAAGGAAGTGTATTCATGCAGTGATGAAAAGTTTGGATAGGCAAGGATTCTCCAGAATTATTTTCTTTTTATATTCCTATTGCTTACCACAATTCCCAGCTTATTAATGATAAAAAGTAATATTTGATAAAAGACTTAATGGAATTTTGATAGAAAATTTCCTAAAATGAAGAGAAGAACTCAAACTTTTATGGCTTTTCAAACAGAGACCTCCAAGTCACCATGCTATCTGGTCTATGGATGAAACTCAAGAAGTACTCATACCTTTGACTGATAATGTAGATTAATGACCTTGTATATTTTTTATGACACTTAGCCTATTTCCAATAATGTGGCTGTTTTGTCTACCACTTTGATGACTACAGATTGTCAGATTATAATATCCTTCTTCAGGACTGTAAAGTGTGGAAACAAATCATGGCTACCAATTGAACTGTCTGGGTCACTCATGTAGATGCCACATAAAGGCCCATTATCTGATACACCTGACGAAATCAAGTCTCAGATTAAGTCTGCGCTCACCATGTTACCATCCTTGCTTCCTAGAACCATCATCGCACCAGACGTTGCAACACATCTACCATCACAAACCAGTCAGAAAGAAATCTATGTTTTTTCATACAGACATTGCTACTGGATGCCAGACATATGAGTTAAATCAGAAGTTTCTTCGTAAAAGACAACACATTTCGTGGAGCATGGCTCCTGGCAGAGTGATTATATTGCTCCTGGCAGAGTGATTATATTGGACCCTTGATCACCACCACCACCTCTCAGGGCTATTAGTGGTATTTCTTGGCTGCTGCTGGTACAGTTTCAAGTTAAGCTCAATCCAGCCCCACTGTATTAGTTTCCTATTACTGCTATAACAAATGACCAAAAACACAGTGGCTTAAAACCATGCAAATTAATTCTCTTTAAGTTCTGAAGGTTAACATTTCTGGGGGAGGGGGAAGAAAAAAATCTTAAGAGCTAAAATCAAAGTGTCACCATGATTGGTTTCTTGTGGAAGCTTCGGGAAGAATCTGTACTTGTCTCTTCCAGACTCTAGAAGTTGCCAGCACTCCTTGACTCGTTAGCTCATAACTACATCACTACAGTCTCTGCTTCCATTGTCACACTGTCTTCTCCTCATTTGTCTCCCTCCACCTCACTCTTACAAGGACACTTGTGATTGCATCATTGGACCCACTTGGATAATCAAGGGTAATAATCCCATCTGAAGATTCCTTTTTTTCCCCTCTTTAATCCCCTCCCCCTATTTCCACCCCTAACATAGAGATGTTGCCATCTTCCTTTAAGAACTGGATCTCTGAAAGCAGGGCATCTCCTCCCATGTGCTCACTGCTCACTGCACGCCCCCAGGGTCTGGCGCCCCTGGAGCACTTGGAGGCCTTGCGCACCCGGAGTATAGTCTGTGGCTCCACCTGGGGCACGAACCCAGGACCTTCTGCATGTAAAGCAGACATACTAACAACTACACTATGGAGCCACCCTTACAAGATTCTTAATATTATCTACAAAGGTAACACGTACATAGGTTCTGGAGATTAGAGCATGGGCATTTTAAAGAAACCATTATTCTGTCTATCACAGCCACTGTCTTAACCCTTAAAAATAACCTGTGTTATTTTTTGGCTTTCTGGACCCTTTTCAGCCTGAGGATAGTGTTTTTATTATCACAAAAGCCACTCAAAAATTAGCTGAAAATTAATAATTTAATGTAACCAATGCTTTCTACCAGCTACAGTAATCTGGCATTGTTGAGTGTTAGAACAGCCTTTTCAAACATCAACTCAAAATATTTCTGACCTTTCTTCCATTACTGCTTTCTGGACCATAAATCTCAGTAAAGCTGCTTAGTCATTAAGTATGGCTATCTCCAAAAAAAGATCTTTCTTCTCTCTTGTGTTCTGAGCAATAATCAACATTAAAAATATGAGAAATTATATTAACTTATTTAAAAATTCAGGACTCTTCCCTAACCATTCCAGGGCATTATGCTTTTTTCACCCCTTCCCAATGGCAAATCAGGCTGGCATGGTTCATATAACATGCAGTCTGAGGGGCCTAAATATAATTCTGATTCAGCTACTTGCACCCTCTTGTTGGACTAACATAGTCCTAGATCATAAAGATAACAGATCTTTGGCTGAGTACGCTGCTCATCAAACCCTCCTAGAGTGGTCCATGTGAGCCAAAGTGGGGAATGTAAGTAGTGTTTGTACATGTTATAAAAATGTCCTGTTCCTCTTGCCTCTGATCCTTCTGGATGAAAGTTCTGGAGGTGAGTAAGAGATGATTAGAAAAAAAAAAAGGGTGAAGTTATAGGTGAAGGAATAGTACCCATCAATTTTATGGAGAGCAAAATTATGGAACCTAGAGAGAAAATACCTTTTACCTAAGTTCACACATGCTGCTTCTATAAGAGCATAAATTGTAATAAAAAATTAACAAAAATAATAATAATTCCTTAGATTTAGAGAGATAAAAGGGAAGGAAAGACATTAATAATCTCTTTTCTTTCAAAAACACCCTTGGAAGCATCTCCAAAAGAAAGACACCCTAGTTTGGCAATCCCAAACTGTTGCAGATACATTAACTGACTGCTGATTCTGCTATTCTCTGCTAGATGCCTCTGACCATGATTTGATAGCTAGTCTACCTAATCTTGCCTAGAAGCCTCTCAGAAACAAGAGGAGATAGTCTAGTTTCCTGCTTCCCTAATGCAAAATATCTGCCAGCCCTTCCCATAGTTATCACTCAATTATTCCATGAATAGGCAAATGTTATCTAATAAGCTAACAAACAAAAAGACAGGTTGTATTGATTGCTTTTAGGCAGTTCTTTTCAAAAGCATGTGCCAGAGGTGGTTATTCTAACTGAATCAGGAACTCTAAATCTTTCCAGTCAGCTTGAGGCCAGGTTGGTGGCACCATCTACTTGTACTCCCTGAGTAATGTAGGTCAGATACACAGATCATCAACACTTTCTTCAGTGGTGTCATATATGTCCCAGAACTGTACTTTTTGTGGGAAGTCAGGAATTACCTTGTCTCCATCCCAGAAACATGGTGATTGCACTTTACTGGTGTTTATAAGAGACCTCCAATTGTTTAAGGAAACACCGCAGTAGATTATGTAGCTCTCAAATATCTGTAGAGATAATCTCAAAAATGAAGCTATACTTGGTTATTTGTTGTACTTAGCTGGATGGTGACCTCCAAATATAATTATCTCCACATCCTAATACTCAGAACCTGTGAACTTTACCTTATTTGGAAAAAGGATCTTTGCAGATGCAATTTAGTTAAGAATATTATGATGAGGAGATTATCTTGGATTACCTGGGTGGGCCCCACATCAATGACAAAAACTCCTATGAGAGAAAGTGAGAGGGAGATTTGACAGACAGAAGTGAACAAGGTAATGATTTAACCACAAGAGAAAGAAAACTTGGAGACATCAAACCTGGGAAGAAGGAAGCAACAGATTTTTCTCTAGAGCTTGTAGAGGGAGCACTGCCTTGCCACACCGCCTTGCCACACTCTGATTTTGGACTTCTGGTCTCACATAAACTATTTCTGTTGTTTTAAGTGACCAAATTTACAGTAATTTTTATAGTAATCATAGAAAATAAATGCATTTGAGGAAGTTTCCCAGAGAGATTAATAGCTCATTAATTTTGTGTCTCTGATAGATAGTCACCACAAAGAAGGGAGTAATTTAATTACAAAAGATGATATAAAATTTGTACCTGACTTTAGTTGAAGTGACCACTAGCACAGCATTGGCCCTTGGAGGCAGTCAGGTTATCCTCAACTCACTGATAAGGGTTGTTAGGAATGATAGATTTGCTCTAACTTCTTCCCTATGAACAAGGCAGTGGCTGGACAATTGCTAATATATCCTGCTGCACCTAAAGTAATGTCTTCTGCCAAGAAGAAAGTCACTTGGTTTCTAAGGACACTGGTGGTTTGATTTAAGGGTTTGTTCACCAGATTGGATCTAGAACTCTAGAATACATGATTAGTTCAATAGAGCAAATAAGCCTCATCACGCTGCTTGAAATCTTATTGATAATAGTCTTAATTAAATACTGACTGGATAAATTGAACATATTTGGTCCCAGTCTCTGTTGTTCAGATTCATCAGAGTGCCAGCTAAATGGTGTATCAATGTGAAAATTTACTGGATACCAAGATGGTGTAGCAGCAAGGAATGGATATTGGTGAGAGATAATTTTCCAGAGGTCTCCCATGTCTCTGAACTTTTACAAGCAGAGGCATTGATTATTCTTTCTGACAATATTTTCAAGAGTATAGAACAAATAGTCTTAGAAGTGTTAAATATTTAGGCAGCCATGAGCAACAGGAGCAAAGGCCCAGCTCTATAACAATAGAAACCTCCCTTAAAAACCTTTCTTAAGGATGTCCCAGAAACACTACCCACTTTAGGGGATAAATTATACCCTAAATTCTAGAGCATGAAAACTATAAAAGCTGCTGGCTAAATTAGTTACAAATGTGGGTGTAGAAAATACCACCCTAAATTGCCATAACTTCAGCCTCATTATACCATCATTATAATATCATGCCCATACCCAGAATTCTGGGTAAGCGCATGCATGATAGGCAAAGTGTTATATAGCAGTCAACTGTCAGTGAAGGTGACCTCAAATATAAATCACCTAGGACCTCCCATCACACCCAAATATAAACAGACCTTTCCACTTCTGCTTGGTTATAGCTCTCTTTACTGAAAACCCTCTCCTCTCTTGGAGCATACTCTATCTTTTATATTTTATCATTTTACCTCCCAAATTCCACAGGGCTGCAGCCTTTCTTAGTGTGACCCATCTCCTTCTAAAATATACTTTCAATAAATTCTACTTTTTTGAAATCTCACTGACCCGTAGTTCTTTCTACGTCAGTGGGGAAGAACCAAGGATCCCCCCACCCTGCTGCTGGGGCGACGCTGGATTTCACATCACTTCAGCGATAACAGTTTTGTCAGAGATGCAGTGAGCTCTAACTATATCTAAATGTTTTATATCTTTAAGAAGTAATTAAAAGAAAAGTAATCATATCTCCCTCCAGAATGCAAGGCAGGTTCATTTACTATTCAGTACAAAAAAAAATAGAGTCTCCCTCTTGAAACAGACTTACTGCCATTGTGAAATATTCAGGTTTCTTAAGCTGGGGAGTCTTTTCCTATGATGAACCTCCCTGCGTGTGCAATATCATCTGGCTCTCTTTGCATTGTGCTGTGGGAACTGTTGCTCAGAAAACTGGAGCAAATGCTACTGTCGTCAGTAATAAAATCATTTGTTTCTGGTCCAAGATTCTCTTCTTCCAGTCAGATAAAACTTCTTTTGAAAGTAAGTTAAAACTTCAGACTTCAGACCCTTCATTGTTCTTGGTACTGTAAAACAAAACAAAAAGGATAAATTTTATTATACACAAATTGTACCTCATTAAACAGTAATTGTAGGACAAAATGATTGAAAATCAAGGGAGCAATCGTTTCATTTTATTTTGTTTTGCTTTGTTGTTTTTTTTAATGAACATGTTTCTTTTTTCATAAAATGGAAATCACATCTGTTAGTTCATTTTGATTAACATTAATCTTACTAAGTTTAGTCCTAAGTTATGTATATATATCATCTTATCTTTAATTAGTTTACTGTATTTGCAGGATACAGGTAAACTTTGTTAAATTCCATATACGGTGATAAATGTTATTATGGCAGAAGTATAGAATAAGTTGCTTGCTCTAGAATTGCATACAAGGGACACTGATACGTCAAGGGGGTGTCAATCGGGGGGGGCTTCCTGTCTGTCATTATAATAATTTTTAAAAAATAGTGATACCAGAACTTCTGGAGATAACATAGAATCAAATCAACTGTCATTTAAAAATTTATAAAAATTACGAGAAGAATAGTAAAATAACTCATTATAAACTAGAATAATAAAAACATTAGTTGAATCCAATCAAGAAGTATAGCTACAGAGGTTAGAGTGGTAAGTAGACTGCAACTTGAAATATAGGAGTATTGACTCCAAACTATATTTTTTAGACTCAAAGTCTCCTATTTTGTAGACGTGGTAGATGAGGGATCAATATAGTGATTCAGGTGTGGGGAAACTGGATTAAATTTCTGGCAATTATGCAGATATTCTGAGATTCTATCTTCAGAATTTGCTTGGGACTTGTATTAGTTTTATTTTGCTTCTGTAACATTATCACAAACTAAAGAGTTTAAATAGTATAAATTTATTATCTTATAATTTCATAGGTTAGAACTCCCACACAAGTCTCATAAGGCTCAAACCAAGCTAGTAACAGGACTACATTTCCTTCTGTATATTTTCAAGGAGCATCAGTTTTCATGCTTATTCGAGTTGTTTTCTGTGATTTTTCTGTTAGACTCAGCTGAGGTACATGCCCAACTTCTAGAGGCCACCCACATTCTTTGTTTCACATCTCTCTTTTTCTATCTTCAAAGTCAGCAAGAGTGGATTGAGTCCTTCTTATTTCGTGTCTCTTTGCCCTTCTTTGATTATTAAATTTCTCTGTGACCAGGCCAGGAAAGATTTTCTTCTTAAGGATTTATGTGATTAGATCAGGCTAAAGCAGAAAATCCAGGAAGATGTCTCCATCTCTATGTTCATATCCCTTAATCACTCTGCAAAATCACTTTTGCCATATAAGATAAATATTCACAGTTTTTAGAAATTAGGGTGTGGACATCTGGAGAGAGAGGGTGTTATTCTGCATACCAAAGGACTACATAATTGTTCCTTGGTGGGTTAGTGTATTTTACTCACAAGAAGGTCTAGAGTTTGGTGTAGAAATAGTGAAATAAACACATAAAAGCTCATTTTATGTTAAGGAACATATCTTGTGAATATTTGAATTATTAACATATATAATGATTCAGAGAAGTTGGCTTAATTTAATAACACTTCTTCCCAAAATATTCTATGATAATATAATACATTATAATTATAAGTTGAAATTTTATTCATGTTATACACTTTACTGGAACACCTAATTGAACTTAAGAGTAAAGATATTTTTAAGTTTAATTTATCAGATTCATACGTATTAAATACTTGAGAAGATTTATTAGAGTACTTAATGAGAAAATCAAATATTTTAAATATGTAAATGCAGTTTAAAATTTTAACAAATGTATCTAAAATTGTGTATTAGGACACAGATTAATCAAAAGATATTAATCAAAAGACCACTTGTTGTAATTGTGAAAGTTTGCTAGTTTTACAAATAGAAGAGTAATATTTATAAGGTATAAATAAACATTTGACAAAATTTTGAGAGTAATAATTTAAATTAATAGAATGAAATTTTATTTCATATAAAAAGAAATGTGTGAGGGCTATATGAGATACAAACATATACACATACTATTAACAAGTTAACACATATATTATGTCTTAGGTCAGCACCAAAAAACATGTATAAATTAACCAAGCTTAGAGTAGGAAAGGAGAATAAGGAGAATGGGCAATTAGGAAATTAAGTGGAGAGAAAGAGAAAGGTTGATTGTTTTAAACTAACAAAACAGCTCATATAAAGACAATAAGATATGAGCGCATGGAACATTCTTTTCCCTAAGCTATTAGGATCTCTAACGATTTATAATAGTGAGAAATTATAAACATACATACATTAAACATTTCATTTTAATTTCAAATTTATGCAAACATTGTTATTAAGAATTTTTTTTTTTTTTTTAGTATGGGGGCCGCAGATTGAATATCCATATATTTTATTTTTTCATAAATCATACCCACAATTCATGATCTATTCTTTCTAGTATTTTTTTTCTTTAGAAAGGAGCTAATATATAAAGACTTTTATAAAGCAATATAAGTTCAGATTTTCCCCTGCTATAGTTATCTGTTTCACTTACCTTATTAAAGTAGCTTCATTCTTTCTAAAATATTTAATTTAGTTTTCATGGAAAATTGGCCTTTTTTCATGCATGCTTCATTGGTTTATTCAATAGTTAATTAAATTGTAATAACAATAACATGATAACTACATAAAAATATTTGGAAATCAATATAACAAACTCACTAGATAGGGGCAGATGTCATGAAGATCTGTCAGTATAATTTGCAGAGGGAATAAAGAACCTTAGTGAATTTGGCAAAGAGATAAAGTAGAGGTTATTTAAAAGAATTTAACTCTATTTTGTTATTAATGCAATATAGACTTTGGCGGCGGGGGGGGGAGAATTTCCTAAATTAATCAAGAATCACAATTAAAGGCCTTGTGTGACCTAATAAATAGGTTAGCCTGAAGGAAATGATTTATCACTGTTAGGTAGTTAGGTAGCCATGACTGACGAGAGTGAAGGCCCAGCTCTGTAACCATAGAAATGACAACCCTGACAGCCCAAGCCAAAGGCCTACCCTAGGACCTCCCAGAAAAAAAGACATTTTTCAATTAACAATACCTCTACCTGGAATATAAGGAAAGCAACTAGTTTAGGCCGGCCACATATTTTGTAAAATAAAGAGTACTCTGACCTCTTTTACATCTCAGCCTCATTACACCAGCATTATAAAGTCATATATATTTCCGGAAGTTCATGAATCGAATTATAAGAGACTGAATTCTGGGTAGGGACATGCACAGTTAACAATAGTTTATATAACAGCCTACTGTCAATCGAAGGGACCTCAGACATCAATCAGCTAGCATCACCCTTGTAACCACTCATCACTGCCCAAATATGGCAGACCTTCCCACCTCTACAAAGCTACAGCCCTCTCTGGTGTAGCCATTTCTCTCTAGAAACATACTTCAACAAATCTTATTTTTCCTAAACTTCACTGATCTGTAATTCTTTACTGCATCAATGGAAAAGACAGAGGACCCCTTTGCCACCACGGCAACAACGGATTTAGATTGCCACCAACAGTAACACCACCATATGTTTTTTTTTTTTTTACCTTTTATCATCTCAAGTATCTATCTTTGTGCACAGTTATGTACTTACTATACGGTTCCTATACTGCATCTAAATGAGGTACAATCAAGAAAATTTGAATGGAGGACACAAGCCTCTGAGACTCAAATTATAGTAAGGAAATTTGAGGGCTCAATAAAGTTTAAAACAGCATGTGCTATTTTCTGTAATTCAATAATTTGTGAACCAGTTTTATCCTCTCATATGCTCATATTATTAAAATAATATCTCAAGTAAAAGAAGAAATTACATAAAATCCACAAATTCCGCTATCACTAATGCAATTGAAATAACTGCTTTTCTTTTAGAAGTGAATCCTAAAACTCTCCAGATCATCTTCTCTTCTATTAATCTACCTGATTACATTCCCCGCCCTAAAACTATGCTGTCTTTGGCTCATACTGAAAGACTGTGCAATCCAGTTCTTATGAATAGAAATCAGGAGTGAGGAACTCATATGTTCTCTCTTTTAGTGTCAATGAGATTGTTGGTGTGCAATGAAACGTGCTCTCTAGAAGAACTGGCCCCTCAAGAAATAGCTTTCTAAGCAGGTAATCTTTTTTCAGAATGTTTTTTTCTATATTAAGACAAAACCAAAGTCTTCGTAGCTTAATAACTTGCAGTGCTTTGCATCTCATACATCGGTCTCACCATCATACTAAAATAAAATACCCATCACATTGGAATTTAAATATGTGAAAGTCAGTAAGAGATGAGAGAGAAGAGGGAGGAGGGAACAAAGAGAAATGTACAAAGAACAAATCTAAGTGACTTCGGGCTAGGTGAGATTTTTAATTTAGCCAGGTGTTATCTCATTAGCAAGGTGTCTTTATGCCTTGAAGGTGCCTTCATTCCTTTTTTCTTCATTAGAAACGAATTATTCAACTGGTCCTCTTGTTATACAGTTGCATCATGCAGTAGTGGATGCATAAATTCTTCTTGGTTTGTAACATGAGGACAGGAGGGAGGCAGGATTGCTCAGATTCATCATGGATAGTGTCCCATACAAATTATATTATATTTCTAGGGATGTTGACCTCTCAGTTCAGGGTAGAAAATTTTCTCTTTCAAGTTGCAATTTTTTGTCAAAATGATTTTAAAATATCAAATGTATAGTTTATTTCAAATATGACTGTGTAAGCAAACTACTGCTTATTATTTAAAGCCAACTTTATAGTCAGAAAAGTTCTATCCCCATGAACTATTTTACAGTCAGTACAGTAATGAATAGAATATTTTAAAGGAAGATTTAAGTGAATGGAATATTTGTTATGTTAGTATTCTACTAACTAGTGCTCTACTAGTTTCGCTATTTTTAATTGTACGTTATTCTCTAGATACATAAATAGCACCAGAATGTTTTAAATTTCTCTGTTATTCAGAATAGGCAGAGAACTTTGCTTTCTGATATTACATAGATTCCTTTGTATACACTCTCACAGAATGTTGATCTCCAATTAAATGTCATACGAGCTCTTGTCTGGGAGTACTGTAGTTTGCCAAAAAGTTCCTCCTGAACTTGCAGCCAGTTGTGCCACAAAAAATACAAACTGTCCAATTTCACAGAATTTTCAAAAATGGTTTTCTGTCAGGGATTGCCTTCTATTTTCTAACCAAATAATAGCATTTTTCAGCCTCTGCTTCTTTTTACATCTTAGGCATAATTTATACGCAAATATCCTTCTTATTATAAACCTTGATCTTTCTTAGATGAAGCTTACAGAAGATTTTAAGTGTCCTTTTGGCTTACTGACAACAAATATATTTAGGGGAAAAAAGACTGTGACTTACAAAAGCTTCCTTACAAAAGCTAAACTGATTTCAAGGCCTCTGAACTAATCATATAGAATTAGTGGGGAGGAGGGGAAGATGATGAGTGAGGAATGTGTTAAGTGTTAAGAATATCATGGTGGTTTGCTTCCTCTCATGGCCTGACAGCCTTGATCAGCTAATTAGGAAACCTTTACCCACACTAGTGTTAATTTGTTATTTAACCCCCATGGGAAATCTTCACACCTAGAAGTCACTTCTGTTAGAATGTGTAGAAATATTTAGTTTAAAAACAAGGAGAACCCAGAAATATATGGGAAGATAAAGGGAGGACATTCCTTACAAATGATCTTTTTGTTATTTTATGCCACATAAAGGATGGTCTGCAAAATGAGAAGAGACATTTGTGTGCAGTGTGTCAACTTTCGATCATTTGACATATAATGTGAATCATATGGCTGATTAAATCCATCTCTTATTCTAAGCATGAAGCTTAATTATATCAAAAATCTCAGAAGCCCCACTGGCTGGTTGAGCCTGACTGACAAGAACAGTATTTACTGTCAGGTTCCATCTAAGCCAGGACTCGCTCTTCATGTCTTCATTCTTCAGACTGTAAGAATGTTAGACTCCCATCTCTTGAGATGGGTTTTCTCCAATAATAAGAAGCACTTCATCAAATGGTTTATTTATATTTTTGAAAGCTAACTACAGTGGGCACCAGAACAGGAATAAAAGCAATAGCCTGCTTAGCTACCTGATCTTGGATTATTTCATTGAGAACCACAATTTTTAAGAGGGTGCTACTTTTCTGTGTTACATATTTTTTATTTCTAGAGAATAATGATCTTTTTAAAAATCCAAATATTTAGAGAACCCTAGCATATTAAACAGTTCCGGAAATAAAATACTTGATTCAAATATATTTCAAACTTACAGATTTTATTTTCCTTAAATTTAAAAGAAAATATTTAGACAAAAACATTTAAAATTAATTTTTAATCTTTCAAAATATTAAAAATGAATTTAAGATAACTCAAAGAATTTCAGTTTAGTATAATGAGATAACAAAACGTTATACATATTGTTCACTTATATATTAGATGAAGGAAATCTGTATGTCACTCAAAATTTTGTCTCTTTGTCATAAAAATTATTTTGAGCTGAAAGCAGTTGACAAGCAATAAATGCAGAAAAAGCTTCCCTTTTTCTGCCCAAAGGCAGGAAATAAATTTTCATTTTACTAGAGATGGCCCCTTATCAGCCCAGAGATGGCACCAGAGGAATCTGCAAACAATCTTGATAAACTAAGCCTTATCTTTCCAGTTCAGGAAGATATGGATCACCTATCCTAGGTGGAGATTCCTGGCCTAAACGCTATTGTCTTCTCAATTTTTCACAAATTTATAGTCTTTGTCTCAATGGTATAAAAACCTGTTTTAGTTACTTTTCTGGGTTTTCATTCTCTTGTGAAGGCTCCCATGTACATGTAAAAATTCAATAAAATTTGTATGCTTTTCTTCTGTGAATCTGTCTTTGTCAGTTTACTTTTCAGACCTAGCCAGGGTCCTAAGAGAAGTTAAGAAAACTTTTTTTTCCTTACATAGGCATTGTTCTAAGTGCTTTATGTGTCTCAAAAGCACTAAATTCTCACAATAAGCACATAAGATAAGTTTGTTACTATCTCCTTTATGTAAGTTTGAGGAAGAGTGTGTGAAGAGCATATATGGAGAATGAATTAAAAGTTAGGACTTAAGTATGTTTATGTTTGAGGTACCTACTAGACTTCAAGTGCAGATATTTAATAATACATTGGACAGCAAGTCTTCAGTTAAAGGCACAGGTCTAGGTTGGAGGGATAAATTCTGATTCGTCTGCATATAGAGGATAATTAAGATCATGAGATTGGATAAACATACTACAGGTAGACAAGGAGTCTAAGGAATAATCCCTAGGGTATTAGAACTCTAGAGCTTCAAAAACAAGCAAACAAGCAAAACCCAAAAAGCAATTAAACAATTGAGTTAACTTCTGTGATAGGCCAGTAAAAAGAAAAAAAAATAAAATAAAATAAAACAGAAACACTGATTTAGCAGTGAGGAAATATTGTAAACAAAAGATATTTAGGCATAGTGGGGGGAAAGCCTAAATGAACTAAATTCAAGAGAGAAAAAGATGAGAGGATTAAGAAACAGTGAATAGTCTACAGCCATCCCCCCCTGAACATTCCCAGTCTCCTCCAATCTTGGAAGCTAAGCAGGATCAGGCCTGGTTAGTACTTGGATGAGAGACAATCTAGGAAGACCAGGTGCTGTAGGCTAAAAAAAAAAACAGCGAATAATGTAAAACTGTCTTGAAGTTTTGCTGTAAATAGCACAAAGAAATGTGGTAACAGTCAGATATTCTCAAGGAAAACTTTTATTTTTTTTTTAATGAAAAATACCATAGCATGATTTTGTGCTTTGAAAAATAATCTAGCCAATTTTGAAATAAATTAACAGCTGAAAGAACACTGAGACCAATTGTTAAGAATACTCTCTCTAAGCAGAAAGGGAGCGTGAAATTCAGTTCAGAGTGCAGATTTGGGCTTTGACAAGAGGATGAGCTATTAAATTATGTGAAGGTTCTCGATACCATTGGGGCCACTACCCCTATTAATATCACATACTTGGTACCTTGGCCTTTAAAATGCAAAAATTATAGTTCTATAATCTGTATCACCTTTGCATTTAATTTAAAAATATCAATAGAATGTCTTAAATGCAATACAAATTATAACAAATAATTTATAACAAAATAATAATTAGTTTAATTTCTAGAACATGATTGCACTAGAAAACCTGATTAAGTAATTGAGTGACTTCAATGACAAGGAGAATCCATATTAGTATAAAAAGCACAGATATGAAGTAATACATTTGTATTGTACTAATACTCAGTTGTGGGGGACAAATTAATTGTTGTGGGGGACAAATTAATTTTCAAAAGTGGTGAACAGCTATTGTTAAATTTCTGGACAAATTAAAGTAAAATCTTCCCTCAAGAATATAAGCTTAGTGAAGATGATGCAGGACAGAGCAAATTTCCCCAAGTGATGGAGAGACCAAGGCCTGCACCAAAAGAAGAATAGGATCCTTTGGCAGAGAGTGAAGAAAGGATTCAACACACACACCAAAGTTATAGTCAAAAGGAACATTTATTGGAGAAGCAGTGACACTCCACTAAGTGTGGTCTCCTCTCAGAGACAGAGAGTGAAAGGGATGAAGAGAGGCTTGGAAAGATAGTGAGTGGAGAGGAGGCCTAGAGTTCAGGGAATTCAATTTATACATCATTTAGTTTCTCTGAGTTATTGTTTAAAAGACTTTGTTAACCCATTTCCTTTGATATGGACATACAGTGAGGAAGGGCAAGGGTATGCAGGGTGAAAAGGTAAGAATCTGTAGAGCGAAAGGCCCACTGGCAGTTCCTAGCCTTTAATCCATAGGTTCTTCATGGTTTTAGCCATAGAGAATGACTCTTGGTTCCTGTTTCCCCCTCACAGGTGTGGGGAATGGGTTGTTTGTTATCCAGCAGAAATCTTCTTTTGTTCCGCAGGTGTCCTCCTGTCCTGGCTGCAGGGCTGATCAGCATATTGCATTCTCTGATTGTGGCTTGATTAACATTTTTAATTCTCTTGCTTCCTCTCTACATTAAAATTAACTGTAAATTTAGTGTGTATTAAAGTCAGGACAATTTTTCTTTATGTTTACTTTCTAAGTAGAATTATATTGTAGGCATAGGTATCTATAAACAGATTTTTAAAATTTATTTATTTATTTTAATCAGTTTCAAGTATACAGTACATTGGTTAGATATCTATATAGTTCATAAAACAATCTCCCCCATTTCTCCCTCCCTCCTCTGGCCCTCTACTTAGCCAACATATTAATGATAACTGCATTCCCTATGCCATGCTCCCCATCCCCGTGACCATCTATCGACTACTAATTTGTACTTCTTTAACCCTTCACCCCATTCTCCTAGCCCCCCAACTCTCCTCCTCCCTGTCCGTCACCAAATTGTCCACTATATTTGTGAGTCTTATAAACAGATTTTTTAATGTACATGAATGAATGGCAAGACATTCAAAAGCCGAAAGGCATATAGAAAAACCCTGTTTCAAAAGCATGACTATCCTTTTTGTTGCAGTTTTTACAGGAGTCCCAGTCTCAGCCATCTAAAAGCTAGTGTTACCTCTCTTCTTAATTATTTTATGTGTGAAAATAACCCTAGGAATCTCTATGTGGTGGGACTGATGTTTGAGAATCACTGATCTATAGAAACAAATATAAAGGCAGAGGAAATGAGTAAAAGTACAAGTTGTGTAACTGCACGCAAACTTCATTTCTTTAATATAGTTTTCTTTTCTCTGATTCAAGCTGGTTTTGTCTCACTTGCTTCCCACTTCCCACCCTCCCACCCCCCTTATACTCTGTATATCTGTTCCTTCAATCATTAAGCCTTAGAACATAAAATTAACCAAGCCTCAGGTCTATAATCCTGAGAACAATTGGTTTTGGTTGGATTTAGACTAAGGATGACATCTTGGGTTTAGATGTGTTTCAGCCCCAGGCCCATCGAGGCAGAACAACAACCCCATTCGGTATGGTGCCTTGGCTGATTTCAGAACCAGACACGGTGATCAGTTATCCCTCTTCAATCCTCCAATCAGTAGCACTCACGACTTCAACTCCCTTAGTTTCCATGACTACTGATTCTTCTCTATATAATCTGTACTCCTGAGACACTTGGGGAGCCAGGTCTTTGAGCAATAGCTCACCTGTCTATCTGGGACTTACAAGTCCCTAGTAAATCTTACTTTCTTTGCTGCAAAACCTGCATGTATCTCTTTGACTTAGATGCAGGTAGATGGAATTTTTTTTCTTTTCTTTTTTTTTTTTTTTGTCCCAATAACAGTTGGCTGGCTAAGGTGAGGGTTGGTGCAAAGTTAATTCTGTTTCCTAAATATGAGAGTGGGGAAGATGTATTGGAGGTTGAGAAAGAGAGAAAATCTATGAGTAAGAGAGATAATTTATTAAGGAAATATAGTAAGACTACTAAGAAGAGTTCTGGGCTCAGATAATGCTAGTGATCCAAAAACAGAGATCAGTCATTGTGGTTTCTAAACAAGCTAACTGTACCAGTTGGATTTAACCAGACTTGGGTTTTTTCCAGATGAGAACTGATGGGGGCAGGGGGGTTATAGATAAGATGGCAACAAGGTGAAGAATAAAGTTATTTAGTTCTGTGGCATAACCTTAAAGCTGTAGTTTTTAGAATGGAGGAAGGGATAATAACCTTAAAGTGGCAATAAATACCAAGTCTGATAGTTTAGTGTTTGGTAAACTGCCACTACTTTATGAGAGGGCCACAGAGGCAGCAGCATCTTCAAGGAAGAAAGCACTTTTAGGCAAAGCGAGAAGGTTCAGAAGAAACAGTTCAGAAGAGGAGGACAGAGGAATTTTTCTGAGATCAGACTGTAGATTCTAAAAGAAATGACAAAATAATTTTGGGATTTGGCATGTATTCTGTCATGGCCTTGAAAAGAAACAGATGGTACATGTGGATTGAGCCATCTCAGTTTGAGAACAGAGGAGTTTTTTAAGAAAGAAACTATAAAAATCTAAGGAGAGTAGATGGAAACCACATAAGAGAGTGACAACAGGGTACCATTTCTCTCCTCAACCCTGAAGAGGCAAGAATAGGGCCCCAGAGAATGAGAAAGCAATGTGCGAAGAGGCCACCTGACAGAAGTTAAGACCTTTAGTGTAGAAAATGTTAACCCATAGTGATCCCGCCTGGGGGGATATATATACCAACCTCATTTTTTCCTTTCTCTCTGATCTCTAAGTAATTCCCATTGGCTGAATCCAAACAGAAGCCAAAGTATCAAGAAAATGTTGATATAGCCCAGATTGGTCAGCCTTCTAAGGCACAGAACTGGGTGGAGCAGTTTAGAGAGTGAATCTGAAGGGGTGGGAGGTGGTGTCAGGTTATAGGAAGCAAAGACCTCTAAATGGATGAGAATCCTAGTTTTCTTGATCAGGGAAAATGGTATAATGAGACTAGTCCTAATGGTCTTCTCAGTAAACTGTGGTGGGGTAGCTGTGACTGTTGGAATGGGAAGGGGAGAATAGAGGTAGCTTATTCTTTAAGGCACAGATGGAGCTCTGGCCTTCTCTTCAATTTATTATGCTTTGTATAAAAGCTTATATATGTCTAAATCCATATTTTTTTTTTTATAAATTCAAAATATTTAATGCTTAACAATGAACATCTTAATTATAATAAAAAATAAAATTTGTATTTAGTACTTTTATGAGCTGGGCTATGTTCAATGTATATTATACAAATTAATTATTTGATACTTCAAACAAAATTCTGTGAAATGTGAGATGCTATCATTCCCATTTCTAATTGAATAAACTAATGCAAAAAGAAATTAAATACCTGCCAAGTTCACACAGGAAGTCAATAATAGGGCCAGAATGCAAATTCACTTTGTGTCCACTATAACAAGCCTAACAAAACACAAGAAAACATAATATAATCATATTAATTCTTAAATTTAATAAGAGAAATACTTAGGAAAGAAAAAATTCTGGGTTAAAAATACATTTTTAAAATGGGATTTCAAAAATTACATGTTAAATGAATATATTAGTTATTTCAATTATTGCTTTATTTAATTTAATGAGTAAATTTGTTAATAATTTTTAAATCTACACTTAGAAGTAGTAGAGTAAGGTGGTGATGTGTGCAAAATGCAGAATTGGATTTTCTGCATTGAAGTCTCAACTCTGCTACTGAGGCCTTGAATAAGCTCTCTAAGCTTCAGACTTCTCATAGGTGAAATAGTACTAATAGTACTAAATACCTGGTGTCGCAATAAGGCGTAAATGAGAAACATAACGTAAAGCTCTTAAGAGATGGTCTGGTCCATAGTAACTATTCAATATATGCTGTAATTAGTTTCTTGAAACCATTACAAATTTGGACTGGAGAAGAGTTGAAGAATATGACAAAGAGTTGGGAGTTTATATCTTTGAGGATTGAGGAGCAATCCTTATAATTAATAGTAATAATGAAAATATCACAAATACTATCTCACCTTAACAATTATTTGCTAAACTTATCAGTTGAACATGGAATTGCTGTTAGAACTAAACAGAATTTTAATAAAATATCAAACGTATTATCTGAATTCGTGGAATCTATATTAATGAAACTTGTGCAATCAATTTAAGTGATGAAATATAAGTGAATTAGATCTTGATCTTTTAGTAGGATTGCAGTTGTGCAATTATCAGAGATCCTGACAGTGACTTAAAGTAAAAAAGAAAAAAATATATAAGCAGTTCATTTAAAAAATGGTGTAGAGTTACTATTTTTATATTTTTTCCCCAATGCTAGAGCCTTTACCAGAAAAAAATGTCTTCTATTACAGTAAAATTGCAAGGAAATTATTAAAATTAAAGTTCTAAGAGAATGTTAATTTTATTAAAACTACTACTACTATACAATGTGTGAAATTTTCAGTTTATATATTTACTGAATTCTAATGTATGCTTCCAACTTACCCGTGACATACGTAGACCCTTCCACCGATAATGTTTCTGTTGTTACCAATCTAGAGCCAGTCCATTTTTGGTGACTTCTAGATGACTTCACCATCAATGTATCTTTGATTTTTCCAACTTTATCTCTGCAGGTAAAAACTGTAAAAGCTTGAGCATCATTGCTTTCAAGCTCCTAATAGCTTTTTATTTTAATTGTGATTTGAATTTACTTACAAGTGTACAGAATAAATAATCAAAAGAACTCAATGGACTATGATAATGTCTTTTCCAGGAACCTCTCTTAACGTTTTGTCTTTCATATTAACATCTGATCTTGCATAGCCATCTTGGTTCCCATTTTTATGTAAATGATGACATCTATGACATCAGATGTGTTATTAAAAATGCACACGTGGAAGCACATGTATTTACTAATTAGAACCACTCAGAAGCTTTGTAGGAACAGTAAAGAACAGCATTCATGATGGCTAAGTTTACCTACTTCTTGCTATTGCTTAAATTTTAAAATATTATTCTTTATTTAACTAAACTCTATCCATTTTTTAAAATAGTATTTTTAAAAACAACACTAAAGATGCTTGACAATTTAAGAAAATGTTACTCATTGAAAATAAAAAAATCTGAAAGCTCAATAAATTTAATGTAAATTTGAAATCTGACACTTGCTACTAAGTAGGAGAAAGTGGGCATTTTTGTGTTTTTTTATTTTTTGCTGAAGGATTACATTTCATATTTGTCAATTACATTAATAGAAATTAATTCACAAAACAGATATTGTAAAATTATTCTTTAGGACTTTTCAATTTCAATTGATTTTAAATTGATTTCTGCTTTAAAAACTTTTTAAAATCTTATTTTTAATAATTTGAGTCCCTAACAGAAAAATTGTATAGTTACTCTATTTACTTTTGTATTTGAACTGATTAAATATTAACATACTGAAATGTCATTAGCATTTATAGACAATGCCTTCTGTTATTTTGGAAAAAAACATGTCTCCAGACATTTTAATATTAATGTATTTGTAGAGATTACCTTTAAAATTGGTAATGTAATATTAATAACCATTACATGACTTTTTAAAAAAATATGCTTTAAACATTTAGTTTTCTTTCTTTTATCTGATCAAATAAAAAGAACAAATAGGAACAGATAATTGAGTTCATTACAATTACTCTTGCATCTGGATGTTTGTGTGTATGTGTGTCTGATAATTTTAAAAACAAACACAAATTATATTCATTCTAATAAAATGTAATATTTTTGCAGGTTAAGAGAAAACACAGAAATATACAAACTTATCATCTACAGATAATTATTTTTTAATCATTTGTTACATAATCTTCCGGGCTTACTTCTGTATGTAGGTATGGCTGTGAGACACTCTCTTCCCTCTCCACCCCCAAAAGTGGTCAAACTTCCAGAATATTTTATAACTCGGTTGTTTTAAATTAACATTATATAGTGAATATTTCATAGGTTAAAAAATTGTTATTATCTAATAATATTTACATAGCTTTATTTAAGTTGGAGTATTTTAATTTATTTAACCAAAACCTTCCCAACTGACAATTTAGTTGATGTTACTATTTTGATACCATTCATAATATTGTGCAAAATACTTTTTGTACATCTTTGCACTTTTCCAATTATTATTATTTGCATAAATCCCTAGAGGTGAAATTGCTAGGTCAAAGTATATGCATATTTTTAATTTTTATGGACATTGCCTTCCATAAAAGTTGAACAAATTTCCACACTGGTCATTAGGATATGACAGTGATTATTTCTACACACCCTCACCAACTAGAGTGGGTTAAAATAGCAGTCAAGAGAAATGGTATCTCTTTATTTAACTTGCCCTTTATTTAACTACTGATATGTATATTGTAGCTTCGTAATACTTTAAAAATAAAATTTATATAATATAAGTGAGGCGAATTTTTCTCACTACATTCCAAAGCCAAGGAGAATATGTCTGCCAGTGAAACAATTGCACTAAAAATTATTTACTTGAGCTTTCTACCATTTGCTCCCTAGGGTAAGCAACCTCCTTTACCACTTCATTTTTTCTCTTTTTCTTCTTCCCATTTCCAAGATTTGCACATGTGTAATGATTGGGTATAGGTAGCTCTAACTATACATATTTCATAGGTATATTTGGCATTCGTTGTGGTAGAATATTTTCTTGAGAAATATTGTGTCAGTATCTACTAATAAGTTATTGAACCTTTGTGTCTAAGAATATTTAATGATCTCCTGGTAGAATTTTCTTACTTAAATAAATGATAATTAGAGCAATCATAATATTATTACTGTATTTAAACTCAAGCTTTTAGGGATTCATACTGAAAACATATAAGGCATTTTCCCTTATAATGAAAACTGTGATCCAAGGAAAAGAGATTTTGTCATGATAAGCATTATTTTAAATTTATTAGTAACAATTTTTGAAAAAGTAATTCTTATTAAACAATAATTTTAAAAGCAACTGTATCAAGAAACAGGGAGATTTTTCCAAAAAGGGACGTTATTGGTTTTATATGACTAATGCTGAAGCAAACCTTATTCAAGAAAGAAAGCATGAAAAAGACCATACTGTTCTGATCAATAGTAGTCATGTAACTTAATTGGAATTACATAGTTCTTATATTTTTAATTTCTTCTGAACAAATGAGAAATTTCAGACTTTATTGATTGAACCAGGCAAAATGTAGCATGTATTTACAGATTGTCAATCAAGCATGAGTATACATTTAAAACTTTTTTAGACATTCTAAAACTAAAAAAAAATTCTCATGTGTATTCTTTCTCAGAGAACTCGTAGTAAATGTTCTGGAAGAAAACTTGTAGTAAACATGCTTCTGTAAGGAAAAAAAAAAAAAAAACGTTAAGTATGAAACAGAAGATGCACCAAAGAAGTTCTAAGATAATGGTAGTGCAGGAGATCCAGAGAGAAGCCAGGTCACAATAAAACAGGAGGAAGAGGGATTGCAAGGAAAAAAATTCAAATTGATTAGCTGACAGAGTTTACCCTTTGAAAAATACTCTGTATCTGAAGGAATATGTGGAAAAAAATAATGGTAAGTATATAGACAGTTAAACATTTTAAAAATAAACTAATAACTTTTAGAAAAATATGGATATATAAAAAAAGGGAATGTTATTAGATATTGTATACTACTTTATTTTTCAGTGAACATTTTTTGATAGAGAATTATAAGAAACTCTAATTGCTGATTTAAATTAAATGGCAGTATGAATTTATCAGAAGGGTGAGAAACGGGGAATGGGCTATAAGAGGTTATGTCCTCACTCATTATAACTGTTAAATAGAAGAGTCTACAATTAGTAAGACAAAAACAGCAATATAGCCTAATATTTAGGAACATAAGGTAAATAACAGAAGAAACATCTGGAAAAATTGTAAATAGTTGCTGGTGAGGGGCAGAACACGTGAATGGGTCAGAGTATGATTCTTCCTCTTATCTGATTTTTAAATATCTACATACATGCTTTACCTTGATAAAATAACTAATTTAAAATATTTTTTTAGAAAATAAAATATTTTAAACATTACCTCGATAATCAAAATATCACAGATTTGCTGCTGCTAAAATTTTGAAGACTATCTCTTTTATTAAGTAACAGTAACTCTAATCAGTAAACAATAATCACTCTAGAACTATTTTAATGCTGAATACAAATATTTGGAATAAAATTCTCCATTGACATGAAAAATTTAGTTAACGCAAGTATGACTTTTATGTAGAAATTAATACTTTATGACTTTTTTTTCTGTCAGCCGTTAGACCCCAATTCCTGTAACTGGCACTTTATTAGTTCATTTTTTCCCTATTATTTTAATCTTAATGTAGTTGATAAGGTAATGTGATTTTAAGCCTCTAGAAAAACTAATTATGAAAAAGAAGACATGGCTTCAAAAAGATGTTGCACAGCACACACATCTCCAAACCAGTTTTGTTTTCTTTGGCACAAGCAGCTATTATCTTTTTTCCTATTTTGACCGTCTTTTTTTTTTTTTTTTCCTTTTTAAACTTCATTAATCAAAGTCAAGCTACTCTCACTTGCTCTATTAAGGCTTATGATAAGACATTTAAGATCAGCAATTCTTCATTATCCTGGGAAGCACATCTATCAAGGAGTTGTGTTCAGAAAGAGAAAACAATGTAATTGGACTTTAGATACTCTCTAGACCTCTACTGTCAAAAAATTAACTCAACTTATTTTCCATTAGTACTTTGTTTAAACATGTTAACAGAAAAAGTATTAGTCTTGTATGGCAACATTAAATCACATTTAAAAAGAACATTAACAAAATAAAACAAATTGGTGACATTCTTTGTAAAAAACAAAGAACCAGAGTGTTCTTTATGTGTATATGTTTGTGTGTATAATAAGAGATTTGCTGATGGAAGTTGAAAGACATTAAAACTTTTAGGTTAATAAAATAGCTGTATTTGTAAAGATTTTAATAACTTTCTAAACTTTTAGAGATAAATTTTGAAACCTAGTGAATATAATACAAATGAAAAATCTACCGAAAATAGGAGTATGTTAAAAAAATTAGAGGTTGGTCAAGTCTGAAAGTCCATTTAGATTTCTAATACTGTTACATCATGTATAGCATAGCTGGAGAAGGGGAATAGACAAGATGACCTCTTGGAGCCCTTTATAATCTTATGATTCTAAAGCAGTTGAGCAAGGAGAATTAAGCTAATACAACATCTGCATGCAATGAGCCGCTGGTTTTTGTGACTATTGAATGTAATTGTTTTCCTATATAAATAAGATTTATTGATTGATGCCTCAAAGCATAGTAGTATGAGTTCTTTAGACTACACCAAATTATGTAATATTTACCATAGAAAATGACGCCCTCTAAATCTACTTATCAGTAATATTAACCTGTCTGATAATTAATCACGCTGAATACAAACTTTATAATAGTTTCTAGAAATACTTAGGATTACTTTTTTATAGAAACCATAGTACAAAATCTCTCCTGAGTCTTAATTTTAAGATTTAAAAAAAAATAATAATTGTGACTTTAAACATCATGTTGTTATTTTAAGCTAAATAAAATTAAGTATTTAACTGAAAAAAAAAAGTGCTATTCAAGGCTTTCAAAAGTAAATATAGATTCAATTCTGATATCTGTTGAATGATCAATGAACTTTCATTTTGATTCTTGGTCCACCTCTCTGTTTAAGTCTCTGAATTACAAATATTTACTGCATATTTTGATACATAATTATCTTATCAAATTTATTATAATTACTTTTGGATATAGCCTTTCTATTCTATATCTTGATTTCTAACAATCTTTTGCAACCTATTAAACTATTCTTTAATTATTTCACGGATGTTCTGGTCTTCAAAATTTCCACATTTTTTTAATATGTTCTGCTGATCACCAGTGTAATTATCTTATTAAAGAACAATTGTGATTAGGTCACCTGTAATGGTAAATTGTATGTATCAACATAATTGGGCCATGGTGGCCAGATATTCAGTCAAACATTCTGAATGTTTCCGTGAAGGTGTTTTTTAGGATGATACTGACATTTAAATCACTGGACTTTGAGTAAAGCATATTACCCTCCATAAGTTTGGGGGTGGGTGTGACTCATGTAATTAGTTGAAGGTCTTAATAAAGCAAAGACAGACCTCTCTTGGACAAGGAAGTTGCCACCAGACTGCCTTTGGACTCAAATTGCAATTCCTTCCTTAGTCTCCAGGCTGCTGTGTAAGCTGCTCTGCCACTTGGGCCATATAATGCAACAGAGCTAATGGTCCTTGAAATGTCAGTAGCAGTTAGGGATGCTGTTTGGAGCCCCCATTAATTGATCACAGTGCAGACTTAAGATTTTAGAGCAAAGCTTTGTCATCCTCTATGGATAATTCTTGTATTTTGAGAATCAGCTTCATTACACTACTGAGCTTTAGTTACCAGGTGCTCTGAACTGCCCACTGTCAATGGGGCATTTTCTGACCTGCCATGAAGTTGAGCATGTAGAGCAGTGCTCTAGGATCAAATAAAAGTGATATCTATGATATCCAGCCCGAGCAGGGCCTGAGGAAACAAGTAAGTTACATGAGGTGGCCCAAATGTCTGTGGTCTCTACTCCTGCTACACTACCTTCTCCCTCCCAGCCCACATCTTTGCTCTCATGGGGAGTTCTCCGTGATCAGTTGAGAAAGGAAAGGAAGACTCAGGCCCAGTTTACAGATGGTTCTGCATGAAAGTGGACAGCTGCAGCACTGAAGCTCCTTTCTAGATCAAAGTACAAATAAACAAAATTGTCAAAAAGTGGATTAGTTATGGTTAATTTCATGTGTCAATATATTTAACAGTGCCCATATATTTTATTTGGTCAAACATTATTCTGGATGTTTCTGTGAAGTTGTGTTTTAGATAAGATTAATTGTTAAATTCATTGAATATATATATGGCCATCATTCTTTCATATATTTTGTGCTACTATCTTCCATGCATTGCTAAAGAAAGTCTCTCTTATTGAATTTTGACCCTCCTCACTCCATCCTAGCATACAAAACACACATTTATGTTTTAAGGTCAAACTAAAATGCTATGTACTAGTTTTGAGATAGAATCAGCTAAATATCTGTGTGCTTGAAACTCTTCTTCCAGTTTAAAGATGGAGCACCGAGCATTCCAAGGACATTCAGAGAAAACATAGAAGAGTTTTATAAATATGTAATCGAATTCAGAACAGAGCTCAAAACAAGAAAGGGAACTATTTATGAATCAAAATCAAGACTAAAGAAAGAAACAGACAAAATTGTAGTGCTAGTTACCCCTGTAAACCTTAGCTATTAACCCTGACACTCCAAATTAGATGTTTTACTACAGATGTTGCAACTTAGGAACCAAAGTAACCAGTCCTGGATGCATTGCAAAGTCCAAGAAGAAGAAAGGGTAATTGCAATGTGGGACATGACCTACAACTAGAAAAAAACTGGTTTCCTAAAATAAACACAAAAGGAATTAACAAAGAGAAAAGTATAACTGAAAGAAAGGATTAATAGAGAAATCAGACAATAGCTCAAAATAAAAATATGTGGAAATCTTTGAGAGATAGTGAAGGAAATTGCATCTATACAAAAAAAGCTAGAAGAAACTGCAACCAAAATGTTGCTACATTTAGGCCTTGGAAAGGAAAAATATAGTTTCTAATGGAGAATAAAAAAAAAAAAAATGAAGATGCTAGAAGATGAATCTGAAGAACTATCTTATTTAAGAAAAAGTTAGCACGATTAAATGAATCCGCTTAAAAATATTATGAGATATGAAAAACAGATTGAGAAGTTATGGAAGTCATTTAATATAAAATTTAGTAAGAAGAAATAGAGGCAATGAAGAAAATCAATGTTTTGTGAAATAAGAGCTATTACTTTCTTAGACTTGAAGAAGAAAAGTAATTCTCAGATTCACTACTTAGAACCGTTCTTAATACTATGGCTACGAGATAGATAAGCCATGCCCCAGCAAGCATCGTTCCATTAATTGAAGAAAGGGACATGTGAAAGGCAGACTGCATAGAATATTAATTCCAAAATTGTCATCTACAACAGTGTCTTTTTCTAAGCTCTGCTCTTATTTTGATTGTACATAAAATCTATACTCCAGATCTAACTCACTTTCCTTAGCTCATCTCATTATTATCCTTATGCTAACAAATTTATTTTTCATAGAGTTCTCAATAACTGCTGTAAACAATAAATAGTGAGTATATGAATAAATATTAGACAAGGAGTAAATATAACACTTGGTGAGCCTATTAAAGGAAATAGAAGATATTTTAGAGATAAAATGAATATGTGAGCCGAAGAGAAGACTAAGAGCTCTAAAAAGTAGCAAAACCCCCATTGGCTCATCTTGCATTCTAAGTTACTCATAAAAGCGCTAGATGAAACTGTAACGATATATATATAGATCTAGCCCACTTATAATTATATAGTTTGTCATGAAATGCTGAAAACTCTGTGTATTCAAATGTTCAAAATATATAGATGTTTCTGGGATAATATAGAAATAAATGAGTTTATGCATTTGTGCCTTAAGCATTCCTTTTATTTTTTTCATTCTCTTCGTATTTATTCAAAGTTTATACAAAGCAAATCATTTATCTAAATTTCATTATGGATTAATATAATATCAAGTTTGGAAAAGCGTTTAGAAGGCTTTTAACCACTCATTCTTCTACATTCATCAGGAAGAAGACTTAGGTTACCCCTTTGATATCATGTTCTTCATGAATAACAGAGAAAGCAGCAGTGGACTAGAACTAGATATTCTATCATGATAGACTCTAAATTTCTGTACAGATAAGAGATGGATGATATAGGTCAGAAAGCCAGAAGAAATTTCTCAATCTCTCTCTCTCTCTCTCTCTCTCTCTGCTTTTTAAGGCTCTAATAGTAGGAAAGCAAAAATAGATTACTCTTTTAAGGTAATATTCAAATTTTCTCTAATGGGGTAAATATCATATATGACTTTCTAATTGTCATGAATGCTATTCTAAGACTACACATGCATATAAAAAACTGGAAGCCATTTTGAATATTCTTTCATCATTCTTTCATATCTATTTAGACCACACACTATTTCTAGGTCATAGGGATACAAAGATCAGTGTAATAATTTCTATCTTTATGTTCTCAGAGTCTACAGTGTAACTCCGATTTGAAAATATGAATTGAAATTAGGCAGGGCTTCACAGAGCATACACCTGATAGAAGGTTCATCATGAGAATGAAAGAGAGGGGCAGAGGTAGGTATTGCATTCCAGCCAGTAGAATGAAGATATAAAGGATACAGAGGCAAGAAAGATAATAGGAGTTCTGAAAATAGCATAATAGTGTATAATATATATCTAGAGAACCAAATTTGTATGTGATTATGAGATGATTTGGGTGTGCCCACATCATCATAGGCCTTGTATGCCAGGAATTTGGATTTTATTCTAGAGATCTAGTGGAAACTACTATACATATTCAAGAAGCAAGGTCATCTAGTTTATCTTTCAGTAATATCACTGTGTTGGTAGTATTAAGCCATGGTTTGCAATTATTTTTTTATTTTTATTTTTTATTTTTGTATGAGAACCTTCTTCATATTAGGATATATGGTGAAAATGTTGTAGTGTTTCATGAAAAATAGGTTGAAGACAAGCAAAGCCAAAAGACATTTAAAGGAGTGATTCTCAAACTTTAATGTGCATGTGTATCACTTGGGTATCCTGTTAAATGCAAACCATGATTCTTTAGGTCTGGCAAAGAACAAGAGATCCTGCATTTCTCACAGGCTCCAGTTGAATGTATTAAGAGTGTATTGCTCTCTGTATATCCACGTTAGAAAGTCAGTCAATGGTTATAATCGGTGTCCTCCAATTCTGAAGAGAGTTTTTGGTACTTCTCAGGCTCAGAACATAGTAGATATTTTGTGTCCTAAAAAAGAAGAGAGAAAGCCTGAATCCAATAGAAGAGCATCTAACACTGTTACCTATTTTATGTAAATTTTGGAATTTTCAAGTAATTTCTGCCTGAATTTCTTTCAGAGTGATGACCTAGAATTCAAATACTTTAAATGTGTACTCCTGAGAGAAATTTTGGGTGGTTATAGAATTCAAAATGATTAGAATATTGTTTTAATCTGTATGCATTTTACTTTCTCACCTGTACTGTATAGCCTTAATGAGAATTTCAGGATAATCTTTCTAAATCCCTAGTATCTTTCTTACTTTTATCTCTTGACACCTCAAAAGGAACATCTAACTATTGCTGCTTATATTGATATGTAAATTTGGTCATACATATTTTATAGAGACATGTAAATGACTTCACTGAAGCAGATTCACCTGTTTATCTCGTCGATAGATATGTGTACCCCTCTTAACAGCACAACAATTGCAGACATCTGCTTAGAATAAGCAACTTATTAAAATGCAATAAGGAGAAGAATACCTTTGTGAACAAATTTTTTATAGTATTAATAATCCTGATGGAAAAACAATAAAACACAGATATGGACCTTTTCACCAGTGAACCGTCTCAACATTTTCAGTTTGAATTAATACAAAGGGCTTAATGGTTTCAAGGAGGTTAATGTCTAATGAAAGGTTCATGTTACTAGAAAAGGCACAGGGGAAGTAGAATTAAAGAGTTCTCTTTTACTTGAAAATAAAATCCATTGAAAACAACATAGAATTCTCACGTGGAACCTACTTGAATGTTGGAAACTAGTAACATAATTTTAAAAAAGAAACTAAAATAAAGTAAATCTTTTTCTTTTTTTCATTATGTAAAATTTTCATATTTATCTCACTGGATTCTGATTTTAAAAAAAGAGTTTGAAAGGAATTAAATCAAATACTTATTTCTAAATAAAGTCAGATCTTATTCTCTGTACTGACAGTTTATTTGTAACCTAATTAGTGTTTTCAAAATTTGGAGATATCAAATGCAATGACAAAAGTGATCATGGATTTTACTATATCACCATAAATAAAGTTTAAGAAATGTAATATTGATGTTTATTTTACATTGAAAATTACTAATATTAACCACTAAAACCAAGAGATTTATTAATTTATATTTTAATTATATCAGTTCTGTATATTTATATATATATAGTTTATATATATACACATATATATATGTATGTATATATATACATATATATGTGTATATATATAAACTATATATATATAAATATATATATTTATATATTTGTGTATATATATGTGTATACACATATGTGTATATACATATATGTGTGTGTATATATATATGTATACACATATATATATACATATATATGTGTATACATATATATATATATATATACATATTAGCATGTGTATAAATAGAAGTAGAAGAAAAGATCTTCAAAGAAAGTTCTAGTCCAACAGTCTGCTTTTGTTTATAGAAAATTTAGAATAGATTGGATGGAATTTTATTTTGATAATTGCATGTCTGTTTGGACGTTAAAAATCAGAGAACATTAGACTTTTTTATTTCCTTGTCATTTTTCACTAGTGAGTCTTTATATACTGACACCTCTGTAGAATGTGCTTTTATCAAATAATTGAGAAGGCTTTTGAAATAAGTAAATGATAACTTTGTATCTTTTCCACGAAATGCTAGGTGTTGCTAGCAGACACTTGGGAAGCAATCTGGTTCTATTGGAGAGTATGCCTTTCATTTCTTTACTGGGCTATTATGCAGCTCTATAGCTGGAGATAGAGGTTAGCTGTGGAAGGCTGATGGTGATGCAAGTTGTTTCTCTTCACAAAGAATAATTATGTCTGGTAGAGAGGCAACTGGTTTTCCTCATCCTAATTTATTGGGTGAAAGAGATCATTCTAAATATTTTATTGATGTTGACCAATTTTTCATACATTAGCAAATTTATTTCAGCATAGCTGATTATGTACACATCTGTTCATTATTAGGTATCTCTCAAACCAGTTTTAACATCTTACTGTTCCCTTATTAAATCCTAAATAAAATAAAATCTTTGATACATATCTATTTTTTTTTTTAAATTTATATGTAGCCTTTTTAAAACATAGCTTTTACCACTTGTTGATATAAAGATAGAACTTACAATCCTTAGGCATTGTCTATTGTTCAAAAGTTTAGAACATAGGTGTCTGGAAGAGAATATACTACACTTAGTAAAGAACATTAAAGTCATGTATATCTTCAGGTTGACATGAGAATTTCATACAAGTGAAGAGAATTATTTTTCTATAAAAATCATTGAATTATTAAGTAAAATAGTTTTTAAAACAAGATATGTGAGGAAGTCAATTTGATGAATTGCATTAATTTAATTTTTCATACTATTCATCAAATGCTACATCTATTCTTTCTACGTTCAGAAAATTCTGTCAATGTTTACCTTTTAATTATGCTTCAGCATTTTTTTTTAACATGTCACATAATTGTTCACTTATTCTGTGTGATGAATAGTCCCTCTGTTACCATTGAGGTGATCTGAAATCTGGCGTCAGTTGCCCCAGTAGTGCTGAGGGGTGCCTCAGTTTTTTCACTGATAGTGTAAAGAATTACAGCTCAGCAAGTTTTAGAAAAAGTAAGATTTATTTTAAGTATACTTTTAAAAAGAGACAGGCCATGCCAAGGAAGGCTGCAGCCCTGTGGAATTAGGAAGGTAAAAAGACAAAAGATAGAGTATGTTCCCAGGGAGGGTTGAGTTACCAACAAAGAAGGCTGTAACCTCATGGAAGTGGAGAGGTCTGTTATATTAGGGCCGGGATGGGTGGTTATAAGGGTTGTCCTATATGATTGGAAGATGAGGTCATTTTGAGTGACATTTGGCTGTGCATGCATTACCCAGAATTTAGTCTGTTATAATTAGATTCATGAACTTCCAGGCATAGACATGATATTACAGTGATGGTATATTGAGGCCAAGGTGAAAAGGTCAGAGTAATCTTTACTGCACAAACATTTGTGGCCAGATTAAACCAGCCATTTTATGGTCTTTTTTACTCCTTTTTTCCTCAGGATGCAGGGGTGATTTATAACTATAAAACAGGTGTTCCGAAGACATCTCTGGGATGGGCCTTCATTTCTTTGTTCCCTCATCACTCATGTCTGTCTAACTACCTAACGTCTCTAATTTTAAAATATGTTATATGCCTCTTTATTTGTGTCTGCATTTAGCAGGAGTCATCATACATGTCAGTTATATAAAGTATTTGGAAAAAAATAATATATTATTCAGGAAGCTTAGAATCATAAGCCAGACTCGATGCAGAGCCTTGCAACCTATATGCTATAAAAGGGTTACTTACATTTTTCATGCTGGTGTAATGATGCAGGAGAGAAGGAGAAATTTATAGTTCAGACTAGAAAGAGGATAACTCTGATGCAAATACCTTAAGAAGTAAAGAATGGGCTCATGTTGGGAAAGGGTAGTATTTGGACAGGAGGTTCAATTTCATATTTAATGATTCACATGGAAAAAAGAAAATACGGATTGGTTAGTTTAGTTCTTAAATATTTTAAGCTATTTTTTTCTCTGCAATATAAGGTAAGGTCATTAGATGAGACTGAACCATTATTATTTCAGTTTTAGAAATGAGAAGATGCCACTCAGAAGCAAAGGGAACAATAAGGACAGGTGGAAATATGCACGTGTGTGTATGTGTGTACACATGAAGAAAAAGGAAATATGATGACCTGAAGTCAAATGGTTATATTTTCTATCTGATAAGAACCTCAGCAATCATCATGTCTTCATTTTATATGTAAGGAAAATGAAATAAAAGATACTAAAAATTCAACTAAATAGACAAAAACAGCTTGCACTAGATTAATTATAGTGAGTGGTAAAGTTTCTTTTGTTTTTACAGTTTTTGTTTTTTTTTTTTTTTTTTTCTCACTTGGAATCTTCTGAGATTCACAGCTTAAAAAAAAATCACCTGCCTCAAGATACATGATTTTCGCTCAAGGATTGATTTACTGTATTACTGTGTAACAAGAAAACTTTTTCTCTATAAATGTATAGCTACTTCACTGGAGTTGTTTTTCTCAAAGCACTTGTGACATGCCTCCTTATGTGAGCCAATTCAAGTGCTCTGAGACCAATTCTTTGGACAGATTTTGAAGAGTCCTTACTTTCATTTCCCTGAGGTCACTCTTTACTGGCCTTGTGACAGTCCTGCAAAAATCTACAGTCGTGAGAGGATGTGGGAGACATATATGCGACTGCCAGCCTTTCTCACCATGTAGAAATTTAAAGACATTTAAAATAGAATCTATAAATGTATAACTAAGTCATCAGATTCTTTTGAAAACCATGTTCATAACAAACTTAAGCATTTAAGATTAAGGCTTCAGCATCTTGAATGACATTCACATAATTAGTTTCTTACAAGAATTTCTTTCTAAGATTTCTTTTGCTCTTTCAGGATATGTCAGAAAACAAAAGGCCACGTTAATGAAAAATAAAAATAAAAATTGAGCTGTATATTTTGTAAGAGTTTGAAGAAAATAATATTATAAATAAGATACATACAATCAATAAAAAATAAAAAGCCAAAATATTTCTTATCCACCAACAAGAACAACACCAAGAGCAAAGCTTTAAGAGATGGTACAAGATTCCAAGAGAATGCAAGGGTAGATGCTTGCATTCTGGAGGTTGGGCCACCTAGTCACTAGCTGCTGTCCTCCATTCCTTGAGGGGTCTCCATGGGGCATTAACTCTTCTATTATTACATGTTTTTTCCTACTTTGTTAAACAAGAGCAAGGCATTAGGACTATTTATTTCCTTTTATATAAACTTAAGGAGTAATTTTGATAAAGCAACTAATTTCTGTCCCTTCAAGCATATGCATTGTTAGATTTTTACTTCCCTGATTTCTTAATATCCCCAGTCCTTTATACTTTACATTTTCTTGAAAACATTTTTCTTTATTTGCTTCGAAATCATTACATTTCATAACAATTTTTCAAAAGTATATTTTTTCATAGCACCATTTTATAAAAATGCTTAACTATATCACAGAGACAACAAATGAACAAACAAAACAAAAGGAAAAACAGACAAGACACCTGTAGGATATAAAAGGAATAGTGGAAATCCTTAAGACACCCACCTGTCCTTCACAGTTGGTGTGGTAGCTAAACAAATTGCAACACAGGCTGAGTCACTTTGCCGAAAAGAGAATACGTCTACCCCATTATCAAGGAGAGAACTTTAACATCCTTAGTTTCAGTAATTCGCCATTGTAAAAATGAAATATATTTCTTACTATTACATTACAAAATGATGAAGAAAAATGAGTAGAGTTTTAAAAGCTTTTTAAATCTGTTTTCTATGTTTATTCTATTACCGCGTTCCAGTAAGTAGACTCGAATATCTCATCTATGACTATGTTTTTTTTTTCAATGTAGAGACAGAAAAATAGATTTTATTATGGATCATCCTGCAGAGAATATTCTTTTTGATTAAGTTTTCCCTTTTTAGTGTTGTTAGACAAAAAGATGATAGCAATTAGAGGAATGTGGGTTAATTTAAAAAAAAAAAGTTTAATTACATTGATTCTTTATGTTTTACTCTTGTACATGATAGGGCATTTTAACATAATGGCCAAAGTAACAAATTGATTTAATGGTATCATTCCTGAGTTGTAACTATGTGTTTGATCGAAAAGCCTGATTTTTAAAATATACATGATAACATTTGGCCATATATTATCCAGAAATCATGTGATTTCTTTTGGGGTCTTTTATTAAATTGTTATATGAGGTTATATAATGTTAAGGAAAAAGAACATGTTTTTTCATGCTGTTACTGAAAAGAAAGTTTTTTCTGAAAAGAAATCTTTATGGTACAAGGAAAGACTATAGAAAGAATATTAACTATTGGCTCAAATGCATGTACTGTCTTACTGAGGCCCCTGAAAACCCAAAATAACTGCTATGCTAAGAACAGATTATATAATCATCACGATTAATATATCAAAGAAAATCTGGTAAAATTGCTCTTCATTCTTAAAAAAAGAAAAAAACAAGAGTTACAACAAGAAACAGATAAAGCAAAAATATGAGACTAAAATTTACTTCTATAGACTATTTTGGGGAGATTGGGATAGGGAGACAAATGAAGAAAGTTTCTTGTGGTTAATATCTTTTGATCCTTGAATTAACAATCAAACATAACTGGCTTCTGTTACCTATGTGTTATTTGTAAACATGAATTGCAAAATATGTATGGGTCCTCTGAATGATAGTTTTATTTACATCCTATTTTTGATCATTTTAAATGACCTACTATTTTCCACGTATGTAAAAAATTAACTGCTGATAGGGAATATTATTAAGGAATGTGAAATATTAGTTATAATAAAACAACAATAATAGAGTTTAAATTGATGCCACACACTGTACTACCTAATATTAATTGTAATTGTCTTTATATTAGCATTTAATTTTGGGGGCTGGAGAGTTTAATAAATTTGGGCCAGAAACTAGGCTAGTCACTTAAGATAAAATAGAGTTCAAGTCGAAGATATAATATTGTGCTGGTACTAAGATACAACTAGGATAGTCATCTAAGATATCATTCTATGCTCATAGAATTAGAACCTAGTAGAATAAATAACTGATAACCTAATAAAACCATATTAATAAATGTATACTTTTAAACTCAGGACATATTTTAATCCAGTCCTTCTAAAAATGTCATGTGCACATAAATCACCATGAAACTTGTTAAAATGTAAATTCTATGTCAGTAGATTCAGAGTAGAGCCCAAGATCCCAAATTTTTATTAAGCTCTGTGGTGATGCTAATGCTGCTAATCCATGGACAATATTTGAGCAGTATTTTACTCAAAGTTCTCCAGATAAACAGAACCAATATAAAATAGATGATCTAAATGATAGATATATAGATAGACAGACAGGGAGATTTTCAAAATTAATTGATGAAATTGTGGAGGCTAGTGAGTCCAAAATTCATAGAATAGGCTGGGAATTCCAGAAGCAGCCAATGTTGCAGTCTTGAGTCTGAAGACAGTCTGAAGGCCAAATTCCTTTTTCTTTGGAGGACTTCTATCTTTTCTCTTAAGTCTTCAACTGATTGAACAAAGCCCACTCATGCTATCAAAGGTAACTGACTTAACTCAAAGTGTACCAATATAAATGTTAATTGCATCTAAAAAAAATACCTGCATAGCAGCATCTAAATAGATATTTGACCAAAAAATAGGTACGATGGCCTGGGGAAGTGGACACATAAAATTAATCATCACAAGTATCAAGGCTCTAAAGCAGAGATGGGCAAGCTATGGCCTCGGCCAAATCTGGCCAGCCTTTTGTCTCCTGTGCATTCTACAAGCTGAGTATGATTTTTACATTTTTAAAATGGTTGAAAAAGTAAAAAAAAAAAAATAGTATTTCATGTCACATAAAATTATATAAAGTTCAAATTTCAATGTAGTTAAGTAAAGTTATATTGGAACATAGCCACATTCATTCATTACATACTGTTGTGGACACAGAGTTGAGCAGTTGTGACAGAGAAAATGTGATACACAAAGCATGAAAGATCTTTTACAGAAAAAGTTTGTTGATTACTATTTTAAAAGAAAGAATATGGATTTATGTAACTTTGAGATGAGAATTCAGAGTAAGGAGAGAAAATAATGGAAATGAGTAGTTCTCAAACATTAGTGTGCATAAGAACAATTTGGATCACTTGCTAAAATGCAAGTTTCTGCCTGCCACTTTGAGTATGTAATTCAGTATGTCTGAAATGGGGCACCAGAAACTGTTTTTCTAAAAAGTTCCAAGTTGATGCTGTTGCTGCTATTCTAGAACAGATTTGAGAAACTTGAACAATCTTTAGCTAGATTGAAGAGAATGAACCTGTAAAAGAATCAAGAAAGTGACTGAAAGAAGTAGGAGAAAAACCAGCAACACAGAACAAAATAGTCTTTCAAGAGAGAGGAACTATTCTAAGGTGTTAAAAGTACTGAGTAATCAATAAATTGATGACTGAAAATAGTCTTTGGCTTTAAGGAAAAGAAGTCTGCTGGGCCCTCCTAGTGAGAGCTGTCCTAGTGTACTCTTTTTTGGTAGATGAAAGGAATACAACTTCTTTAGATGTAAGAAAGTCGAAGTTAATAAATGATACATATTGTCATAATTATGTCATTATGTAACATTGTTATATTTGAGATGAACAAATGTTATCCCATTATATATAATATGGGAAGAGCTGAAACAACTTATTTGATAGGTTATAGAGTTACTGTTATAAATAATGAAAACTTTGTAAAATTGTACCAAAATAAACACACTTTAATTAAATCTGACCTACACTTTTGATGTTTTCTATCATTAGCTTATGGAATTTTAATCATCTTAGGAAAAAAAAAAAAAAGAGCTGTATTTAAAGCTAAATAAAACTGGTATGCTTTTGAGATCTTCATAAATGAATTACTCCAAAGAAAATGCTTCCGAGTTGCTGTCCTTTTCTTAATGGTATGTTTGAGTGAAGGAAAATATTTCCAGCTACTCAAGAGAAAAGGTAAATTTCCTTTTTTGGATCATAATTTCTTTGATATTTTAATCATGTAAAATAAATTGAACATCTCATTATAAAAATAAATGGTCAATTTTCATTTGTCAATACATTTTAGTTTTAAAATATGAAAAATTACATTCTTTATTGAAAAACAAAATTCAGTCATAGTTTTATTGGAATGTTTTACCATTTTTCCCTTTCAACATTATCGAAGTGACAAAATTCCTTAAATAACAAACAAAACTACCTCCCAAATGCACTTGAAGTCATATCTGGAAGAACAACTTATAATGTGATTTTATTTCTTTTCTGCTTGGAAGTTTCCCATGAGTTTAGAGATTGAAGGCCACTGGAAAGGCATGCCACTGAAGTGAAAGACTGGCTCTCCCCAAAGAATATGCATCTTCTTTGCTATTTTTTTTTCCCTATGTTGTTACTTAAACAGATAAATCTGTGTACCAAGAATTATTAAACTCTTACAGATTATGCCTGGAATCTGTTAGAATTGTTTGCTATTTGGTGTACTTTCTAAATAATCAGACTTTGAATCATTGATGGTACAGAGCTAGACAATTTTCCTTCTTTAAATTTGTAACAATGAGTTTTCCTTCTTAGAATGTATCAACCTTAAAGATCTTAAAAATAAGAATAATATTAACTTCTTAGCCATAAATATAATTATGGTTTATGAGTAATAATCTAAACTTTGCTATTTGAAGAAGTTTTTTTACCATTAAATAGATTAATCTGAGTGATTATTTCACATGTATAGCTTAAGAATTTCTGTTTTTATCAATAACTCTAAAGTATACATTAATAATGGCATTTCCTTAGAAAGTTTTTATTTATAATTAGAACAATCAATATTAAAATAATTTTGCAGAAATTCCACCAAATACTCATACCTTATACTGATTTCTATTTCCAGTTTAAAAAAAGTATAAATACATGTAATTACAAGCTATAGTGACCAATTATAGTTTAAATGTTTATAGTCTTAAAAAATTTGTTCAATTTTATGCACAAAAGATGAGCTTTACATTCAAAAAGAAAAAGATAATTGTATTTGACACTGAGTCATGCAGACAAATTTCCTACTGCTACGTTCTTTGCCTTTTCTCTGCTCTTTATATCTCATCCAAGTTTAATTTCTCTGACTTGCATTTTATATTATCACAGAATATCCCAGTTTCTTCTTTGTATTACAGGCAGAAACTAGAACTGCCTCTTTTGAAAACAATTATAAGAACTTTCTTCATTATAGCAACAGTTTCATTCCAGATTCATATTATAAGATTTATTTTATTATTGCCTTGGGTTGGGGGTTGGTGAATGTCAGAAATTAGCAAAGGGCTCTTTTCTTTTAAATTTACACTCTAGTTGGGTTATAGCAATATAAAATTAGCTAAAATTATATTCTTTTAAAAAATAGTAAACAGACTACTTTTTTCTTTTTTTAAAATATAGAGGAGTTATTTTAATAAGTTATTTATTTTTTACTACAAATAATATTTTTTCAAAAATATTTCTTTATAAAAGTGCAGAATAATGAAAAACACTGTTATTCACTTTGTATTACTAAGGTTGAGTATTCTATCAATAATAGAATAGTTGTAGTCTAGCAAAATCAAGTGTAACAAACTTCATATAATCGATTATTTTTCCACTGACTTTTACTCTAAAAGCCAGAGGATATTTTGTTATTAAAAATCAGTTGCCTAGATGGAATAGTTACAGCATAGTAAATTTTCCAAATTAATATTAAAAAGACAATAACTTTCAAAGAATAAAACATTTCAAAGCAAAGGCAATAACTTTCTGATAAAATATTAACCATGTTGTATTACTGAATATGCTCAAACTATTAACAGTTCTAAAGTGTTATACAAAAATGGCCAAATAAAAATACAAGTAAAATATAGTATAGTACACAAACTTCATCAGACAACTGTCTGTGTTTCGATATGCAAATTTCAATATTTAAGCAATTGCAATTTGAACAATGCTTTCAGTATTTTTACAATTTTTAAAAATACTATTATTTAAGTCAATGTATTTTTATGGTTACTAGTTTTTAATGTGGATTAAAGAACTATCATTTAAGAACAGAGAGAGAACAGGAAGTTGAAAAGCTATTTGAAGAAACAATGATGGAAAACTCCCTAACCTGGTGAAGGAAATAGACATAAAACCCCAGGAAGCTCAGAGAGTCCCAAACAAAATGAAGCCAGAGAGGCCTACGCCAAGACATATCATCATTAAAATGCCAAAGGTTAAATATAAAGAGACAATCTTTAAAGCAGCAAGAGAAAAGCAGCAAGAGAAAAGCAGGGAGCACCTATAAGACTGGCAGCTGATTTCTCAAAAGAAATTTCGCAGGACAGAAAGGTTTGGCACTAAATTTCCAAAGTGATGAAAACCCAGGATCTACAACCAAGAACACTTTATCCAGCTATCATTTAGAGCTGAAGGACAGATAAAGAGCATCCCAGATAAAAATAAGCTAAAGGAATTTATCACCACCAAGCCAGTATTACAGGAAATGTTGGAGAGACATTTTTAAGAAGAAAAAACATGCGAAAAATCAGGAATAAAGAATGATAATAACTACATTCCTATCGACAAGTACTTTAAATGGAAAAGAATTAAGTGGTATAACCAAAAGATAGAGCAACTGAATGAATAAGAAAACAAGACTCCTACATATGCTGCCTATAAGAAACTCACTTCAGATTAAAAGATACACAGAGACTAAAAGGAAGGGAATGGAAAAAAAGATATTGCTTTGATGGACCTAGAGGATATTGTGCTGAATGAAATAAGTCAGATAACGACAAATATCACATGATATTTGGAATCTAAATAACAAAATAAACAATAACAACAAAAGTAGAAACAAAGTCATAGATACAGAGAATATTTTGAGGGCTACTAGATGAGAGGGTTTGGGGGGAGACAGTGAAAAAGGGCAAAGGATTAAGAAATATAAATGGATAGTTACAAAATAGTCATGGAGATATAAAGTGTAGCATAAGGAAAATAGTCAACAATGGAAATAAATAAGTAAGGGAGAAGAGGGGTACTAGATTTAGTGGAGTGATAACTTAATCTTTAATTACTATGCTATACAACTGAAATTAATATATTATTGTATGCCAACAATAATTTAAAAACACTCATTTAATTGTACAATGTAAATATGAGCATCTAATTGTCAATTATATTTCAATAAAGCTGGAAAAAAAAACAAATCATTTAATTTATAATTTTTTTTCAGTCAATGCTACCTGTTAATAATTATATGGTATGTGATAACATTCTTGTACAAAAGAGAGAGAGAGAGGAGATGGGGGTGGTGGAGAGAGAGAGAAAGAGAAAGATAATAGATGCAAAGGAGCAGCAGGGAGGCAAAGGGGAAGGGAAAGAAAGAAAAACTAAAAAACTATACACAGCTAATGCTAATGAGAAAAATAAAATAAAGTTATATGGATATTGAGTATACTTTTGCAAACTCAGAGATCTAAGTAATAAATTCGTAAAGTATCTTGCTTCATTTAATTATTCGCTGAATGCCAAAATAATAGATTTTGCTGGATTTTAGTCAGGCGCTGGAGGAGCATTAGAGAGTTGGAGATATAATCATTCAGGTAGATGGAGGCCAGGAAAACAAAGCTGTGCCAGATTTTTATATTCCAAAACTATTTGATATTTTTTTTTCTCTATTCTATTTTTGTTCTTATAGTGGACATGTAATTGCATTCTTGATTTCAAACTTCTGACTGAATTTCTGAAGAATGTTGTTTCTCATAAAAAAGCTTGTTTCATTCATTCATATATAAACATCCAAAACAGCACAGATTAACTTTTACTTCTATGCTAATCGTGTATTTGAAGTATTGAATAATGTATAAAGCATTTATCTTACTATATCAGTAGATATTTTTGTAAAGGATTTTAGCTTTTGTCCATTATAATTTATGTTGCAATAAAAAGCATTTAAATGTATAGTGATAACATTTATCAGATTAATTCAAAGTTCCTTCATTTAATTTTTCCTTAGTTCTATGATGGACCTGCAACTAATTTCATCATCATTATAGTGACAGTTTATGGGAAATGACATAATTTTCCCCAAACAAGAAGTTGTCTATTTCTTCAGAAGCATTTATTTTCTGGTCTAAAGGGGACATCTGTATAGTTAAACTGTACTGAATTATTTCCCTGGATATATTCTAATGACTACACTTACTTCCTAACCTGATTGAGTCCCAGGGCCTTTTCTTAATTCAGTCACTCAACAAGTTTTACAGGGCAGCCGATTTGTCATTTAGGCACAATGTTATGCAACTGAGATGTAATGGTAAGCACAAATATCATTTGGTGCCCTCTAGACATTGCAATGCAAAAGAATATTTAGATAATAAAGTATGTAAGTGCAGCAACATCTGGGAAATGTGGTAAATACTGTCATTCCTCTTACCAAACTGGCTTCTCATTTTAAAATAAAGATTCAATCTCTTTCATTTTGTGTGCAATTCAACACCATCTAAATCATTCTTCTCCTTCCCAAATGATGACTTATTAATCAATTTGTTCTCTCATTGAACACTTACGTGCTGATTATTTATCTAGATGTTAAAGTAATGGCAATAAGCAAAACAAATGCAATCTTTGTTCTTAGTGAGTTTACCTTCTAATAGTTGAAATAGACAATAGGCACCAAAAAATTCAAGTCGTAATAAATTCTGTGCTGATAAATAAAACAGGATAAAAAATAAAAGAGTCACAGTGAGCAAGGAAAGGGAAATTTTGAGCAGACACATGGTGAGGAAAGTAGAGTTGTGGAAATATTTGTGGCAGAATAGTTCAAGAAGAGAGGACAGACAATCGTAAGAAGAAGTTGGCATACATGAGGTCAATATTATTAATGAACTTCATAGAAAAAGCATAATTGGAGTGGGTTACCTAGAGCATGTGAGTTGGGAAAATGAAGCAGTTATTGTAGAAAACCATTATTAAACTTTTGCTGCACAATGTCGTAGAGAAGTGGAGCAGTAACTAGAGCCAGTTGAGGGATGAAGGTATGGTCAATTTTGGTTGGAGGATATTTCTGCATGTTTGTATCCTGATGAAAATGACACAATAGAGAGATAGCATTGTTCATGTTGTAGAGACGAGAGCTTATTTCTGGGGGGGAAAAAATAAGATCATTAAATAGGCGAGAAAGATGATAGAGAATCGACTAGACTTATAAAATGAGATTCCTAGGCAATGCTATGAGCTCACTTGAAATTTGTGATACTAAATATAAAGTGATTTCATTGACAATGACCTATTTTCCCCTACTCAGGTGCTACAGGCAGTTAGAAGACACAGAGTACATTCAAATAGGGTTGCAGTTTTGCCAATTGAGGAAGATAGAGGGAGATGGAGCAGTTATTTAAGGATGTCTATAAATGTTATTATATGATTATCATGATGGATCATGGCATCTAAATTGAATCAGGACATTTTGAAATGATGATTGAAAGTAAAATGATACTATTAAATAATTAGAAACTGAAGAACTGTTACAATGGGTAGAATAAGTGAGTGAGAAATAGAGACAGTGGTCAGAGAAGGGGCTGTCTTTAGTAACATTTTGAAGGTTATTCAATTATTCATAGTAGAAGTTATGGTACAAGCCTGGGAGTTGATATTAGAGATAGGGTAGATGTTAAGTCATTAATAATGATGAATATTTAAAAAAAATAAAAGAAAAGAATAAATTGGAGAAATCTGATACCCAAGGGTTCTATAGGCCAAATTAGCCCAGGCTTTACTTCCAGCTCTGACCACTGGACAGAGGCTAATCTCAGTCTGGAGGAAGAAACTCTTTTTCAAATTTATCTGCCCAAAAGATGCTTCTGTTAAAATTCATACACACAAAAGAGGACTTTTAAAATAATTTGAACAAATATATTCTTCAAGCTGCTTGGCCCTGGTTTGAAATCACCAAGCATGGAGTAAGAATTAGGCTGTTGAAATTTTCAGTGAATGAAGACAGACAGAAAGTTTTGCATATGACCAACCACAAACAAAAAGGGTAGTAGATAGTACTGTTGGCATATGCTTCAAATGGATTGAGATTTTAGCTTAAAGTGGAGGGAAGAACAATGGTCTTGAAGAGCTCTGAGAAGCACAGAAGACATCTCTTTACTTACAGATCATGTGAGTATAAAATCATCCATCACTTGATAGGGCTGCAAGGTAAGTGATGCCTGTGGTAACATCATAATTTAAGTAGATTAAGATGAAGAAAAGTATTTTTTTCAGAGAAGAGTTTGTACATGGCTTTACCACTTAATGCATGTTATATCCTAGTTACTTAATTTCTTTTTACCTCAGTTTCTTCATCTATAATGGGAGAATGATAATACTATTAAATCATCAGGTCACGTTGAGTATCTAAAAATATAATATACACAAAGGACATAAAACATTTTCTAACACATAGCAAAAACTTAAATATGACTTGTTATTATTCCTTATTAAATAGTTCTGAGTGTGTTGTTGATTTGTTTACATGAAAGAGAGAAGATGTGTCTGGGTGTGATGTATGGGAAGGTATGGGTAGTGATAGTCATACATGAAAACTCTTAGCTAGGGAGGTTCCTTCATAGGTGCATTGGCGATCATTACCCCCCCCTTTGCATGTAAAATCTATCTTGTTTTATAAATGCATGATTTAAATATAATGTCCGTTACCCACTCAACATTTCGACTACTACTCCTTAATTTTTTAAGATTTTTACCCTGTCTCATATTCTTCTTACTCAAATATGTTTCTTCTGACTAATTTTAATTGTGTGAGTTGGTGGCCCAGCCAATATCTGGCCTTTCCTTGGCCTCTCATATCTAAAATTCTCCACCTTCAAAATCACTGTCAAACATGTTTACTTATAATAATATTTATGTTATTGGGTTACAGATGAAGGTTAGAGGAGAAGTTACCTTCCCTACATTACTCCTACTTTGGAATAGAGTCTGGGAGACTAGGGATTATAGAAGATTATTTTAACTACTAATGACACATTCTTCTTTGATCTCTGATTTCATACACATAGTTTGGACAATTCCAACTTACTCTGATAATTGCCCATCTCTGGGATCTAGCATATTTCTCTTCACTTTTTTAGAATGGAGGTAGTAATGGTTTAACAAGCAGCTGAGGCTGGATGGGTGGGCGATGGATAGGGCAAGGATCAAGCCCTGATTCATAACATTTGCTGCTTTTCATGGTGTAAATATTCCTGCCATAGCCATTTTCAAGTTACAGCATGATTTGCTGAATGTATTTCTGGGAAAAGATATGCAGTAGCACTCCATTATATTAGTATTCCACCACACCATACAGATAATCACAAGAGGGTAGATAATAGAAAATAATTACACAAGATGGGTTCTGAGTATTAATTGCTTTTGTTTTTCATATAATGTATTTAATTATAAATTAATGAAATTTAATTTTTAATAATGCCTGTGCTTTACGATAGGCTCTCAAAATTTCTGAAAAATTTCTGCAGCATGTCTAAAGCCATGGCTTCCTTTGCAGCCATGAAACAGCTCTATTTGCACATTAGTGCAGCCTGAAATAATGAAGGCATTACCACTCCAAAGGGCAACATACGATGAATACGAGAGAGCTATTAAATAGGTGCCCCAGCACCTCACTCCTGGAACAGGCATTCGTGGGAGGGAATTTTTATGCTTTTTGGTATTTCTAGCTGACACCTTAATAACACAGCCACCCTGATGTTTTTTCCTCTTTTCCTGTCTCATTTTTCCTGCTCACCAACTCCTGATTTCTAGGAAGCTCATAAATGAATGACCTGCAGCCATGATTTTGACCTAGGTTATATTTCAGAGAACGCTTCCCCTCCCCCTCCACCACAAATAAACACTAATAAACTAAAAACCAGAGATGTTCCTAGTAAACAAGAATTCAGAATGAGGTTCTAAAACTAGGTCATTATAGGATAAAGTTATCTTAAAACAGAACAGCTTATCTGTCTTATCTGTGGAGATGCCTAGAAGTCTGATTCTGACTCTAGGCCAAGATAATGAGTACATAGGCTAGGGAATAGTTTAGCTATTTAATGTTTGAAACTACTGCAGCACTCAGAGCCACCTTGTTTATGTTGTTTAAGGATGTTTAGATTGATGACTTATACCTTGTGAAATCAGTTAGCAGCTGGCTTAGATATGTGCCCAATGGAGCATAAAAGACCCTCTTGGAAACTGCCCTAGGTCTCCTGAAACCAAGGTTCTTCCTATATGTCTTGTTAGTTCACAATCTAGAGTTAAAGAGTATCTTGTATGACTGAGAAAAGGACTCTGGAAAGCTGTGCCTAGAAGTTCATCAGGCCTCTATGTTTAAATTGCACCTTTTTCCACTGCTCTGTATGAAATTATTTCACTCCATTTAAGCCGTACATGAGGATGTGCTGTAGAGTTCAGTGAGTCCTTTCAATTACCTAACCTGTGTAATCATTGCAGCTTCTCATCATCAGAATATAACATGGATCCTATTGCTAGTAGTGAGTGGCATGCTGCAACATCACAATTAATAAGATTCTCATGTGAGATGATTTGGGATAAGGTACAGGCAAATGGAAACACTGGAGTATTTATTTAGTTATTCTAGCATTCCACTGGTGTGATATACTACTGAATAGTCCTAGAGACTGATGATAAATGACTTCATAACTTTATAGAGCTTCCAGGTGTTAACAGTTCTGCTAATTCCTAAGGTTCAGTGGTTTATCAGCAATCCTTCATATGATAGAAAAAGTACATTTTGGATCAAGCTCCAGCATAGATAATGGACCTAAGTCAGCCACATGTAGTGGCGTCTCAGCCTCTCATGTTACCGGCTTGTGTTGCGATGACATTTCAGCTTACACCTATATGACTCAAGAGGATTGGATCCCCATAACTAGCTGATGACCAAGGAAAGCAGTGGGCAAGTGAGTGAAACTTCATTTGTATTTGCAGCTGCTCCTCAGCGCTGGCATCACCTCCTCAGCTCCACCTCAGATCACCAGAAATTAGATTCTCATAGGGCACTGGTCCCTGGTGCCAAAAAGGTTGGAGACGGCTGCTTTCTAGTGAGAAGTGGCCTGAAGTAATAATATACATAGAGCATGGGTAGCAGTGGATACCTTGGTAGCTTAGCTTAGGGGCCTGGAAGAGCAAATTCTAAAGTTAGAGGCAAGGGCATCTGGAAAAGTGACATACTGATTGGATGGATCTATGGGAATGATCACGAAATGAGAGAATTTTTATATTTCACACTGATGTCCACTACAGAGCCTCCAATGCAGAATAGACACTCAAAAACTAGGTGCATATGATGATGTGCCTGGTGAATGTCACTAGCCCAATCTGCGGCTTCTCCAGTGCTTGTACAGTGGGTTTACGAGTGGAACAGTCATGGTGACAAGGATTTAATTTATGCAGGGTTCAAATGCATTGTGCCTTCTAATTACAAGGTCAATCAAGCAACTGTTTTCCTGGCAGTTGATATCAGACCAATGACTTGACAACAAATTTAATCACATTAGACACCACCTACCCTTCCACACCTATACCTGATATGGGTTTGCCCACACTGATCATAGTGTCTCTGCCAGAACATTAAGGGAGTATTGATAGTATGCCTGACTTCCTGAGATTGGGTGCCACATAACAGAACCTCAAACCAAGGATCTGTTTTTACAGCAAAGAATTTGTGACTATGAATTTATGATCACAGAACCCACTAATTCCAACATTTACACATCACTCTGAAGTACTAAGCCAAATAGAACTCTGGAATGTTCTCATCTAAGGCATATCAGTTGAGAAACAAAACGCTGCAAAGTTGTGGTGTCATCCTCTTAGATGCAATATTTATGATAACCCAGGAAATAATTCATGCTGATTTATCACCAATAAATAGAAAATCTGTGCCCAGAGACCAAAGAGTGAAAGTAAAATTTGTCATCAAACTTAGTGACTATTATGGGCTGAATCATGCTTGACCTCCTTCTTAGCCCCTCTCCCCCCAGATATTCCCTGTGTTGAAGTCCTAACACCCAGTATCTCAGAATGTAACTATATTTGAAGATAGGATCTATAAAGAGGAAATTAGATTACAATGAGATCAGTAGGGTGGGTCAAATCTAATATGAGACACACGCAGAGGGAAAACCATGTGTAAACATAGGGAAGAGAAGATTGCCATCTGTTAGCCAAGGAGAGAAGCCTCAGAAGGAACGCCTGCAGACATTTTGTTCTTGTACTTACTTCCAGTATCCTGAATTGTACAAAAATAAATTTCCATTGCTTAGTCACCTGGTCTACAGTACTTTGTTATGGCAGCCCTAGAAAACTAATACAATGACCAACTTACAGAATTTATATTTTCTGTGTTTGAATCTTGGGCTCTGCTGTATTGAACATTTGGGAATGGAAGAAAAGTGTCCTCTACGGAACCGAGATTTTGATCACTGAACCAACAACCAAATAAATCATTACATTGACAAGTATAACTGACCCTCATTATTATGAGGAGCTAAGGTTGTCCTTACATAATGGGGACAAAGAGTAATATGTCAAACTCGAAGAAGTCACTGGGGAATTTCCCCAGGCTTCTCTGCTTGCTGAATAGGTAACTGTAGTTACTAGAGTGTGAAAAGACCAAGGCACTCACAGGCTCAGATCACTCAGGGTTGACAGTGTGTCCCCTCATCAAGCCAGTGAACTCGATTGGCTGAAACACTGGCTGAGAGTGAACAACAATTAAAATGAGTGGTCGAGGAGTGTGAAGATGAATTTCATTTATGGCTTCAGTGTAGATGCAGCAGCCTTGTTTCTTCTGATTTACATCCTTTTTTAGGTATTACAGCTGGCTGCTTTCTTGTAACATGGCTGGATACATGATTTGTGGGGCCCAATTCCAGTCTCTCTTGACCAGTCAAGGTGTTTTTAACTTGCTATTTAATGTTGAGTTCCTTCCAGTAAAAGGGTACTCTCAGGTAAAGCATAGACCTTTGAAGGCATCCAGGATGCCCCCTCAACTCAACGTGTACTCAAGTGGCCTTTGGTCTGTCAGGTCAGCCCTCCTGCCAGAGGTAGCAACAGCACACTATGCACGGTGGGAGGATATGGGTGGGAAAGTCAATTTTCCCTTTCCAGTGTTCATAGGACTGCCTCACATTTTGCTAACACTGCAGGTGACCTTCAAAGGATTACAGCCTCCATGCTGGAAAGCACTTGATATCTGGGTTATGGGCAGGCTAGAGGCTTGCCTCTGCTTAGTTGCTTGCCATGTTGCTACAACCAAGACCAGGAATACAACTATCATACCCTACTCCAGGATACTGTGGGGCATGTAGCAAAACACCAGCCCTCCCTGCACCTGCAGCCAGGCTAGAGAGGGGATTAAAGAGGGTGGTAGGACATAGGCCTCCTCGTATTGATGTGACCTAGTCACTGTGGGGGAGGGGAGGTCTGGCAGCAGCAGTCAATGGGCCAGAGTGGGTGGGGGGAGCCAGGCACCTGCAGTGTTAGCAGGAAGGGAGTAGGCAGCCTAGAACTCTTTCCAGGGAGGCAGTGAGGGTCTCCAAGTACATTCCTCCCTGTCAACACCCCTCCCCACCTACACACACACATACACACACACACTTCATTATTCTATCAGATTTCACTTAAAAAATACAAGTTCAAAGATAATATTTTTCAGAATTTCAAGAAGGCAAATGTAAAACATTAGAAGTTAAGCACCAAGCCTTACTGAGCATGGATTTTGCAGGATTGCACTAGTCATAGGCCAGAGAGGCTGGCTCTGTCTTGAAGAGTGGAATTAATCTGAGACCTGAGTGGATCTGAGCAGTGCAAGAGTCGGACTGCAACAAATGCTTACAGTATCCTGAGTCACACTCCTTGGCTTGACTCTAATATTATCAATAGCTAAAGTGAGTAGTTTCAGCTTATGGTTAAAACACTACCTTGACTATGTGTCGTACGGTTTCATTTTTCTGCTTCAGGGCCATCGCTGAAGCCAGGGAACTCATAAGCCTATATGCAAGTGCAGCATAAAAGTTTGTGGGTGTTAAAGCACCCGAGGGCAACTTGCAATCATGTGGGACGGGAGTAGGTGGACAAATGCACAGGATTTGATTCTCTAGAGGCTGATTTCTGGGAGATATTGTCAAAATTTTCCAGAGCCCCTGGTAGAAACGAACTCCTTGGTTTCTATGTGATCATCGTGGCATTTGCTCCTTTCTCTTTCTTTAGTCTTGGCTTTCTGAAATCACCTACCAAATAAGTCTCATGCATCTAAGTAATCTCCTCAGAATTCTTTTCAGAGAATGCAAATTAAGATGTGGGTGGGGGATGCGAACAGCTGGTACCACCATTCCCTTTCTCACTGTACCCCTCATTCTCCAGTGCTTTAGAAATAATCCTTAGTAATTTGATTATGTGAATTGTAGTCTTTAATGAAACTCCTGAGATATTGATGGGATTCTAGAAACTGGAAAAAAAAAAAAGCTTCATTTTGCAGCTACAGTTTCCTATTGTCCAAAAAGTAAAGACCTTCACTCTTCCATACCCCTGTCCTGTTTTGAATATATTTTTCCTCCTTTATTCTGGTATTCTCAGAGAGTCTCAAAAATTAGCCCTTTAACTCCAGACATTCACAGCTAATAAATAAGCCACTGTTTGGGGTGAAATCTTTGAGGTAGTAATAGAGTTTTAAACTTCTAAGCCCAGTGTTCTTTTGATAATGTAGATTGATGTCCATGCCTTTTTGAGTCAGTGCTTTGTCAATAAAAAAATGTGTTGCTCTTTTTCTGAGAAATGTTTCTTTTCCTGATACAGATTATCACTGCACCGAGCGGCTAGTCGGTGCTTATTTGTGTGGACATGAATGTGTTCATGTTCAAACTGTCACTGAGGCCAGAACTGAGATACAGGGGCCTGTAGACAAGGTATAAAGGCTTGATCTCTGTTTTTGGTCAGAGAAATAACCCTGAAAAGAACTAGGCTAGGTTGGTTGAGGCTCATCCTGATCCACAGGATAAAATGCTATGTATTCTAATTATGATAAGCAGCCACTTAGCCACCCAAGTCAGAAATTTCAGACTCGTCCTTCTCTTTTCCTAACCAAAGGGCTTCATTCTAACCTTGTGCCCTATTAGTTCCACCTGTCTAATTTTTTATTAGTTTCCTCCTCTCTATCAGCATCCCCACTATCACTATGTCCTTGGTTTAAGCTTTTCATCTACTTCAATTACTATACCTCCATCTAAATTGGTTTTCTTAATTTTCTTCTTGTCTTCTCTAAGACATCCGCCACACAGAATAATATGTAAGATTGTCAGTTCTCTAAATCAGTCCAATAGAACTTTCTGTGATGATGGGCATGTTCTATACCTGCAGTGTCTAATTAGCCACATGCTAGCACTTGAAATATGGCTGGTGCTACTGAGGAATTAAATTTTTAATTTTAATTAATTTAAATTTAAAATTAATAGTCACATTTGGAAAGCGGATATCATATTGGACAGTACACCTTTAGAATGTAAACTCTACAAAGGGGCCTTTCCTTAGTGGACAAAGACTGTTGCTTTTAACTTGTTCCTAAAACCCCATGTGCACATGATGCTTTACTGTACTTAATTTCTTTACTTTTATGTCTCACCCTGTTAGGTTGTAACTTCTTGAGGGAAAAGATCTTATCCTGAAACTCACAATAAAAACAATAACTTCAATAGCAATAATTGGAGATGATTAATACCTCCTATCTCTATGTTTCTGCTTTAGTCTTGAAAAAGATTTCACAAATAATTCCATTTTCTTGGAAACATCATTGGAAAAAACACCCCTTTCTTATTCCTCCAGTTATTTGCTCTTTTGTAGGGAGAGATTGTGGAACCTGATGACAGGAAGCTTCACATTCATTGGGCCAAATCGTGTATCTAGTAATGATAGCCACTGAAGGAATACAGGCATATAATGCCACCAGCTGGGGATAGCTTTCAGTTTAGGTTTAACAAGATAAAACTTGCGCTAAAAATTCTGTTGTGAAAACAAACCTATTAGATTTCACAGCCATATAATTTAGTAGTTAAGTGACTTCTTACTATTTCTAAAGTTGTTCGCTATGATAATATCATTGGCTTAGCTACATAATAAAATATGTTTAGAATTTAGTATAGTTTTTTTATTTAGGTCATAAAAAATAGAAATCGGATTTTGTTATCTCTAGGTGTCATTATAAAGTTATAACTATCAACGTCTTTTATCTATTGCCCATGAAATAGAAAAAAAAAAATAATCCCCTAGGAGTAATATCTCAGAACAACCCTAAGACTTAGTTTAAATTTTGGAAAAATAAGTGGAAACAATAAGGAGAGTCTTATTACAAATTGTTTACTTCCAGATACAAGATATCACTGACTAGATGATAGTCAATGATTACTTTATGATTTTTTTTACTGTGTTACAGTCAGGTAGCCCTTTGAAAATTTAATGAAGACTATGAGTTCTCCTTCCAAAATATATATTGACAAGAATTTGAAGTTTTGCAGGGTTCCCCAGTTTCCTAAGGCTATCAACCATGGGAGTTAAATAATATTTAAAAACAATAATGCTTGCTATAAGACGGTTGGTTCTGGATCATTTTTCCAGAAATATCTATGTAAAATTGCCTATATACTTCCTTTATTTGCTTCATTTATTCCCTGATTTGCTGAGTCCCATATATATGTACTTCTATTTTTTGTACCTCTTTTTTTTCACATTACGTACAACATCCTCAAAATTTAACAAAATATGTATATGTATTTGTATATATACGCATAATTGTTTGTACGTGTGTATGTTTGTAATGCTTTCTTGATTTTCTGTCTTGTTTCCAGGTTCCAGACTTTGTCCTCAGTCCAGAGTTGATGCATTGTGGTTGATGCATTCATTTCTATTAAAACACTCATTCTATGAACAGCGCTTGTTACACAATTCTTTTCTCTCAGACAAGTTCTGTTCCCCAAATTTCTTGCCTTCCTTGGCTTAGAATATTTAAGTATTTTTATAATTTTTAATATCAAATAAAATATTTGTTAAGGTAATAAGAGTAATAAGATCAAGGCCATGGCTTAATTTCTGTTTTAACATTTTATTCAGTAACCCCTTAGTTTAAGGCCACATCCTAAATATCAGAAAATAATGAAGTACAATACATAATTAAGAGAAGATGAATTTAAGTAGTTATTTTTTTTTATGTTTCAGAGCCCACCTAACTCCATCCAGGTGCATCGTAATTGCACTATTGTATTAGTCTCCAGGAAAAGCAAGCAATGAGTGGGATAGGCTATTATTCAGATACATTGCACTGATTCAGATACAACTGAGTAGATATTTTATTTTCAAGTGCTTCCCCAGAGTAACATTAGTTGAGAAAATATAACACTCTTAGAAGTGTTAACTTGAGAAGTGTTTACATAGATATAAAAATCTACTCTTAGAAACATAATGTGGTAGTAGTAAAAATTGCTACTAGTTAAAAGGATACCATGGCCAAACATTTGGGGAATTCTTGAACTAAATTTAGTTGAGCCTTTGTGTATTATAATGTTCCGTGATGCTCCAACAGATGACAATGCAGGCACTGCCAAAATCTTTTTGAATTTGGTCTTTGACCACTTTTCTTATAAAGGACAAAGAATATTTATTTTTTGGAAGCAATCAGGATCGTGCTTTGACAGGAATAAAAAAAATAAAACAGCTCATGATTCATCATGGGGAACATTAGCCCAATCTTGAAAAAGATCTGGGCTTCGCCACAAGAATTGGATCATAATTCCTTGCCCCTTCCTCCACATTAACAAAGCAAAGGATTGAGAAGTCTGCAATATACTTGTTTTGAAAACACACATAAGTTGCACATTTCTGAAATAATTCCTTTGATATTAATATTTATTATAATTGAATTTCACATATTTGTAGAGAATAGAAGGATGATTGAAAAACATTTGTTCTTTGGTTTGATCCCCATATTTGATAGTTAAGATGATTATCACTCCAGAGAGTCCTTGATAAATCATTTTACTTTATTCTTATATCAGAATGGAAACTGTTCAAGACTTATTCTTTCAAATGACTGTGACTAAATTTTTATTATCTTTAAAATTTTTTTTTCAGCATAATCCAAGCCAACTTATTTTCTGGCATGGTTCCAAGTATCTTCCCCATGGAGTATATCTATTTATTTGCACAAGGAATCAGCAACCTGATGCTAATTATTTCTTTCATGGTCCAAAATTATACTCATTGGCAAAATTTTGGATAAAAATGTGCTCTATAATGTTTGTAACTGACTGCTAAATGGTATAGAATTCCTGTTAAATCTCCCATAAAAACCCATTAAGTATCAAGAAAGAGTGTCTCTTTGGCTCTGGATGACATATTTAATTTTATAGGCTATGTTTCCTACTCAGTCTTACCTTTGACGTTTTCTTATTTTTTTCATTTGCTGATAATATATCTGAGAAACATATTCAATATGAAACTAGCAAAATTTTAAACATTTTACATGGAGCAAAGGAAATTTAAAATACAGATTTTGGATATCTATTATTGTTAAACACATATAAAGTAGTATCTTCCTATAGGAAATACGGGAGAAGATACAAATTGCTTTGAAGATAAGAAGGTAAGTTTGGGATATACTTATTTTTTAAAAGCCTACATTGCAGGCAATTGGAGATCTTCAGTAAAATTTTATACACATGGAACTTATTTCAGGGAAAGGAAGAGTGTTGCAGATTCAGTATGGAATGCTATTCCCATATATGTCAAAATTAAAGATTTCTGAGTTAATGAGATTTCCAAGGGAAAACATATACCATGGCATGGGAAGACTACTAGAGATACAATACTGACAATTTAGCATTTAAAGGGAAGTCAGAATAATAAAAGATAGTAGAAATGACAATAAATAACCAGAAATGTGGGAAAAGCAGGAAAGATCTTAGGATACTGAAAAGGGAAGGGGCAGGTATTTAAGGTGGGCATAATATCAAAAGGACTTTCTTAATGCTGTTATTTGTTAATGCTGAGGAAAGAAGATCAGTAAAATATGGCATCAGACCCAAGGGCCACAGATGGGCCATTTGAGCATTAGAGCATTTTAAATATGTCAGAAAAAGAAAAAAAAAAAACTGCTTGCTTTGTCTATATAAACTCTATCTCAGAGTAGCTAAATAGTGGATGAAGGGAAATTATAAATTAGTGTGGCAATAAAATTAAGAAAAAATGATAAAAATCACCATTTTGAAAAAATTAATGAGTAATCATTTGGCCATGGTAATCAATTACTGTTAACATTACAGATATATGGCTTAACTTTAAATGTGTACTGATGCAAGTAAACAAACCTATCTAGGATGTATTTTTTTTTTTAAATCGAACCTGAGTCTGACTCACCTGAATCTGTGAGTCCAATTGAAAATATACAGGAAATAAAGAGAACACTTGAAAGTTGATTCGAGTGAATTGTAAAAAATATATATATATATATATATATACACATACACATACATACATACATACAATAAAAGAGGGAATACTGATCAGATATATTTGAAAATATTTTAAAAGATTTGTGAGGGTTTAGGTAGTATAATACTATTATGATTATATTTAAAAATAATACCTGTATTTGAGAGATGCACACTGAAATATTTATTTATGGAATGATAAAATACTGGACTTTTGTTTAATCTGAGAGGAGGGAGTCTATGAAGCTGTGTAGAAAACAAGATTGGCCTTTAGTTGGTAATTGTTGAAGCTGACTTACATATACAAGGGAATACATTAAAAGTTTATTAAATTTTATATGTTTGAAAGTTTTGATAACATTAAGTTAAAATAAGTTAGAATGAGAGGAATTATTGCAGCGAAATAAATAAGAAGAAAAGATAAGGAGTTTAAGGTCATTTACGTTTTGATAGTAAAGAATTGGTAGAGTAGTATATATAAAGATGAGCAAGATTCACTGAAGAATTACTATGTGGTGGACGCTGTTTTCATTCTCTATGTTCATATTCTTAGAATCTCAGAACAGCCATTTTAGATGAAGTACCTGAAGGCAGGGAGGTCAAATGGGTTGCCTGAGTTCACATAACTAGTAAGTGGCAGAGCAGGATTTGACAAGGTGGCTCCAGACAACTACCTGCTACATACTCCCTCATGTAGATGCAGAAGATGAGGTGAAGGGATCCATGGAGACAGATAACTGAGGATATTCAAAAGCAAAAACTACTGATGCAACAGATTCCAAAGCAGCAGGGAAAGCATCATCTGGAACTCAGAGGCAGAAGGGTTAACTTTAAAAGAGAGAAGGGATATATTAATGAGCTATGTGATCTGAGGAAGATCACTTAGTCTTGTGTAGTTTCCTTTTCTACCTTCATTCAAAAAAAAAAAAAAAGAATAAATGTTTTCACAACAGGACTGTTGAAAAATTAATGAAAATTTTACTTTCTGGAAACTTAGGATCTCTAAAAACTTTCAAGTTAAAATTAATAACTCAATACATTAATATTTTCCATAATCTTTTTTAAAAAACTAGGATGATTAAGAATAACTTTTGTTGTGAAAAAAATTATCTCTATTCCAGCATTTCTGCCATCTTTATTCAAATTTATTATTTTAGCTTGCTAAATTCAAGTAAAATTACATTTATTATTTTGTCTAAAAATCTGCTTGACTTAAGTGACTATTATGGATTTTCATATATATCAATTTATTTTACATTTGGTAACAATTTGGTAGTGAATCACCTATAGATATCAAAGTTCCATGACCGAAGTTCAGATATCATAGCTGGAAATAAGTTGAAAATATTTATTGCAATTTCCTGAGCTTATAGTTGAGAAAATTATAACACACACTAGAAAGATAGGCTGAATTAGATTGTGCTGCTATTCAGTGGAAGAATCACAACTAAGAAAAACTGTTTTTTTAACTCCCAACAGTTGGCTTATTGTAAATGCCAAAAACGTTCAAAATATAATTAGTTAGACCCTGGTTACATTTTGCTTTGTGTAAATGTGTGAATCACTTTTTTCTCAGTTACCTTCAGTGCCTGAATTAATTAAATTAGAAGGTTGGCCTAAATGATTCCATTATCTAGATATTATGGTCAACATTGTGGAATCAGTAATGTAGTAGAAAGTTTCTGGGTTTGGTATCATATAAATGTAGGTTTCATCTGCCTTTGAAGAGCAGTTGGAACTTGGACAATTCCTATCAGCTTTGAGTCACAGTTTCCTTATCAGTGAAGTGGAGACAATAAAATGTATCTCAAAAGTAAGAGTAAAAAATTCTAATACAGAATAGTGTATGCTTAATAAATGCTTACTTTTTGACCACCACCCTATCCTCCTATCTTATCAAGGGTGTCTATAGGATTGGGGGAGAATACATTTTATTATGGACTCTTTACCTCTGTAGCAAAGCAAAAGCAAGAATAGCCCACTTGATGACAAAGAACTCAAGGGTTTTTACAAAACAATACTTACTAAAACATCAAATGATATCCCTTGTAATAGTGATTTTATGCAAAGGCAAGTTATGGATTATTTTTATAGGTGTGTGATGTTACTTTTTCTGAGTATAAATATAATAAAATACAAATATGATTCACTTCTTTGAACACAGCAGATTGTTCACTATGCTTTTTACAAAAAGAGACCAATATAATACAATATAGATAGAACTGGAGGCTTTTGTACACAACGACACACCTTCCCGTAAAAATGCAACTCCTCCACTCTGTGCCATGAGGAAATGCTTGGTGATGAGAAGATGATCAGCTAGTGCTGGTCAGAAGAAGGACTCTTTTTGCAGATGGTACACACAGTTTTTTGGTTTTTTTTTCATGTAATGTTGCTTTAG